>NC_079505.1:6749639-7112355 GCF_030052815.1 Hevea brasiliensis
AGAGAGAAAAGAAGTGGAGAAAGAAGAGGAAGGTGGTTGGGGTTTGTCTTATGTGGCTTATATATTTATATTTTTATTGTACTTAATTTTGTTTTAAATTTTCATAAGCTTATTTTTCTTTTCTTTAAATGCCATAAGTCTTTTTATTTTCCTTTCTTTTCTTTTCTTTCCTTTTCTTTTCTTTCTCTTCCCATTTTCCAAATTCAAATTCATAAAATTAATTTATGTTAATTATTCTATTTCCAAATTTTAATTTGACATTTAAGTCAAAATTCACCTCTAGGGGTAAAATGACCAAAATGCCTTTCATGGTACTCATCTGGTTATTTTTTTTATTTTGTACCAATTTATAAATTCTCTAAACTTTAATTTATTTTTCTCTAAATTTTTCCTATATTTTCTTAACATTTATTTCTTCAATTTATGCCTCCTCATTATAGTTTAGGTGTAGTTCCAGACATTTTGACTATCTGAACAGACATTAGTCGTCAGAACAGTAAAATATACGGATTACCTACGGCGAGGGTGTTACAAAGTTTTTGAGAAAAAAAAAACTTATTAGTCTCTAAATGTTATATGTTTCTAATTAATTCACTACAATTAATTTTATTTGAATAAAAAGTTTTAATTATTTTTTTAATTTGTCAATTAAAAAGTTCTTTTTCCTATGTCAAAAAAATATATATTTTTAATAACTAATTAAACTATATATGAAATTAATTATATTAGATGTTAAGTGTGTATGTAAATTATAAAGAGTTAAATAATAACAGTAATTTTTTTTAAAAAATTTAACATGTAATATACACATATATACTTCTCCTATATTATATTTGTATGTATTAAAATGAAGAAATTATATACTTCTCTTTCAATCTAATTTGCATATGATTAAAGCTTTTAATCAACTTATTGTTCTTAATTATTAAGCTAATAAAGTTAATAATAAAAAGTTGCAATTAATCACATATATAATAATAAATTTTGAAATCTTAAAAATATTTTTAAATATCAATCAAAATAATTCATATATTTATATTATATAAGAACTTGTACTTGAATCTCAAAGTAATTTTAAAATTAAATAATTAAAAAAAACTAAAAAATTAGGTGAAAACACTTCCACATCTAAATGTTGCGTATTTCACTAGAAATGAATATCTTTTATAAGTCATGTATCATATGAGTATCTGGTGTCTTTTACCTCATAATTAATAATTTTTAAAAATTACTAATTATATAATATATGTAGAAAAAAAAATGATGAAAGTTTGGTGATCAGCTCTCTTTGCCACTATATTTATCTTTGGCCCCTACATCTAAATTGCATACCTCATTGAACATAAATATCATGGTATTTTTTGTAAGTCATGTATCACATGAGTATCTGGTGTCTTATACCTCATAATTAATGAGTTTTCAAAATTATTAATTACATAATATATGCAAAAAAATTTTTATGGAAGTTTGATGATCAACACTTTTCACCATTCTCTTTGATGTTGTACTCATTGTTGGCTCCTACATCTAAATGTTGCGTATCTCACTAAACATAAACATCGTAGTGTCTTTTTTATGTTATGTATCACATTAGTATTTTGTGTCCTTTGCCTCATAATTAATGAGTAATTATATAATATATGTAAAAAAATTGATGAAAGTTTGGTGATCAGCTCTCCTTGCCACTGCATTTATCATTGGCCCCTACATCTAAATTGCATATCTCATTGAACATAAATATTACATTATCTTTTATAAGTCATGTATCATATAAGTATTTGGTGTCGTCCTATACCTCAAAATTATTGAGTTTTAAAAATTATTAATTACATAATATATGTAAAAAAATTTTGATGAAAGTTTGATGATCCATTCTCTTCTCCATTTTATTTATTGATGGCCCCTACATCAAAATATTGCATATCTCACTAAACATAAATATCGTAATATCTTTCATATATAAGTCATGTATCATATAAGTATCTAGAATCCTTTGTCTCATAATTAATGAGTTTTTTTTTTTTGTTTTTTTTTTTATTTTTTTAATGTTAAAGTTAGCTACTTTAGGTAGCTTCTCAATGCTCACAACTCAAAGAAGAAACGATATTCTGGACATTCATCTTCAATAACTTATAAAATTATATAATTAACTTTGCATCTATTTTGCATTTATATAAAGCATAAATTATATAAAATTTAAATGTAAAATTCATCTTAAATTATTTGTTTCTAATAATAAAATTTTTGAGATAAAAATTATTCTCTAAATGATAAATTATTCTTTTCTAAAAATGAAGTTTTTGAGAAAAAAAAACTTATTAGTCTCTAAATGTTATATATTTCTAATTAATTCACCACAATTAATTTTATTTGAATAAAAAGTTTTAATTATTTTTTTTTTAATTTGTCACTAAAAAAGTTCTTTTTCCCATGTCAAAACAATATATATTTTTAATAACTAATTAAACTATATATGAATAAATTATATTAGATGTTAAGTGTATATATAAATTATAAAGAGTTAAATAATAACAGTAATTTTTTTAAAAAATTATGCATGTAATATACACATATATACTTCTCTTATATTATATTTTTATGCATTAAAATGAAGAAATTATATACTTCTCTTTCAGTCTAATTTGTATATGATTAAAGGTTTTAATCAACTTATTGTTCTTAATTATTAAGCTAATAATGTTAATAACAAAAAGTTGCAATTAATCATATACACATATATACTTCTCTTATATTATATTTATATGTATTAAAATTAAGAAATTATATACTTCTCTTTCAATCTAATTTGTATATGATTAAAGGTTTTAATCAACTAATTGTTCTTAATTATTAAGCTAATAATGTTAATAATAAAAAGTTGCAATTAATCATATACACATATATACTTCTCTTATATTATATTTATATGTGTTAAAATTAAGAAATTATATACTTCTCTTTCAATCTAATTTGTATATGATTAAAGGTTTTAATCAACTTATTGTTCTTAATTATTAAGCTAATAATGTTAATAATAAAAAGTTGCAATTAATCATATACACATATATACTTCTCTTATATTATATTTATATGTATTAAAATTAAGAAATTATATACTTCTCTTTCAATCTAATTTGTATATGATTAAAGGTTTTTATCAACTTATTGTTCTTAATTATTAAGCTAATAATGTTAATAATAAAAAGTTGCAAGTAATCACATATATAATAATAAATTTTGAAATCTTAAAAATATTTTTAAATATCAATCAAAATAATTCATAAAATTCTATTATATAAGAACTTACACTTGTATCTCAAAGTAATTTTAAAATTAAATAATTAAAAAAAAACTAAAAAATTAGGTGAAAACACTTCTAGGATTTAACGACAAGCATTTTGATGATTTCAATTTATATTTATTATACATTTATTAACATATTTTTGAAATTTTATTGTGACGCCCCTTACCCGTCTATTATATAGCCGAGCAAAAAGTGCCACATTCGGTGTCGGAGCACCCTATCTTGTCTTGTCATATCTATTGTAAATTTTAATGTCATTTAAATTAGGTAATTTATGTGTAGAATTTTTTTTTATATATATCTTATTTTTGTGGAGACCTGGACAGATCCTCCTCTGTTTTATTAGCATCTGGCGGGTTCCACTATCACCTGTTAACATATTCATAGTCATCTCACATATTTCCATATCATATTCTCTTTTATCATATTATTCACAACTATTTATGAGATCTCAAAATGAAGTATCATCTATTGCATTCATATGGAAATTCAGATAATAAATTATAAGTTTTCATTTCAAGTCCAAAATGAATTACATCATAAACTAGTAATTACATCATGACTAAACATAATGAACCAAAATACTAGTCTATACATGGGCCCTACCAAAATACAAAAGACCAGTGAGGTGACTCTGGACAATGGCACATCTGATCAGAGCTCTGTCGATTGCACTATCGTGTCTTTGCTACTACGTGGGATGATCTCCGTACTCTGCGATGGAACACAAACGCGCTAAGCATAATGCTTAGTAGTGCATAATTTATAATAACAATAATTTAATAATTTGAAACAATATATGCAACTCATAATATCTGGGTTTTTTACATTTTTATTGCTCTTTGGAAACAATTAACATTATCGGGATTTTTTATGATTACTTATTATATTTTAAGTCTTAATTAATTTTTTTTATCAGTGCCCAAAAAAACCTATAACAAATTATAAAAGCTGGATGCACGGGTGTATACTGGTTAGACAGCCATATGTCTATCCAGTATACGTCTGTCAGGCACGAGGCCAGCTGTTGGGCACGAGACCCGTTGTCAGGCTTGTAAAGCCATAAATAAAGTAGGCACAATGACCAGTAAGTAGGCATATAGCCTGTAGAACAATCATACCAAACATATATTGTCAGTTCATGATTTTCTCGGTAGGCAGTACTGCTATCTGTAGTCCCTAATTGGCATACCAATTTATCCAAACTAAATAAATAAGTCTAGGTATACTATAGGCAATTAAACATTTTTAATTAATTTAGTACTATTCACTATTACTATTTTCTAGTACTGTTTATTGGTACCATTAATTTCATATTAATAGGACATTAGTCTTAATTTACATATTCATATCATTTTTAATATTAACTTTTCCTTATGAGTATTTTAATTATCCTATATAGCATTTTTCCCATGAACCTTTCTTTAGGTTCATGTTGATGTGTTATATTTATCTAGGAATTTGACTAGGTTAGGATGCCTATTTAGTTACACTTCCTTCATAACAATTGCTCCTCTATGTTTAAACTTGAATTTTAGTTTTTGAATCACTGAATTTGGGGTTATAGAACTCAAGTTTTGGTCAAAATACCAAAGGAATAGTATTTTGGGACAATTTCTGGGTTGGTAGTTTTAGTGACTAAATTTTTGCTAATAATTTGATTTGGTTAAAGGCAAAACTGGGTCAAGTGGTCTTCATGAAAAGTGTAGCCCTATGTCTAAGCTTTCCATTGATGAAATTTTAGGTCATTTGGACCAGTATAGAGAGAGTTATTACCAAATGAACAAGTTCATTTGGTCATTTTCTGGGTTAGCAGTTTCAGTGACCCAATTTTTGCTAACAATTTGAATTGGTTAAAGGAAAAACTGGGTTAAGTGGTCTTCATGAAAAGTGTAGCTCTATGTCTAAACTTTCCATTGGTAAAATTTCAGGTTATTTGGACTAGTATAGCGAGAGTTATGACCAAATGAACCCATACTGTTCATTTGGTCATTTTCTGGGTTAGCAGTTTCAGTGACCCAACTTGTGCTAACAATTTGAATTGGTTAAAGGCAAAACTGGGATAAGTGGTCTTCATGAAAAGTGTAGCCCTATGTCTAAGCTTTCCATTGGTGAAATGTTAGGATATTTGGACTAGTATAGAGAGAGTTATAATCAAATGAACACGTACTGTTCATTTGGTCATTTTCTGGGTTTGGTGCAAGGTAATCCGGATTTGGGTGGTATTTAGGTCAAGTTTTGGACAAAATTTGAGCATGGTTTCTTCATGGAAAATGGGCTATGTTGAGTCTAATTTCACCTCCAATTGACCTCATACCAATTGGAGTTATACATTTTCAATTATGGGTCAATAAACCCACTAGACTCAATGAGTCCAAACCTGCAGAAAATTGAACACTCCCAATATCTCAATTCCTCCAACTTTCTTACTTCAATTTGCATGCAATACACTTCTATAAGCAACAATCTCAACTCAATAGGTCAATTTCAACATTTTTCACAAAGTCCTTAACATTTACACAAACCCTAGTTTTCAAAGTTTCAAATTTACATAAACACTACACAATCAAACACCCAAACATTTCAACTCATCACACATTCTCATGGAACCATTTTTCATCGCTTAAAAGCAATAAACATCAAGTTCCATGGCTGCCAAAAATTCAAGGATTCTTTCCTCAAGATTTTCTTTTTGTTTTAATGATATTTATGCTTGGCTAAACATGCTTTTCATGTTTAATAAAGAGAAGAAGAGGGATTAGTGCACTAACCTTACTTGAGCTTCCCTAACTTTAAATTTCTTGCTTCCAATGGGTGTCTATCGCTTCCTTAGGGTGTGAGGAGTATTTTTTGTGAAGTGGGCTATGGGTTTTGGTGTGTAGAAGCTTGAGAAATCAAGCTTGGTGATGAAGAAGCACCAGTGCCTGTGCCATTATTTAGAGGACCCATCACCAGAGCCAGAGCTAGAGAGCTACAAGCATTGGTGTTGGAGCATTGTGAGTACAAGGGGGATCAAAATTGCCATGTTGGACTTTCTTGCATATTGTTGGAATCTAGGTGGATCGTTCTCACATAAGTTGGCATGGGAGAATTGACAAGTGGCGCCACATCAGCGTGACTTTGCCACATCAGCATGACTTGGCACAAGACCATTCGGCCAAGTGGATTAGAGGAGCTTCTTATGCTTATTTGGATTTTCCATGTGCTGACACCTTTTAATTGGTCCCCACTACATTAAAAAAGGCTGCTACCACCTAAAGTGTTGCTGCCACCTTATGGTCCCCATTACATAAAGGGCTACCATAAAGCAAGTGGTCCCAAATGGTTCCCCCCCCTATGGAGACGCCCCATCTGATTGATGAGCCTTGAATTTTTATCTTTTTAGCCATGTTGGCACACTTTTAGGGTTTTGGCACACTTTTAGGGTTTTAGAGATGCTATATATAACCCAAGATATTCAGATTGTATTGGCAGCCTTCATTTTTTTCTAGTTTAAGTGTGAGCATTAGGGAGAGAACTCCATTGCTGGAGCTTGAGTTTCTTCTATGTTTCTTCCATGTTTCTTGAAAGAACTTGGATTCTAGCAGCATGAACCCCTTGCTAGTCTTATTTTGATGATCAATATGCTTTAGCTTGTTACTATTTGTGTATTGACACTTGGGTTTTCAATCTGAAATTCTGCCTTGTTTGGATGATTAAAGATCTTGGTTCCAATATTTAGATGTTGTGTTTCTTGGCATCCTAGGAGTGCTCATCATTTTGGTATCAGAGCCTTGGCATCTAACAAGGTATTTATCCATTAAAACTACTTTTTCTTTTCTGTTTGGTTAACTATAATAGTTAGCTATTGTAGGACCTTTAGATATCTATTAGTTTCTTCATCTAGTACCATGTTCTTTGTAGCCAAATCAAATCTGCATTTTAGGGTACTGATTTTTCTTCTTTTTTTTGTTTGAACTCTTGCTGGCTGAAACTTGGCAGTCTTAATTTTAGTGTAGGATTTTGCTTAATCTTAGATTAAATCTCTAGTTCATCTTGTTTTCCTTGAGTTTATCCGTAGGATTAGAGTTAATCAAGCTAAAACCTATCTTTAACACTAGCTATTTGCCTCTTGAGTTATATGATATCAAGTCTGAGTATGTTAAATTGGGTAATTAATGCTTGGGATGTGCCTGTGTGCTAGTGGGTAGAGCTTGATTTGGATTGCCAAAGTACTTGAGTGGTATCAGTAGTTGATTCTGCAATTTTTATCCTTTGCATCAGTATAAAAAAAAAAAAAAAAAAGGAGATTGGATTGTAAGCTGAGTTGTGTTGTGCTGAAAAAAATTGACAAGCTGACATAAGTGATGAAATTGTGAATTGTGAAGTTAAACATTGAATTTGAGCCTGATAATCTACCAACATCTTTGGGTATTACTAGACACCTCACATGCCATATTTGATGTGAAAATTCCACTGTTTGCATATCGAACCAAATTTTGCGACAAATCTGATCAAATTTAGTTAACACACCAAACCAACCCAGAAAACTATGAAATTTTGCAGGCTGATTATACTCCATTTCAGTAGCTTTTGTGTCAATTTTCAGGGTTTTGTGACATTGTTTGCCTACCGAACCAAAATTTTGTGGTAGACCTAGTCAAATTTCGTTCACCTAGTAAACCCATGCAGAAACTCCTGAAATTTTACTAGTAGTTAGTCAGTATTGGGATGCCTATGTCTACCAAATTTCAGATCAAAATATATTCGTTTGTGTGGTGAACCAAAATTGTTGCATATTTTTTGTTAATTGTGTGAACTGCTAGTATTTGTGCAAAGTTGGCTATAAAATTGGAAGTTTGAGCTTGATATCATTCTATTGGGTTGTCTCTCATACAGTTTTCAAAAATCATACCATTTAGTTCACATTTGCTTCTACTTTTGGTGTCTTCCATTTCTTTGGCTCTAGTGTCACACTTTCTGGTTATTATTATTTCGTTTCTTCCAGTTTCGTTTGTTGATTGTTTTTTATAAAATTAGCAAGTATTTGTGCTTGTTTGTGAATTTTAGTTCCCAAAGGAACAAGGGAAGCAAACTGTTGAGTGGTAAAAGGCAAGAGTGTGTGAGTGCCAAAAGAGGGTAAGAGCCTGAAATTTGTGCGAAAACACTTGAGCTAAACACTTGAGAGGGTGAGCCATTTCTACTAACTTCATTTTCTTGCAGCCAAATCATGTCTCAATTCCAAGAGACAAGTGGTAGTAGTGGAGGTAATGAAGAAAAAAGGGAGTTTCCTGATGATCGAATTTTTAAAGAATTCGTAGCACAAAGCTTTGAAAGGTTGAATTTGCAAATGAATGACTTTAGAGATGAATTGGATGTATTGAGGGGAATGAGAAATGAGATGACCAGGTTTATGGAAGAGATGAGAAGGGACAGAGAAGATAGAAATAGGAGGAATGATGGGGGAGCAAATGTGGGAAATCAGAATAGAAATGAAGGTAGATTTCGGGCAGAACATAGGAATGAAGGGTATGAAGAAGCTGAATGGAATGATGATGAGTATGATAAAGCTTATGACTACGGCAACTACCATTATGGTGGAAGAGGGTATAGACCACCTAGGGGTAGAGGGCCTAGGGGAAGAAGGGGTGGCAGAAATTTTAGGTTCGGTGATCATTGGGATAGAGATGGGAATGAGGAGAGAGTTGATGGGAATTTAGCTAGTATAAAAATGCAAATTCCACCTTTTCATGGGAAGGATAATCCAGATGTTTATTTGGAGTGGGAGAGACAGGTGGAGTTGATTTTTGAGTGCCACCATTATTCTAAAGAAAAGAAAGTGAAGTTAGCAGCTGTAGAATTCAAAGAGTATGCAATTGTATGGTGGGATCAGTTGTTGAGTAGGAGGAGGAGAAATGGGCAACGAACCGTGGAGACATGGGAAGAAATGAAGGGAATCTTGAGAAACAGGTTTGTGCCACCTTACTACCACAGAGAGCTGCTTCAAAGGTTACAAAAACTCACTCAAGGTACTAAAAGTGTCGAAGAATACTACAAGGCCATGGAGATAGCGTTGATTAGAGCTAATGTTGAGGAGGATCGGGAAGCTACAATGGTTCGCTTTTTGAATGGGTTAAATCCTGAAATTGCTAATATTGTGGAGCTGCAACCTTGTGTGGAGGTGGAGGATATGCTACAAATGGCACTTAAAGTGGAGAAGCAACTAAAAAGGAAAAATGTGGCTAGATATGCACCAGCCAACCATTCGGCTCCTAGGAGTAATTGGAAGTCAAATTGGTCTGCTCCTTCAAGGGTGGAGAAAGAAGTTCCCAAATTCAAGAAAGAAGAATGGAAAGGAAAGGAGAAAGTAGAGGAGAAGAACAAGGGAGTTCCTACTAGGACTAGAGAATTGAAGTGTTTTAAGTGTTTGGGAAATGGACATTATGCCTCACAATGTCCAAATAAAAGAGTGATGGTTGTTAGGGAAAATGGAGAGTTAGAAAGTGAAGAGGAAAGGGAGGAAGAATCTGATAATGTTGATGAGCATGAGGATGATTGCTATGATGAGGGAGATCAGCCACCTATGGATGGCAATATCCTTGTCACCATGCGCACACTTAGTGCACAAGTGATTATGGAGTGTGGTGATGAAATGCAAAGGGAGAACATCTTCCATACTAGGTGCTTGGTGAATGACAAGTTGTGTAGTGTGATTGTAGATGGTGGGAGCTGTTGTAATGTGGCTAGTTCACTCTTGGTGGACAAGTTGGGTTTGCCTACTACTACACATCCAAAACCATATGGCTTGCAATGGTTAAATGATTGTGGGAAGTTGAGGGTTACAAAACAGGTGGTGGTGCCATTCACCATTGGCAAGTAGAATGATGAGGTACTTTGTGATGTTGTGCCTATGGTTGCTACGCATCTTTTGTTGGGTCGTGCATGGCAGTATGATAGAAGTGTTGTGCATGATGGTAGGAAGAACAGGTACACGGTCACTAAGGAAGGTCGAACATACTCATTGCTTCCTATGACACCAGCTCAAGTGCATGAAGATCAAATAAGGATTCTTAGATCCATTGAGGAAAAGAAAGAAAATTGGAGAGAAAAACTTAGAGAGGCTGTAACACCCTAGGCAAATCCCACATCGACAAAACACGGGAGAGATGCTGGGTTTATAAGTTGGTGGTTCGTAACACCTAGTGACGCGTTTTAAAACCGTAGCGAGGACGCTGAGTCCCATAAGGGGGGTGGATTGTAACACCCTAGGCAAATGAAATTGTCCGCTCTGGGCCGAAGCCCTCACGGTTTTAAAACGCGTCACTAGGTGTTACGAACCACCAACTTATAAACCCAGCATCTCTCCCGTGTTTTGTCGATGTGGGATTTGCCTAGGGTGTTACAATCCACCCCCCTTATGGGACTCAGCGTCCTCGCTGAGGTTTGCCCCACCATCGCTCAAGGTTGCACGCGGAGTGGCTCTGATACCACAAATGTAATGGCCCGGCCCACTAGTGAAATTGTATGCTCTGGGCCGAAGCCCTCACGGTTTTAAAACGCGTCACTAGGTGTTACGAACCACCAACTTATAAACCCAGCATCTCTCCCGTGTTTTGTCGATGTGGGATTTGCCTAGGGTGTTACAGAGGCCGAGCTGGATGAGAATGAAAAGAAAGAGAAGAGAGAAGAAAAAGAGAGAAAAAGAGAAACAAAAGAAAAGAAAATGAGAGCAAATGAGAAAAAGGAAAGCTCAGGGCAAAAGGAGAGTGGAGAGAAGAGAATGAGTTTGTATGTGAAGGAAAGAGAAGTTAGAGAGGCTTTACATTCAGGAAGACCTCTTTGTGTACTTATGTACAAGGACGTTAATTTATGTGTTACTGACCTTGATTCACATTTGCCTAGTGATGCTTTGTCTCTTATACAGGAATATGAAGATGTCTTCCCCAATGAGTTGCCACCAGGATTGCCACCTATCAGAGGGATTCAGCACCAGATCGACTTAGTACCTGGAGCACAAAAACCGAATAGACCAGCATACAGAACAAATCCTAAAGAAACAAAGGAGTTACAAAGGCGAGTGGAAGAGCTTATGGAGAAGGGCTATGTTAGGGAGAGCATGAGCCCATGTGCTGTACCTGTGTTGCTAGTGCCTAAGAAGGATGGGAGTTATCGCATGTGTGTGGATTGCAGAGCCATCAATAAAATCACTATAAAGTATAGACACCCAATCCCTCGCCTTGATGATATGCTTGATGAGTTGCATGGTGCAAGTGTGTTTTCTAAGATAGATTTGAAAAGTGGTTACCACCAAATAAGAATGAAAATTGGTGATGAGTGGAAAACTGCTTTCAAAACTAAATATGGGTTGTATGAATGGATGGTGATGCCATTTGGGCTCACAAATGCTCCTAGCACTTTTATGCGTTTGATGAACCATGTGTTGAGGAATTTCATTGGAAAATTTGTTGTTGTGTATTTTGATGACATTTTGATTTACAGCAGTAACATAGACGAGCATTTGCATCACTTGAGACTTGTTTTTGATGTGTTGAGAAATGAGAAATTGTATGCGAATGCGAAAAAGTGTTCATTTTGCTTGGATAAGGTTGTTTTTCTTGGTTTTGTTGTAAGTAGTAAAGGTGTACAGGTTGATGAAGAGAAAATCAAAGCCATTAGAGATTGGCCAATTCCTAAGAATGTGTCTGAGGTTAGGAGTTTCCATGGATTGGCTAGTTTCTATAGGCGATTTGTGCCTAATTTTAGTACAATTGCTGCTCCTTTGAATGAATTGGTGAAAAAGAATGTTGCATTTCAGTGGAAAAAAAAACATGAACATGCATTTTCTGAACTTAAAGATAGATTGTGTTCTGCACCCTTGTTGAGTTTGCCAAATTTTGATAAGACTTTTGAAATTGAATGTGACGCAAGTGGTGTAGGAATTGGTGCGGTTCTCATGCAAGAGAAACGACCAATAGCATATTTTAGTGAGAAATTGCATGGAGCTACCTTGAATTACTTTACTTATGATAAGGAGATGTATGCATTAGTTAGGGCCTTGGAAACTTAGCAACATTATTTGTGGCCTAAAGAGTTTGTCATACATTCGGATCATGAATCATTGAAGCATATTAAGAGTCAAAATAAGTTGAGTAGAAGGCATGCTAAATGGATTGAATTTTTGGAGTCATTTCCATATGTGATTAAATACAAGCAAGGAAAAGAGAATGTTGTAGCTGATGCACTTTCTAGGAGACATGCACTTTTGTCTACACTTAATGCTAAATTGCTTGGTTTTGAGTTCATGAAAGAATTGTATGTTGATGATGCTGATTTTTGTAATGTATATGTTGCTTGTGAGAAAAGTGCATTTCAGAAATTTTATAGGCATGATGGATACTTGTTTAAGGAGAATAAATTGTGTGTGCCTAAATGCTCTATGCGAGACTTGCTTGTTTTGGAGTCACATAGTGGTGGTTTGATGGGACATTTTGGTGTTGCTAAGACTTTAAACATATTGCAAGAACACTTCTTTTGGCCACATATGAGGAAAGATGTTGATCGAATGTGTTCTAGGTGAGTTGAATGTAAGAAAGCAAAGTCTAGAGTAATGCCAAATGGTCTTTACACACCCTTGCCTATTCCTAAGGAACCTTGGACTGATATTTCTATGGATTTTATTTTGGGTTTGCCTAGGTCTAGGAGAGGTCATGATTCTATATTTGTGGTTGTTGATAGATTTTCTAAGATGGCACACTTCATACCGTGTCACAAAACAGATGATGCCACATACATAGCCAATTTGTTCTTTAAAGAGATAGTCAGGTTACATGGTATACCTAGGACTATAGTGAGTGATAGAGATGTTAAGTTCCTAAGTCACTTTTGGAAGGTGCTGTGGGGTAAGTTAGGTACTAAACTGTTGTTCTCAACTACTTGTCATCCCCAGACTGATGGACAAACTGAAGTAGTGAATAGAAACTTAACTACTTTATTACGTGTGATGGTTAAACAAAACTTGAAATCTTGGGAAGATTGCATTCCTTTTGTTGAGTTTGCTTATAACAGAGTAGTGCATTCTTCTACCAGATTTTCACCATTTCAGATTGTGTATGGATTTAATCCATTGACACCATTAGACTTGTTGCCTTTACCTGTTGATCATATTAATAGTCTTGATGGTAAAAAGAAAGAAGATTTGGTTAGGAAATTACATGAGCAAGCTAGGTTACAAATTGAAAAGAAAAATGCACAATATGCTACTCATGCTAATAAAGGCCAAAAGCCTCTTGTGTTTGAACCAGGTGACTTTGTTTGGGTGCATTTAAGGAAAGAGCAGTTTCCAAACCTAAGAAAGTCAAAATTACAGCCAAGGTGTGATGGTCCATTCAAAGTGCTAGAAAGGATCAACAACAATGCATACAAGATTGATTTACCTAGTGAGTATGGTGTTAGCAATTCTTTTAACATTACTGATCTTTCCCCTTGTATTGATGCAGGACCAAATTCGAGGACAAATTCTTTCAAAGGAGGAGGGGATGATGAAGAAGCACCAGTGCCTATGCCATTATTTAGAGGACCCATCACCAGAGCCAGAGCTAGAGAGCTACAAGCATTGGTGTTGGAGCATTGTGAGCACAAGGGGGATCAAAATTGCCATGTTGGACTTTCTTGCATATTGTTGGAATCTAGGTGGATCGTTCTCACACAAGTTGGCATGGGAGACTTGACAAGTAGCGCCACATCAGCGTGACTTTGCCACATCAGCATGACTTGGCACAAGACCATTCGGCCAAGTGGATTGGAGGAGCTTCTTATGCTTATTTGGATTTGCCATGTGCTGACACCTTTTAATTGGTCCCCACTACATTAAAAAAGGCTGCTACCACCTAAAGTGTTGCTGCCACCTTATGGTCCCCATTACATAAAGGGCTGCCATAAAGCAAGTGGTCTCAAATGGTTCCCCCCCCCCCCCTATGGAGACGCCCCATCTGATTGATGAGCCTTGCATTTTTATCTTTTTAGCCATGTTGGCACACTTTTAGGGTTTTGGCACACTTTTAGGGTTTTAGAGATGCTATATATAACCCAAGATATTCAGATTGTATTGGCAGCCTTCATTTTTTTCTAGTTTAAGTGTGAGCATTAGGGAGAGAACTCCATTGCTGGAGCTTGAGTTTCTTCTATGTTTCTTCCATGTTTCTTGAAAGAACTTGGATTCTAGCAGCATGAACCCCTTGCTAGTCTTATTTTGATGATCAATATGCTTTAGCTTGTTACTATTTGTGTATTGACACTTTGGTTTTCAATCTGAAATTCTACCTTGTTTGGATGATTAAAGATCTTGGTTCCAATATTTAGATGTTATGTTTCTTGGCATCCTAGGAGTGCTCATCACTTGGAAGCTTGACAACAATGGAGGAAATGAGGGAAAGAGAGAGAGAAGAAATGAAGGAAGAAGATGAAAGTGGGTGGGAGTTTGTCCTCTAGTGCCTATTTATAAAAATTTTTTTTTGAATTTTCCTAAGCTTTTTCTTTTCTTTTCCTTTCTTTTCTTTTCTTTTCTTTTCTCTTCTCATTTTCCTAATCTATTTCATAAATTTTAATTAATGTTAATTATTTTATTCTCTAAATTTTTTTTTTTGACATTTAGGTCAAAATTCACCTTTGGGGGTGAAATGACCGAAATGACCAAAATGCCCTTAGTAGTGCATGTCCGGTTATTTTTATTATTTTTGTATCAATTTATAAATTCTCTAAACTTTAATTTATTTTTTTCTCTACATTTTTCATATATTTTCTTAACATTTATTTCTTCAATTTATGCCTCCTCACTATAGTCTAGGTGTAGTTCCAAACATTTTAACTATCCGAACAGATATTAGTCGTCAGAACAGTAAAATGTACGGACTACCTTTGGTGAGGGCGTTACAATTCTTACCTTCTAAATAAAATTTCATCCTCGAAATTTACACAGTGTAAATAATTGAGGGACTGCTATCTCCTTGTCTTTTTGCCTTTTTGTGTTATAATACTTTACTTTTTCTTTTGTCTGTCTTATTAATCCTAGTTCTACAATCTTATTCTTATCTCGATTTACTGTTGGAAATACGTAGCTCTACATAATAGTCCCAAGTCGGTACTATAATCTGCAGTTTACAGCACAAACATCAAGAGCATTGCATAGTCACCACGGTATAATCCCAATAGACTAACTTTTTTTTTTTCAACAAGTTCTGTACTCATCTTCTTTCATCTCATATACAGTCTCCTTCTCATTTCCATCTATTATCTTTGATACGATCCTTTTCAGTTGATAATCTACCATAACCTTATGGTTCAAAGGGTTGGTGACAAGCATGTCATCTTCTAACCCATCTCTCGATATCCTCTTTTTAACAGGAGATACAATGTATATATAGGGGTGACTATAATTAGGATCTATCAATACATACTTAAAGGTATTATAATTAGGAAATGTACCTCTGATAACGTCTACTAGATTTGGCTCCTTTCGAGCCATAGCGTACACACGAGGTGCTATTCCAACCTCGAGCCGTTCTGTAGTCTCAGAAGCCCTTTGTGATGTACCAGTTGTCTCAAGCCTCACAGGTCTTCTACCCCTTTGCACTGTCAGGGCAGACCTCTCAGTCGGTGGTAGTGCAGAGGGAGCACTCCCCTGAGGACAACTTCGTATGAAATGATCCGTAGACCCACATCTGAAACATCCACTAGTCAATAGTCGACACTCCCCTCTGTGTATCCTGCCACAGTGGGTACATTCTGGCGCTGAAATTGATTCTCTTGTTACTATACCCGGGGAACTAGCTATAGATACTCCAGACTGGCCCCTCTGGCCTTGTGTTTGGCTCTGTGAACCCTTATGCTTCTTACAACTAGTAGCTGGTGCACTAAACTGGCCCTGTCTAGGACCTCTCTTGCGTTGCCTATCCTTTTTGGACTGCTCTTCATTTCTGACTCTCTCCACATCAAGGGATGATGCTATCAACAGAGAGAAATCTGTGAAGTGGTGAGATGTCACTATCAACCTGATGTTGTCATTCAGTCCATCCTCAAATCTTTTGCATTTATCAACCTCTGTTGGCATCAACTCCAATGCATATTCGCTAAGTCTCACGAATTCTCGCTCATATTCGGAGACTGTCAGCTGCCTCAGTCTCAGTGCCAGGAATTCTCTCCTTCTGGCCTCCAAGTATACATGACTGATGTATTTCTTTCTGAATTCAGCCAGAAAGAAATCCCAAGTGATCTGTGCAGGCTGTACCACTCTAGATACTGTCACCCATCATCTATATGCATCCTCTTGTAGCAGTGACAGAGCACACTCCAACTGCTGCTCTGGGGTGCAGTGCAACTGCTGTAATACCCTCTCTGTCCTCTCCAGGTAATACTCTGCTGCGGCTGGATCATCATCCCTCTTACCTCTGAAGTCAACTGCCCCATACTTTCACAGTCTCTCTAGTGGAGATCTGTGTACAGGTTGCGGCTGTGGGGGTGGAGGTGGCTGTATAGGTGGTGGTGGTGGTGGCTGTGGCTGTGGTTGTGGAGGTAGAGGTGGTTGTGGCTGGGCAATGGCTCCAGTGATCTGACGGAACAGCTGTGTCATCTATTCATAGAAGGCCTGTTGTGCCCTACTCACAGTACCTCGAGATTACTCTGCTCTACTACTACTTCTCCCCCGACTAGGAGCAGGTGCGTGACTCTCTACTTCCTCCTTTATCGGTCATGGAGGTCCATGCTCTGAAGGATCAGATGCCATCGACTTATAAAACAGACAAAGAAACAGATGTGCATTAGTGTCACCTCGACTCTATTTAAAGGCCCATGCATGTGATGCACTCAATCTATTTCTAACTATTTAGGTCTAGGACCGCCTAAACCTCTGCTCTGATACCACTAAATGTGACGCCCCTTACCTATCTATTGTATAGCCGAGCAAGAAGTGCCACATTCAGTGCTGGAGCACCCTATCTTATCTTATCATGTCCATTGTAAATTTTAATGTCATTTAAATCAGGTAATTTATGTGTAGAATTTTTTTTTTTAATAACTTATTTCTGTGGAGACCCAGACAGATCCTCCTCTGTTTTATTAGCATCTGGCGGGTTCCACTATCACCTGTTAACATATTCATAGTCATCTCACATATTTCCATATCATATTCTCTTTTATCATATCTTTCATAACTATTTATGAGATCTCAAAATGAAGTGTCATCTATTGCATTCATATGGAAATTCATAGATAATAAATTATAAGTTTTCATTTCAAGTCTAAAATGAAATACATCATAAACTAGTTATTACATCATGATTAAACATAATGAACCAAAATACTAGTCTATACATGGGCCCTACGAAAATACAAATGTAAAGGCCCGGCCCACTAGTGATATTGTCCGCTCTGGGCCGAAGCCCTCACGGTTTTAAAACGCGTCAATAGGGGTTACGAACTGTCAACTTATGAACCCAGCATCTCTCCCGTGTTTTGTCGATGTGGGATTTGCCTAGGGTGTTACAATCCACCCCCCTTATGCGACTCAGCGTCCTCGCTGAGGTTTGCCCCACCATCGTTCAAGGTTGCACGCGGAGCGGCTCTGATACCACAAATGTAAAGGCCCGGCCCACTAGTGATATTGTCCGCTCTGGGCCGAAGCCCTCACGATTTTAAAACGCGTCAATAGGGGTTACGAACTATCAACTTATAAACCTAGCATCTCTCCCGTGTTTTGTCGATGTGGGATTTGCCTAGGGTGTTACACAAAAGACCGGTGAGGTGACTCTAGACAATGGCAGATCTGATCAGAGCTCTGTCAGTGCACTACTGGTGCTGCTGCTGCTGCTACTGGGACTGATTTCCAGTACCTACGCGATGGAAAATCAACGCGCTAAGCATAACGCTTAGTGGTGCATAATTTATAATAACAATAATTTAATAATTTGAAACAATATATGCAACTCATAATTTCTGGGTCTTTTACATTTTTATTACTTTTTGGAAACAATTAACATTATCGGGATCTTTTATGATTACTTATTGTATTTTAAGTCTTAATTAATTTTTTTTTATCAGTGCCCAAGAAAACCTATAACAAATTATAAAAGCTGGATGCATGGGTGTATACTGGTTAGACAGCCATATATTTATCCAAAGATATCGTGCATCGAACCACGAAGCGGTATCAGACACGAGACCGTATCGAGGCTTGTAAAGCCAGAAATAAAGTAGGCACAATGGCCAGTAAGTAGGCATATAGCCTGTAGAACAATCATACCAGACATATATTATCAGTTCATAATTTTCTCGGTAGGCAGTACTGCTATCTGTAGTCCCTAATTGGTATACCAATTTATCCAAACTAAATAAATAAGTCTAAGTATACTATGGGCAATAAAACATTTTTAATTAATTTAGTACTATTCACTATTACTATTTTCTAGTACTGTTCATTGGTACCATTAATTTCATATTAGTAGGACATTAGTCCTAATTTACATATTCATATCATTTTTAATATTAAATTTTCCTTATGAGTATTTTAATTATCCTATATAGCATTTTTCCCATGAACGTTTCTTTAGGTTCATGTTGATGTGTTATTTTTATCTAGGAATTTGACTAGGTTAGAATGTCTATTTAGTTACACTTCCTTCATAACAATCGCTCCTCTATGTTTAAACTTGAATTTTAGTTTTTGAATCATTGAATTTGGGGTTATAGAGCTCAAGTTATGGTCAAAATACCAAAGGAATAGTATTTTGGGACAATTTCTGGGTTTGCAGTTTTAGTGACTAAATTTTTGCTAACAATTTGATTTGGTTAAAGGCAAAACTGGATCAAGTGGTCTTTATGAAAAATGTAGCCCTATGTCTAAGCTTTCCATTGATGAAATTTTAGGTCATTTGGACTAGTATAGAGAGATTTATGACCAAATGAACACGCACTGTTCATTTGGTCATTTTCTGGGTTGGCAGTTTCAGTGACCCAACTTGTGCTAACAATTTGAATTGGTTAAAGGCAAAACTGGGTTACGTGGTCTTCATGAAAAGTGTATCCATATGTCTAAACTTTCCATTGGTGTAATTTTAGGTCATTTGGACCAGTATAGAGAGAGTTATGACCAAATGAACATGTACTGTTCATTTGGTCATTTTCTGGGTTGGCAGTTTCAGTGACCCAACTTGTGCTAACAATTTGAATTGGTTAAAGGCAAAACTGGGTTAAGTGGTCTTCATGAAAAGTGTATCCCTATGTCTAAACTTTCCATTGGTGAAATTTTAGGTCATTTGGACCAGTATAGAGAGAGTTATGACCAAATGAACACGTACTGTTCATTTGGTCATTTTCTGGATTGGCAGTTTCAGTGACCCAAATTGTGCTAATAATTGAATTGGTTAAAGGCAAAACTGGGTTAAGTGGTCTTCATGAAAAGTGTAGCCCTATGTCTAAACTTTCCATTGGTGAAATTTTAGATCATTTGGACTAGTATAGAGAGAGTTATGACCAAATGAACACGTACTGTTTATTTAGTCATTTTCTGGGTTTGGTGCAGGGTAATCCGGATTTAGGTAGTATTTAGGTCAAGTTTTGGATAGAATTTGGGCATGGTTTCTTCATGGAAAATGGGCTATGTTGAGTCTAATTTCACCTCCAATTGGCCTCATACCAATTAGAGTTACACATTTTTTGTTATGGGTCAATAAACCCACTGGACTCAGTGAGTCCAAACTTGCAAAAAATTGAATACTCCCAATATCTCAATTCCTCCAACTTTCTTACTTCAATTTGCATGCAATACACTTCTATAAGCAACAATCTCAACTCAATAGGTCAATTTCAACATTTTATGTAAAGTCCTCGACATTTACACAAACCCTAGTTTTCAAAGTTTCAAATTTACACAAACACTACACAATCAAACACCCAAACATTTCAACTCATCACACATTCTCATGGAACCATTTTTCATCACTTAAAAGCAATAACATCAAGTTCCATGGCTACCAAAAATTCAAGGGTTCTTTCCTCAAGATTTTCTTTTTGTTTTAATGATATTTATGCTTGGCTAAACATGCTTTTCATGTTTAATAAAGAGAAGAAGAGGGATTAGTGCACTAACCTTACTTGAGCTTCCTTAACTTTAAATTTCTTGCTTCCAGTGGATGTCTATAGCTTCCTTAGGGTGTAGGGAGTGTTTTTAGTGAAGTGGGCTATGGGTTTTGATGTGTAGAAGCTTGGGAAATCAAGCTTGGAAGCTTGAAAACAATGGAGGAAATGAGGGAAAGAGAGAGAGAAGAAATGGAGGAAGAAGATGGAAGTGGTTGGGAGTTTGTCCTCTAGTGCCTATTTATAAAATTTTTTTTTTGAATTTTCCTAAGCTTTTTCTTTTCTTTTCTTTTCTTTTCCTTTCTTTTCTTTTCTCTTCTCATTTTCCTAATCTATTTCATAAATTTTAATTAATGTTAATTATTTTATTCTCTAAATTTTTTTTTTACATTTAGGTCAAAATTCACCTTTGAGGGTGAAATGACCAAAATGCCCTTAGTAGTGCATATTGGGCTATTTTTATTATTTTTGTATCAATTTATAAATTCTCTAAACTTTAATTTATTTATTTTTTCTCTACATTTTTCATATATTTTCTTAACATTTATTTCTTCAATTTATGCCTCCTCACTATAGTCTAGGTGTAGTTCCAGACATTTTAACTGTCCGAACAAACATTAGTCGTTAGAACAGTAAAATGTACGGACTATCTTTGGTGAGGGCGTTACATTTATATATATTACATTTAATTAAATTTGTAATTCAAAATTTATAAATATTATAAAAATGTAATAAAATTTAATTACATTATAATATGTTATTAATTTTTCATCATAATAAATTATTTATATAAAATGAAAATTTAAATTATAAATTATAAATTAAAATTAATGATATACTATTAAAAATAAATAATGTGTTATTATTTGCAATAAGTGAGACGGAGGAATCAATATGAATTAATATTTGCAGACAAAATAATTTGTCTCTATTAAAGATAAAAATTATCTCTAAAAATAGTTTTAGCGGTAAATAATATAGTTTGTAAAAATATATAGAGGTAAATTTTTAATCTTGTATAAGTTCACCTCTAAATTTTATTAAAAAATACATGTGGCACTCTAAATTTTTAAAATGCTTCATGACTTACCTTAACTCTTGTAAAAGTTCTACGACGCACCTCAACTCCTGTAAACATCTATAAAAATAGAATTAAGACTAAATAATAACTCAAGTATCTTAATTTCACTTTTACAGGAATTGAAGTGTGTTATAGAACATTTTAAAAATTTAGAATTCCAAGAGAATTTTTTTAATAAAATTTAAAGATAAAATTATGTATTTAACCTTCTCGAATTCGAGTCTCAATTACAACCAACTATATAAAAAAAAAATAATCAAAAAGAGCCAGCATATAATGCAAACTTGCCTTGTCCAAAAATTCAAGAAAATTTGTTAAAGAGATTTGTGCATATCCATAAATTACAAAATTCTGTTAAAGGCAAAATCCGTCAAAAGAAAATTGTTGTTGAGGAGCATGAGCCACAATTATTCATAAGCATTTTTTTTTTTTTTGTTGAAGAACAATTAATGGACACAAAAAAAACTTCATGAAAATTATTGAGAAATCTTGGAATGCTCTCAAGAAGTAGTTTTTTTTGGGTATTTGAAAAAAAAAAAAAGTCTTTTTGCACATAAGACTAAATAACAGATTCAAAATTCTATGACTAACTCATTCGAGTCTAAAAATATAAACACCAACTCATTAAAACTACCTTACAATAAAGATGAGATTATAATTTACGCTAAATTAAACTCAACAATCAAATTGGAATACTTGGGAGGCAATCTGTGGAGAAATTAATAACTTCTCCAATCTTAAGGCCAAAAACACTAATTATTTAGCCAAATTATTTAAATTCTAGATGTTCATTTGCCTCTTAGCAAAAGACTTATAACACTACGTAATCTATTAATTATGTAATCTAAATCCTTAACATTAATTATTGATTGACAGAATGTAATGTTACAATCGAGTGCAACGATGGAGAGGTCGAACTCATATACAAATGAGCTTAACAACCATTAGATCAAATTTGTATTTAGATTCAAATTTTCATTTAAATTCGTGAATTCATTATATATTTTTTCATTAATTTTATACAAATCTTGATATAAATATTTGATCTAATTATTGTTAAGTCTATTCTTGTTGTTGCAGGCACACAAATCTAAAATTTACATAATTGCAAAATCACATAGAATAGAAAAGAGAAAAAAAATAACACAGAATTTATGTGATTCAACTATAAAATCTACATCCATGGGCAAAATAAAATAAAAGTTTCACTATGATAAAAAAGAGTAAGATACAATAACTCAGAACTCACAAATACTAACCCAGTGTATTTCTCAAATATCTCATATATCTATCACAAAAGACGGAATATTATAATATTTATATTAGTCTATATTATGATGTCATTGTCCCCTTGCAATCCCCAATGAGAACAGTGGTGGCCTATGGGTTCAGGCCTATCAGAGCGTACAATCTATAAAATAAATTATTAATTTCTTTTATAAAATATATAATTCTTAAATTTTAAAATATATGATTAAAATTAATTAAAATATTTATATTAAATAAATTCCTTTCAATTGATGTTACATTTCGAATTTAAATAATTATATATTTTAAAATGAAATTATTAAGTAAACATTATCTACTACAAATAATAAAATATATAATAAAAATATGTTTTTATAAAATATGATTTTTTTCACTTTATATCTTTTGTGTTAGTTTTAAATTTATGTAGATGCTTTCATTTTGTCAAATGAATATAATTAATTAGTTATTAGTGACCAATTGTATCAAGCTTTCTTTTTCATAGACTTGTCAAATAACATATACATTTTTTTAATTGCAAAATATAGATAAAAGAAGACAATGGTCTAGATTCAATCAAGCTTATTAAGCTATTTTCTTAAAAGTTTGTAATTATTTTCCACGTATATTTGCATCCTATTTTTAATTTAGTGACTTCATATAATTTAGATGATGCATAGTTTATTTAGCTGCTCATAATTTAATTTCAATTTTCTATTTTTTCATGGTCTCATAATATGATGAATTCTAATATTATATTATTTCATTGTGCTTCCACAATGATCAATGGCATGTATATGATTATGGGATGATCCTCAGCATGTTCTCCCATGTTTTGCATGAAATATGTTGCTTTATATTTTTGTTTATGTGCTATATCAATTTTGGGAAGATAGTTACCCCATTTTATTGTATGGATTATATCATGTGCTATGTATTATTATATGTTTATAAAATTAAAACCATTATTATATAAATGTAATATTTGAATTACTTAATGTGCAATAATTAAAGTATTTAAGCAGATAAAACATTGGCTACAATGTCTTACAATTTGCAAAGAATTGCAATTTCTCCACTAATTTCAAACATTTTAGTGGAGAAATTTTTTCCCACTAAAGAGGAGATCAATTTGTGAGGGATTGCCATTTCTCCAGTAATTTCAAATATTTTACTGGGGAAATTTTTTTCTACTAAAGAAAAGATCAATTTGTAGTGGATTGCCCATTTCCCAACTAATTTCAAATATTTTAGAGGTAAAATTTTGTCCCTCTAAAGATGATACCAATTTGTGGGGAAAGTAAATTTCCCTGCTAACGAGGAGACCATTTAGTGGGGAAGGTGATTTCTCCACTAATATTCATCTTTAGTGGTGAAATTTAATTTCCTCACTAATATTAATCTTTATTGGTGAAATTTAGTTTCCCTACTAATTGATTTAATAACACATTTTTAGTGAGAATTAGTAGGGAAATTAAAAAACAAAAAAAATTCTTGCATAGTATCTATCCTATTCTTTTTAGTTTTATTAACCGATAATAGCAGTAACATTTATACCCAATTTGATTAGTAGAAATACATGTAATTATAATAATATTAATCTTTTCTAATATATAGTGTTTTTACAAAAAAAAAATTTAGAAAAATAATATTTATTATTAGCAGTATTGAAAAATAATAGAAATCATTTTTTTTATTTAGTATGCTAGCTTTGTAGATTTATAAATATGTTTCAATTCTAACCTATTAAATAGGATAAAATTGTTATCCATCTAATAGTTTAAGCTAAATTTTATAAATTTAAAAAAATTTGTAAAATTTAATATTCTTTATAATTATTCTATATCTATAACATATATAAATGTGTGACGGAGAGAGAACATTGAGTTTGACAAAAATATCCATATTAATTTATTATAATACAATAAAGGACTATTATATTTTTTTAAAAAGATATTATATTAATTTTTTTTATTTTTCAGATAATGTCATGTAATATTAAATTTGTAAAGTCTTATATGAATCCAATTCTTGAATCCCAATTTTATTTGAACTCTAAATCTTATATTAGAAAATTTTAAACCATGGTAGGCATAATAATTTTCAAATGTAACAAAGCTAATAAATCCTATATGTAGGAAAATGCTTTAATTTATCAAGTTAAGTGATTCGACCCTTTTTTTAAGGAAGTTTCGTGATTTACTTGGCTATTTAAAATATTATAATATTAATTTTTATTTATTGTGATTCTTTAACTTGAAAATATTGCTAATTCATGATGATTCTTTAACCTGTAATATTGAAATTGAATGCTTTAACCTAATGATTATTTGAATATGCAAAAGATTTTATAATTGTGCAGGTCTAAACTTGCATATCAATGATAATAGAAGAACAATCATATGTAATGATAATGCCCATGGAGTACTTTTTCACAGGTTATTGGTATCTCATATCTCATCAAAGCTTCTATCTCCTGAAAGTGCGGATTTGAAACTAAAGCCAATGAAAACATGTGTTTCTCTTTTAAGTCAAAAAATATAGAATTTTATTATTATCACTTAAGCAATTTAAAATTACTTAATTTTTTGGTTCTTTTATTTATTTATTTAAAAGAGTAAGTTATGTTGGAGGAGTTAAAAATAAGACAATAAGTGTAAGTAATGTAGAGAGATGACTTGCATTCATTATTTTGTAGTAAGAAATTTGTATTTTCTAAAAATGACTGAAATTTATTTATGATGACAATTAACTAATAATAGAGATAAAATCTCCTAAATTATACTATATGCTTTCATATTTTATTTTTTTGTGTGTTTGCATTATTCTTGGCACAATTCAATTAACAGAATATTATAGGATGTCAAAAAAAGCAACCTTCATATCTTAAAGCCTCTGCATATCTGGACTCAAGCATTAGCAAGCGAATTATTTGGATCCAATTTCATCTTTTGCAATCTAATTCTAATGAATCCATCGTTTGGGCCCATAGTAGTACATCAATTAACAACAGGAAGACAAGAAAGGAAGCAGAGTCAACACCAATGATTTGAAGTTGGTTTTTATTTTCTTCACCTATAGTTGTCAGTCTCTTCAAAATTTAATTATTTGTTTTAATTACCTGTTAATTTGAATTTAATTAATGTGTCTAAAAGTTGCATAATATTATTTTTTAATTATTATCCTCAAATAATCATAACATAAAAATAAAATTTATTATCAATAATATATTTTGTAAGGTATAATTTTAAATTCTAAATTTTAACTATTTCTATAATTATTATTTTTCGATTGTTATATTATAATTATCATATTTTTAACTATTTTTTCTTATTAGTTTTACTATCATTATATTTTAATTATTATAATATGTAATACTCTCACATTAGGTAGTTTTATACATTCTACTGTTCCAGTGACTAATGTATGTTCGGATAGTTAGAACGTCTGGAACCACCCTTAAATCATAGAGAGAAACCATAAATTAAATTAATAAAAATCAAATAAGGTTCAAGGAAAACAAAAAAATTGGAATATAAATCGGTTAAATGAGCTTAAGTTCCCAGTGATGGGTGACCTATCCGGAACTCGACTGTGAGTTTAGTTGCCACTCTAAATTCGTGTGGAACTCTATAAGATCCATAATTAAGGATTAATTAAGGAATTGTTGGAAATTAATAAATCAAATAAATGAAAAGGAAATAAGCACAAATAAGTAAAGCAAATCCTAAGTTGAAAAAACAAATGCTGAGGACTTATCAGGTATTATAGGAAAGATGAATAAAAACCCGGTAAGAATAAAATTTGGTCAATTAATTTTAAGAATCCAAAA
Organism: Hevea brasiliensis; assembly: GCF_030052815.1. NCBI lineage: Eukaryota > Viridiplantae > Streptophyta > Magnoliopsida > Malpighiales > Euphorbiaceae > Hevea > Hevea brasiliensis. The sequence goes on from NC_079505.1 coordinate 6,776,208, forward strand.
TTGACCAAAAGTGAGACAAATTAAATTAATGAAAATTAGATTTGTATAAGTAATTGTGATTATAAAAATTAAACATAATTATCCGAAGTCAAATTCTAATGATTATGGAAGACTACTTATTTACAACTTTGCCACCCACATAATTACCAAAATGCCATTAATGAATTAAATAGGTTAAATATTAAGGAAAAAAAAAATTCATTCATCTTCCTCCCTTGGTTGTTGTCCTCCTCCCTCTCTCTCTACCTCCATTGTTGATCAAATCAAACTCCAAAATCTTTGATTTCATCCATGATTCCCATAGCAAATCAAATTAAAACCTTGAATTAGCCCTAGATTAAAAGAAAGGAAGCAAGGAACTCAAGAAATTTGGGTGATTTGTGAAGATAGAAATTAGGCCAAGCGAGGTAAGTTAAGATTCAAGTTTAATTATTTGTTAATTCATTGAATTTGAGTTGATTATGTAGAAATTGTTGTGGAAATTGCTTAAAATCATGCAAGATGTGAAGAAGTGAAATTAGGTCTAGGGTTATGGAGTTAGGGTTTTGATGGTATGAAACCTAATTGATGCTATTAGATGTACATTATGACCATTTAAAGTGTATTTGTTAAGAAACAACTTTGGTTTGGTCAAGAAATTAATGAAATTAAAGTTGTGCTTGAGGTGTCATAAATGCTGAATTTGGATAGCTTGAGTCCAGTAGGGTTATTAGTTCATAAGTTAAGCTACGTAACTCCAAATGAGGTAAAACCAATGGGAAATGAAACCTAAAATGCCAAAACTTTCATGTAGGACACTTGATCAGAAAATGGCCGGAAGGTACCTCAATAAGGGCTAGAATCTGACAATAAAAACCCTAAATATGGAAAATTGACCAAAAAAATAGTACTTACTTATTTAAGCATAACTCACTCTACAAAACTCCAAATTTAGTGAATCTTAAACCTTTGTAATCCTGAGACATAGGTGAACAATTCATATGAAGACCATAATGCCAAATTATGGTGGTAACCCACCCAAATTAGCTAAACAAAGTAGGACTAGAAACCTAACTGGATTCTGAAACTAACCTGGAAACTTGAGAAATTGCCACCTAAATAGTTTTGGCGAAATGGCCATAACTTAAGCTATATAGATGCAAATTCGGTGATTCTAAAGCCAAAATAACCATAAGACATAGAACTACAACTTTCATGTTTTGACCTAGACCCAGATATAAGGGCAAAGTGGTTGAAATGTTAAAGTTAGAACTTGAAAACTAAAATTTCCTGCAACTCAGCAATTTTGCCCTGTGACCTCCGTGTGATTAACAAGCATAACTTCTTTTGTATATCTCTAATTGAGGTGCTACAAAATAATTTAGAAACTTAAGATAAAAGCCTAAAACTTTGTTTTAGAGACCTGGTATAAATTCTGGGAGTAAAGTACCTAAATAGTGAGTGCAAATTCTAGTGAAAATCTTGAAAATCTGTGAATCGCAGGATAACACACCCAGGAGCAATACCTAGTATTTTAACCATAACGTATGATTTAGACCTTCAAATTGAGTGATTCAAAATGATAATTAAACCTAAGACATAGAGGAACAATTTTCATGAAGATTAATTTGACAAATATGATTGGAGCTACGTTAAAATTAGGTTCAAAGGTCATGTTCTAATGCTGCCCTGCAATTGGGTATGGTTGGAATGTGTAGCAATCTTAGGAATTTAATTGATTAGATATGAGTGGAAGTTAGAATGAGTATTAAAACTTTGAAATTGTGCATTTTCAGTGGAGAATTGAACTTTGGAACAAAGGGAGAATTAAGCCCAAGAAAAAAGTTTAAGTTAAGGTTTGTGCACAATTTGATTTCCTTGTATTTTAAATTTCAAATGAAATGAATGAACTTTCTATAAATCAAAATTGAGTTTCCTTTGTAATTGTGAAATGTTTCTATTGTTTTGGGAATATTTGAATGTTAAAATGAGTTTATTATTGTGTTGAAAAGGCGAATGTTGGCCATTGATGTTATTGTAGCAAGGAGGTGGCCGGAATGAATGTATTTTAAAAGTGTTTGAGAAATTGTTGTATTGCCAACCCTATGTGTTAAATTATGATGATTTGAAATGCTTAGGTATTTGAATGGAAATTATTTAAATTGTTTTGAAACCACAGTTGGCATGACAAATTTGTTTGCTTCTCTTATTAGTAATGGCTAGTGAGGTTGAGATTATTTATATTACCTCCCTCTCTGACTTGCCAGTTAAAGTTGATATCGGATGAGTACTCATATTTACTAGCTAGCCTTCCCTCATTAATAATGGTTAGTGAGATTGAGATAGCTTTGTCATGATGTACAACTCGGCACTAATCGTGAAATTTTATGTCATGGCTTAAACTGTGTGATTGTTGGCAACACAAATTGTTTCTAAATGTTATTTGTGACGTTGACTATTTCTACATGATTTGAGAAATGTGTTATTGAAGATTTTAATATTATTTTTGTATTTCATGGAATTGTGAATAAGGAAATATTTTGTTGTGAAATGATTTCATGGTTTATGATGATTTTATAAATTATTAAGTTGTGCACAACTGAGTGAAATACTTAGCGATAGCTTTGTTTATGCTATCGTAGGTAAAGAAAAGGAAAAGACTGTAGAGTGAGAGCTGTTGAAGCTTTGTTATTTTGGCACTCGGGTATATCTTAGTTATACCCTTTTTGAAGTTTGTTTTTTATGTAATGATAACTATATGTATGTAAGAATCATTTGAGCAGTTGTATAAAAGTGTTGTAATATTTTTTTTTTTTTGTAACCTTGAATGATTGTAAATTTGTAAAGAAATATTTATTTGGGTTGTAAATGGAAAAGTTTTATTCTTTTAGTATTGAATGAAGAAAAGCCCTTACTTGAATGTTGATTTGAGAAATTATTGATTTGATGAGTGATTGTGAATTATATATGTTATACAGATTTTTGACAAGTTTCAAATTTTTGGTTAATCATGTTTTTTGCCGTCGCCATGCTTGTTTTCTACAAAATTTTTCTTTAAGTTTAAAATCTTTATTTTATTTCTTAATTATGTTTACAATACTTCTTTTAACCTTTCATCAATAAGTTTACTTGAAAATGAATTTGAATCGTTTAAAATCCCTTGCAGTATGTTTAATGAATTATCGGTTAACAGAGTGCAGTAATTCATTAGGCATATTATGGAATCATGTCATATCTTATGGAAGGATAAGGTGTGACATAATATAACTATATAAAAGCAAAGAACAAGGGTACTTTTCTCTTTTCTACTTGGCAATTTCTACATGTTTTAAATATATTTTTGAATTTTCACAAAAAAATAAAGAATAAAGCAATTTTATCACTCCTATTTGACAAATTTTAATTAAGAGAAATAAGTGATTTTTTAATTTAAATTGATTTATTTAGTATTTGACAACTCCTATTTCTTAATTCATTTTTTTATTTGAAATTTACACTACTTTTTTTTTCTTTAAATTATATTTATGGAATTTTTTTTTCATTGTTAGATTTCTTTTTTCTCTAAATTATATTATAAAATACTTTACATATAATGTGAATCATTAGAGAAAAAATATATTGTAAAAATTAGAAGTAATACATAATAGAAAATATGTAAATGATAAATTGAAAAGATAGGCAAGTAAGTAACAATAATAGTTGAATTTAATATTAAATACGAAACAACATTTTATTAACCAATTTAATCTCAATTTCCTTTTCTTCTTATATCTTACATCTTTTTCGTTTTTTTGTTTTTCTATTTGTTTTTGAGTTTTTTTTTTATATGTTTTGATTGAATCAATCAACATATTTTTTTCTAAACTTAAAAATTAATAATAATATTTATTTATAACTAATTATTATATTAATTATATCACTAAACATTAAAAATTCATTGTATATTACTAACATTTTCTTTTGTGATTTTAATATTTAAACAAAAAAAAACATTTTATTAGATTTTATTACATTGCCTTCTTTCGGGTTCTCTGGAAAAGGTGAAAACCACAATAGGGAATTGGCATTACCATTTTGGGTTCTTTCACGAGATGCTATAATTGGGCTGCCAAAAAAGTCCTATTATTGATGAGAAATGATATCATTTCAATAGGCTTAAAAAAGCTATAAATCCTGCATTTAAATGGGAGAAACCAGAGAGTGTTTGGATGATTACCTTTATATGAACCTGCTATAGATGATTGCTAGCAAATTACCAAACGATTCTCCTACCATCAAGTATGTCAACTATTATTTGAATTTCTGCATTATGACATCTCACTTTCTTTTTTTCCCTACCTTTCCTAATACTATTTGGAATTTCTTGGGAAAAATGTGATTCTAAATATGAAATTGGTACTTGACCAATAATCCTAGACTCTTAGAATCCCAATTAATGAAATTAAAGTCTGAAATAGTTGTAGTCTAAGCAATGGATATTTTAAATGAAAGCAAAATTAAAATTGTCTAATGATCTTTTTGTGAATGAAAGTTTATAACTTAGGATTTTGCTTAATAAATTACAGCACAAAATTTTTCAATATTCCTAATGTAAGACGAGAAGTTTATTTTTGAAGTGCATAATTCACCACTATTTTTATATATTTAAAATCATTTAAACACATTAATGGCAAAAAAAACTGTTATAACAACTTTTGGTTATTAAATTGTGGTGAACAATATTGTATTATCATCAATGTAAAGAATTTTTATATTGTTTATTACTTCCATTATCATGAATTTATAAATTTTAAACCTATTTTTCTTTTTTTAAGGATTTTTGAGATTTTGTTTTATTTTTCTATGTTTTGATGAGATCAATTAATATATTTCTTTTAAATTTAAAAAATTAATATCTATTTATAATTAATTATGACTTTGAAAGTCCAATCACATTAATTATATTATTAAATATTAAAAATTCATTACATATTGCTAATTTTCGATTTGTGATGTTTAATATTTAAAATTAAAAATATAGAAAATATACTCAACAACTATATACTTAAACTAATTTTATTTTCACAATATTTAAAATTTTTATGATCAAAATAATATTTAAAGTAAATAAAAAAATCTTTACCAATATAATTATCTTTGTATATAAAAAATTAAATTAAATTAATTTAAATTATCAATAATATAAACCCGTGCAATGCATAGGCATACGACTAGTTAATTATATTATAAGGCAATTTTTCTATGCATATAAATTTTCTTAAAATACCACATGACGAGTTTTTAGAAGAGTTTAGCTTGCTTTATATGTATAGATAAATTTTAGACAATATATTTAAAACAAGTAGAAGTTTTTAGAACAATATATTTTAGAACAATATATTTAAAACATGTAGAAATTTTTAGAACAAATGAATGACATCAACCCATAAATATGTTATTGAAATTTTTTATTAATATCAAGATGTGTATACACATAATCAATAAAAAAAATCAACATATTATAAATATTATATTTATAGCTAAGTCTTATTATATTTTTAAATATTAAAATTCATCATAATTTTAGATGATATATCAATTTTAAATTGAATGTGTATACCACAAATATAAATAAAAATAATTCATGTTTTACGTTCATATTTCATATATAATAATTACTCCACAACAAAAAAAAATTCAAGGAAAATAGGTTATTTCACGTCATATATTAATTTAAAGGAGATAAAATGATCCATAATATAAAGACAAAAAAAGGAATTATCTCTATAAAAATCTTCATAGAGAAGATAGCTAAGTAAGATGAATTGATACCTTAATCTGAGAAATAAAGACACGTTTAATAAGGCGTAATCATAGTTATAATGTAATCCTGATTATATTACATATTTGATTACATTATTTAGTAACGCTAAAAAATTTGATGTAAGAACGACAATTACACAACATAATTAATTATATTTAAAGTAACATAATAGTCATTTACATACAAAAATTAATATAATAATAATTACTTGTTTTATTTTTTTATTTATTATCAATATTATCGTTACAATCACTATTTAGTCATCACTGCTATTACTACTACTATTTCTATTCTGTCATTACTACTACCACCACTCTCATTCTGTTACCACCACTACCACGACCACCGCGACCACCACCACCACCACCATTCTGTTATCACTTTCGCTATCACCATCACTTGACAATCGTTATCACCACTTAGTTATCGTCACCTTTACCACCACCACTATCTAACTATCGTTATCACTACAACCACTATTACCATTACTTAATCATCACTGCTATTCAACTATCAATCACTGTAATCATTATTACTTATTATTATCATTATAAATAAATTAAATATTAAAATAAAAATTAATATTACATGCACTACTTATATTTTTATTTTACAATCAAACAGAGTAATGTATTGATAATTACATTACATTTTAATTTTGATTACATTATACAATTAATTATATTACATTATATTACACTCTACTAAATCTCATTACAATTATTTTTAATATTTAATAAACAGATAAAATAACAAACGTATTATATTCGGCCACGTAATATCTAATATTTTTGTTCGATGAGAGCCATACAATTAGATATTTGACTGTCACGTTAAACTTTGGTCCATAACAAGTACAATAATTTGTGTCTCAAGAATTTTCAACACTAGTCATTTATTTATGTTAAAACATCATCATTTAGTTTCTAGTGCTTAGTGGATCATCCTATTATTAATAAAATTTATTTAGTAAATATAAAAATAATAAATAGAAAAACTTCTAAATTAATTAAATTATTTTATATTTTTTAAATTTATAATAAATAATAATTAATAATTTTGTTATAAATTCTATTTTAAAAAATACTTATAGACATGTAATTTAAAGACTTAGCATTAGATTTTTATTTTTTTTATAATTTTGTCTTGATTTTAAAAGTTTTTTTTTTAATAAATAGTCAAAATTGATTTAAATAAGTTAACATTAAGTTAAAAATTGACTATAAAGTATTGACTAAACTTTCACAAAATTAAAGAATTGACTATAATAGTAAAAAGTTAAAAAAATAAATTATTATTTGGACTAATTTAAATTGTTTAAAAAAATTATAAATAATAATAAAATTTGAGAGTGGAAAATAGTATATATACCTAATAAGACAGATTTTTGAATCTTATTTAGCTAAAACAAAAGATATTATTATAAGTAGAATATAATGAAAGTGTGTTTTTAGATATTTGTATAATTTTAATTTAAATCCTTACTTTAGTTTTCTTAATTTTAAGGTTTATTAATTAATTAGTTTAAATTTTAAGGTTTATTAATTAATTAGTATGAAAATTTGTCTAAAATTGTATATCAAAAAAATTAATTCACGAGTAATTATATAACAAGTATAAACAACGTGCAATGCACATTCAAAAATACTAGTTATAATAATAGTGGACTATATATAATTTAATATTATCTTTCATTTTTCTATATTTTCTTAATAATTTTATTTATAAATATATTAAATCACCTTGTAATTCTTAATTATAAGTGTATTAAAATATGTTAATCATTAATTACATATATATCTTATAGTTAAAAGATCATATAATTAAGAAATAGCTAAAAAGTATATATACCATGTATTAAAAACCAATTTTAATTTATATTTTTGTCAAAGTTAATTTACAAGAATGTCAACGATTTGATTTAGTATGATTTAAAAATAATTTCTTAATAAAATTGAAATTCTTGGTTTAATATTTTTTTGTAAAAAACAAGCATGACGATCTATCAATCCCTTAAAATTTTAATTTTTAATTAAGAGTAAATAGAGAGTTGAGATCAATATATATATATATATATATATATATATATATATATATATATATATATATAATAATTTTTAAATTTTAATAGAATAAAGAAAGCGAAATGAGAGAAACAGAGAGCAAAAGCAAAAATAGAAAATTTATTTTGTGACTAAAAAGGATTCAAATTGTCCGAGTGATTTCATTCAAGGAAGTTAGGTCCACTTCGGATAATATCATCATTATTACGGGATCATTTGGCATATCTTATGGAAGGATAAGATGTGATATAATATATCTATATCTATATAACTATATAAAAACAAAGAACAAGGGTACTTTTCTCTTTTCTACTTGGCAATATCTACATGTTTTAAATATATTTTTCAATTTTCACAAAAAAATAAAGAATAAGGCAATTTTATCACTCCTATTTGACAAATTTTAATTAGGAGAAATAAGTGATTTTTTAATTTAAATTGATTTATTTATTATTTGACAACTCCTATTTCTTAATTCATTTTATTTTTTTATTTGAAATTTATGCTACTTTTTTTTCTTCAAATTATGTTTATGGAATTTTTTTTTTCATTGTTAGATTTTTTTTCTCTAAATTATATTATAAAATACTTTACATATAATGTGAATCATCAGAGAAAAAATATATTGTAAAAATTAGAAGTAATACATAATAGAAAATATGTAAATGATACGTTGAAAAGATAGGCAAGTAAGTAACAATAATAGTTGAATTTAATATTAAATAGGAAACAATATTTTATTAACCGATTTAATATCAATTTCCTTTTCTTCTTATATCTTACATCTTTTTCGTCTTTTTGTTTTTCTATTTGTTTTTGAGTTTTTTTTATATGTTTTGATTGAAGCAATCAACATATTTTTTTCTAAACTTAAAAATTAATAATAATATTTATTTATAACTAATTATTATATTAATTATATCACTAAACATTAAAAACTCATTGTATATTACTAACATTTTCTTTTGTGATTTTAATATTTAAATAGAAAAATATTTTATCAGATTTTATTACATTGTCTTCTTTCGGGTTCTAGAAGAGGTGAAAACCACAATAGGGAATTGGCATTATCATTTTGGGTTCTTTCATGAGATACTAAGGTGCATGCTACTTTATTTGTATATACGGTAATTGGGCTGCCAAAAAAGTCCTATTCTTGATGAGAAATGATATTATTTCAATAGGCTTAAAAAAGCTATAAATCTTGCATTTAAATGGGAGAAACCAGGGGTGTTTGGATGATTACCTTTATATGAACCTACTATAGATGATTACTAGCAGATTACTAAACAACTCTCCTGCCATCAAGTATGTCAACTATTATTTGAATTTTTACATTATGACATCTCACTTTCTTTTTTCCCTACCTTTCCTAATACCATTTAGAATTTCTTGAGAAAAATGTGATTCTAAACATGAAATTGGTATTTGACCAATAATCCTAAACTCTTAGAATCCCAATTTATGAAATTGAAGTCTGAAATGGCTATAGTCGAAGCGATGGATATTTTAAGTGAAAGCAAAATTAAATTTGTCTAATGGTCTTTTTATGAATGAAAGTTTATAACCTAGGATTTTGCTTAACAAATTACAGCACAAAATTTTTTAACATTCCTAATGGAAGATGAGAAGTTTATTTTTGAAGTGCATAATTTGCAACTATTTTTATATATTTAAAATCATTTAAACACATTAATGGTAAAAAAATTGTTACAACAACTTTTGGTTATTAAAACTGTGGTGAACAATATTGTATTATCATCAATGTAAAGAATTTTTATATTGTTTATTACTTCCATTATCATGAATTTACAAATTTTAAATCTATTTTTCTTTTTTTAAGGATTTTTGAGATTTTTTTTTTATTTTTCTATGTTTTGATGAGATCAATTAATATATTTTCTTTTAAATTTAAAAAATTAATATCTATTTATAATTAATTATGACTTTGAAAGTCCAATCATATTAATTATATTATTAAATATTAAAAATTCATTACATATTGCTAATTCGATTTGTGATGTTTAATATTTAAAATTAAAAATATAGAAAATATACTCAACAACTATATACTTAAACTAATTTTATTTTCACAATATTTAAATTTTTTATGATCAAAATAATATTTAAAGTAAATAAAAATATCTTTACCTATATAATTTTCTTTGAATATAAAAAATTAAATTAAATTAATTTAAATTATCAATAATATAAACCCGTGCAATGCATAGGCATACTACTAGTTATATTATAAGGCAATTGTTCCATGCATATAAATTTTCTTAAAATACCACATGATGAGTTTTTAGAAGAGTTTAGCTTGCTTTATATGTATAGATAAATTTTAGAACAATATATAGAAATTTTTAGAACAATATATTTAAAACATGTAGAAATTTTTAGAACAAATGAATGACATCAACCCATAAATATGTTATTGAAATTTTTTATTTATATCGTGTATATACATAATCAATAAAAAAATCAACATATTATAAATATTATATTTATAACTAAGTCTTATTATATTTTTAAATATTAAAATTCATCATAATTTTAGATGATATATCAATTTTAAATTGAATGTGTATACCACAAATATAAATAAAAATAATTCATATTTTACGTTCGTATTTCATATATAATAATTACTCCACAACAAAAAAAAATTCAAAGAAAATAGGTGTGACGCCCCTTACCCGTCTATTATATAGCTGAGCAAGAAGTGCCACATTCGGTGCCGGAGCACCCTATCTTGTCTTGTCATGTCTATTGTAAATTTTAATGTCATTTAAATCAGGTAATTTATGTGTAGAATTTTTTTTTTATTTTTATATGTATATATATATCTTATTTCTGTGGAGACCCGGACAGATCCTCCTCTGTTTTATTAGCATCTGGCGGGTTCCACTATCACGTGTTAACATATTCATAGTCTTCTCACATATTTCCATATCATATTTTCTTTTATCATATCATTCACAACTATTTATGAGATCTCAAAATGAAGTGTCATCTATTGCATTCATATGGAAATTTATAGATAATAAATTATAAGTTTTCATTTCAAGTCCAAAATAAAATACATCATAAACTAGTAATTACATCATGACTAGACATAATGAACCAAAATACTAGTCTACACATGGGCCCTACCAAAATACAAAAGACTGATGAGGTGACTCTGATCGGTGGCAGATCCGGTGAAACTCGTCCGAATACTACTGTGGCGTACTTGATCTTCAGTACCTACGCGATGGAAAACCAACGCGCTAAGCATAACGCTTAGTGGTGCATAATTTATAATAATAATAATTAAACAATTGAAATAATATTTACAAATCATAAATTCTGGGTCTTTTACATTTTTTTTTTATTACACTTTGAAATCAATTAAAATTATTGGGGTCTTTCCTGTTTACTTATTGTATATTCAGTATTAATTAATTATTATCAATGCCCAAGAAACCTATAACAAATTATAAAAGCTGGATACACGGGAGTATACGGGTTAGACAGCCATATGTCTATCCTCAGATACATCCGTCGTGCACGAGGCCACCGTCGCACGAGACTCCGCCGAGCTTGTAAAGCCAGAAATAAAGTAGGCACAATGGCCAGTAAGTAGGCATATAGCCTGTAGAACAATCATATCAGACATATATTGTCAGTTTATGATTTGCTCTATAAGCAGTACTGCTATCTGTGGTCCCTAATTGGTATACCAATTTATCCAAACTAAATAAATAAGTCTAGGTATACTATGGGCAATTAAACATTTTTAATTATTTTAGCACTATTCACTGTTACTATTTTCTAGTACTGTTCATTGGTACCATTATTTTCATATTAATGGGACATTAGTCCCAATTTACATATTCATATCATTTTTAATATTTAATTATCCTTATGAGTATTTTAATTATCATATATGGCATTTTTTCCATGAACCTTTCTTTAGGTTCATGTTGATGTGTTATCTTTATCTAGGAATTTGACTAGGTTAGGATGTCTATTTAGTCACACTTCCTTCATAACAATTGTTCCTCTATGTTTAAACTTGAATTTCAGTTTTTGAATCACTGAATTTGGAGTTATAGAACTCAAGTTATGGTCAAAATACCATAACTAGTCCCTTTGCCTCTAAGCTGTCCAGAATTTACAATTTCTAGTCAATAAAGTTTGACCAGTCATTTGATCATTTTATTGTCATTTTTAGACTTAGGTTCCTTCACAAGATATGTTCCTCTATGTCTTAGGGACTCCCAGGTACAATTTCATAATTTTTCAAGCTTGGTATAGTGAGTTATGGTCAATGTATTAACCTGGACTCTCAGTCCTATAAGGGTAAAAATCAACTTCAGGGCAGTATGTTTGACCCTCTTTTTAGGGTCTTTACACTTAGAATTTGGCAAAGGTGTCTAAATCAATATTGTAGCCCTAAGTATCATGTTTCTAGATCATATTGGCAAATCTCAAATGGAATTTCCTAATGGGAGTTATGGCCAAATGAACACACAGGTATCAAATGGCATTCTGGGTTCAACTTAACATTTTCTAGATTTCAATTCCTAACTTTGGCTAATATTTTCCCTAGGATGCAATGGTTTCTAGAGCTTGGTCAAAACATAAAAATTGTTGTGCTATGTCTTATAAAACTTTTGGCACTAGTTTCACTCAATTTGCAGCTTTGGAGACCAAGTTATGACATTTTTGCCAAAACTGGTCAAGCATACCAAAGGAACAGTATTTTGGATAATTTCTGGGTTAGCAGTTTTAGTGACTCAACTTGTGCTAATAATTTGATTTGGTTAAAAGCAAAACTGGGTTAAGTGGTCTTCATGAAAAGTGTAGCCCTATGTCTAAACTTTCCATTGGTAAAATTTTAGGTCATTTGGACTAGTATAGAGAGAGTTATGACCAAATGAACACGTACTGTTCATTTGGTCATTTTCTGGGTTGGTAGTTTCAGTGACCCAACTTGTGCTACCAATTTGAATTGGTTAAAGGCAAAACTGGGTTAAGTGGTCTTCATGAAAAGTGTATCCCTATGTCTAAACTTTCCATGGGTGAAATTTTAGGTCAATTGGACCAGTATAGAGAGAGTTATGACCAAATGAACACGTACTGTTCATTTGGTCATTTTCTGGGTTGGCAGTTTCAGTGACCCAACTTGTGCTAACAATTTGAATTAGTTAAAGGCAAAACTGGGTTAAGTGGTCTTCATGAAAAGTGTAACCCTATGTCTAAACTTTCCATGGTTAAAATTTTAGGTAATTTGGACCAGTATAGAGAGAGTTATGACCAAATGAACACGTACTGTTCATTTGGTCATTTTCTGGGTTGGGTTGCAGGGAAATCCGAATTTGGGTAGTATTTAGGTCAAGTTTTGGACAGAATTTGGGCATGGTTTCTTCATGGAAAATGGGCTATTTTGGGTCTAGTTTCACCTCCAATTGGCCTCATACCAATTGGGGTCACACAATTTTATTTATGGCCTAAAATGTACACTGCCCTCAACAAACACAACCTGCAGAAAATTGACACTTCCAAAACTCAATCTCCTCCAACTTCCTTACTTCAATTTGCATGCAATACACTTCTATAAGCAACAATCTCATCCCAATAGATCAATTTCAATATTTTACACAAAGTCCTCAACATTTACACAAACCCTAGTTTTCAAAGTTTCAAATTTACACAAACCCTACACAATCAAACACCCAAATATTTCAACTAATTACACATTCTCATAGAACCATTTTTCATCACTTAAAAGCAATAAATTTCAAGTTCCATGGCTGCCAAAAATTCAAGGGTTCTTTCCTCTAGATTTTCTTTTTGTTTTAATGGTATTTATGCTTAGCTAAACATGCTTTTCATGTTTAATAAAGAGAAGAAGAGGATTAGTGCACTAATCTCTTGTGACCCACTTCAAACTTTAATCTTTCTTCTTCTAATGGGTATCTAAAGCTTCCTTATTGTGTGGGCTAAATTTTTTGTGAAGGGGTCTATGGGTTTTGGGAGGAGAAAGCTTGGAAAATCAAGCTTTAAGAAGAACGAAAATGGAGGAGGGAGACACTAAGGAGACGACAAGGAGGAGAGAGAAGAGGAAGAAGAATGGTTGGTGGGTTTTGTCTTCTTGTGTCTATTTATATACATTTATGTGTACTTTATTTTTTTTTTAATTTCATAAATCTATTTCCTTTCTTTTCTTTTCTTTCCTTTTCTTTTCTTTCCTTTTCTTCTTCTTTCTCTTCTCATTTTTCAAATTTAAATTCATAAAATTTATTTATGTTAATTATTCTATTTCCAAATTTTAATTTGACATTTAAGTCAAAATTCACCTCTAGGGGTGAAATGACCAAAAATGCCTTTCATGGTGCTCATCGGATTATTTTTATTTTTTATACCAATTAATAAATTCTCTAAATTTTATTTTATTTCTCAAAGTTTTTCCTATATATATATTTTTTTAATATTTATTTCATTAATTTATGCATCCTCACTATAGTTTAAGTGTAGTTCCAGACATCCTGACTGTCCGAACAGACATTAGTCGTCGGAACAGTAAAATGTACGGACTACCTACGGTGAGGGCGTTACAATATGTTATTTCAGGTCATATATTAATTTAAAGGAGATTAAATGATCCATAATATAAAGAAAAAAAAAAAGGAATTATCTCCGTAAAAATCTTCATGGAGAAGATAGCTAAGTAAGATGAATTGATACCTTAATATGAGAAATAAAGACGCGTTTGATAGGGCGTAATCATAGTTATAATGTAATCCTTATTATATTACATATTTGATTACATTATTTAGTAACATTAAAAAATTTGATGTAAGAACGATAATTATATAACATAATTAATTATATTTAAAGTAACATAATAGTCATTTACATACAAAAATTAATATAATAATAATTACTTATTTCATTTTTTTATTTATTATCAATATTATCATTACAATCACTATTTAGTCATCACTGCTATTACTACTATTATTCCTATTCTGTCATTACTACCACCACCACTTTCATTCTGTTACCACCACTACCACGACCACCGCGACAACCACCACCACCACCATTCTGTTATCACTTTCGCTATCACCATTACTTGATAATCGTTATCACCACTTAGTTATCGTCACCTTTACCACCACCACTATTTCATCTTCCCGCCACCACTATCTAACTACCGTTATCACTACAACCACTATTACCATTACTTAGTCATCACTACTATTCAACTATCAATCACTGTAATCATTATTATTTATTATTATCATTATAAATAAATTAAATATTAAAATAAAAATTAATATTACATGCACTACTTATATTTTTATTTTACAATCAAACAGAGTAATGTATTGATAATTACATTACATTTTAATTTTGATTATATTATACAATTAATTATATTACATTACATTACACTTTACTAAACCTCATTGCAATTATTTTTAATATTTAATAAATAGATAAAATAACAAACGTATTATATTCGGCCACGTAATATCTAATATTTTTGTTCGATAAGAGCCATACAATTAGATATTTGACTGTCACGTTAAACTTTGGTCCATAACAAGTACAATAATTTGTGTCTCAAGAATTTTCAACACTAGTCATTTATTTATGTTAAAACATCATTATTTAGTTTCTAGTGTTTAGTGGATCATCCTATTATTAATAAAATTTATTTAGTAAATATAAAAATATAAATAGAGAAACTTCTAAATTAATTAAATTATTTTATATTTTTTAAATTTATAATAAATAATAAATAATAATTTTGTTATAAATTCTATTTTAAAAAATACTTATAGACGTGTAATTTAAAGACTTATCATTAGATTTTTATTTTTATTTTTTATAATTTTGTCTTGATTTTAAAAGTTTTTTTTTAATAAATAGTCAAAATTGATTTAAATAAGCTAACATTAAATTAAAAATTGACTATAAAGAATTGACTAAACTCTCCCAAAATTAAAGAATTGACTATAATAATAGTAAAAAGTTAAAAAAATAAATTATTATTTGGACTAATTTAAATTGTTTAAAAAATTATAAATAATAATAAAATTTGAGAGTGGAAAATAGTATATATACCTAATAAGATAGATTTTTGAATCTTATTTAGGTAAAATAAAAGATATTATTAATAAATAAAAATACATCTTTTTAACTTAAATACATATAAGTAGAATATAATGCAAGTGTGTTTTTAGATATTTGTATAATTTTAATTTAAATCCTTACTTTAGTTTTCTTAATTTTAAGGTTTATTAATTAATTAGTATGAAAATTTGTCTAAAATTGTATATCAAAAAAATTAATTCACGAGTAATTATATAACAAGTATAAACAACGTGCAATGCACATTCAAAAATACTAGTTATAATAATAGTGGACTATATATAATTTAATATTATCTTTCATTTTTCTATATTTTCTTAATAATTTTATTTATAAATATATTAAATCACCTTGTAATTCTTAATTATAAGTGTATTAAAATATGTTAATCATTAATTACATATATATCTTATAGTTAAAAGATCATATAATTAAGAAATAGCTAAAAAGTATATATATCATGTATTAACAACCAATTTTAATTTATATTTTTGTCAAAGTTAATTTACAAGAATGTCAACGATTTGATTTAGTATGATTTAAAAATAATTTTTTAATAAAATTGAAATTTTTGGTTTAATATTTTTTAGTAAAAAACAAGCATGACGATCTATCAATTCCTTAAAATTTTAATTTTTAATTAAGAATAAATGGAGAGTTGAGATCAATAATTTTATTTATTCATGTATATATATATATATATATATAATAATTTTTAAATTTTAATAGAATAAAGAAAACGAAATGAGAGAAACAGAGAGCAAAAGCAAAAATAGAAAATTTATCTTGTGACTAAAAAGGATTCGAATTGTCCGAGTGATTTCATTCAAGGAAAAATAGGTCCACTTCGGATAATATCATCATTATTAGCCAATGGATAAGTTTTAGCCTATATTAAGTAGGGGCTATTATCACTCAAACTCACTAATTTTGTAAGTTATTTCAATGAATTCAGCTAATTTTATTTTTTTTTTAATTTAAGTATCATTAAAGTTAGATATTATAAGTTTTCAATTTAACTTGAGCTAATTTTCACTCACAATCACTTAAATTTAGGTATTTTTCAATGTAGCCACTCAACTTTCAATTTCTTTCTTAAAACTCAAAATTTTCTCAATTTTATTAATCATTTTAATATTTTTAAATATATTTTGAAATTTATTTTAAAATTTTAAAATTTAAATTTCTACTTTTAAATTTGGGTATACTTAGTGTAATACTATTTATTTATAATTTGAAATAATAAATTGAAATAATTATGTTTTCTATATTATTATTATTATTATTATTATTATTATTTAAGAATATTGAATTTTAAATTAATAAAAGATATTTTTGGGTTTAATGTTAATTTATTAATGATATAATAAAGATTATATAATTAAAAATTATTAATAAAATAATAAATCTAAAGAGAATTGATGGAACCCATAGGTCTATATACGGCATTGCATTTATTATTGGTCCCTATATTGCTGCAATTGTCATTGAGCATGAACATCGTGCTATATTTGCCTAATAATTATATAGTACGAGATATCTAAGTTTAGGTAGCTTCCCAACTAAAACAATTAATTGATCAAAGAGGAAACAATATTTTTAGACATTCATTTTCATGGAAGAGTGTTCACAGTATAAATCTTTGATTAAAAGGGTTCAAATTGTCTAATAAAAATTTAAAGTCTTTAATTTTTATCAATATATATATTAAATAATTTTATTTTTATAGTTATAGAAAGATTTTATAAAAATAAAATAAAATAATTGCAAAATTACCATTATCACTCAATTAACTTTTTCAATCAGTATCTAAATAAATGATCATTCAGTAACTTAAGGTTGATATATAAAATCTTCCTTTTAATTCAATACTGTAATTTAACATAACGTGCTATTCACCTAATATGAAAGGGAACTGCTCATTTTTCCTATATAATTAAAATTTTATTAATAAATTAAAAAAAGATAGAAGAGTTATTTAGAGCTTTAAAGTTATGCTAAATAATTATATAAATTCTAAAAGTATTTTGGGGTCTAATAAAATCCTTCAATATTTAAAAAAATTAAATAAGTCCTTTAAATTTTAAAAAATAGATCAAATAAGTCTTTTTACTATTTTATGGATAAATAAACTTTTTTATTATTTGGTGGAAGTTGATAAGTTGATAAATAAACTTTTTTATGGATAAATAAACTTTTTTATGGATCAAATAATTCTTAATGTAAATTGATAAGTTGCTATTTATAAAATAGTTTAAAAAACTTATCTAAAAAAGTTTCTTGAACCTATAGAGAAATTTTTTTAATTATTTAATAAAAAATATCGTATTAATCTATTTCAAGATGCAGCAAATAATTATTAGGATATTACAAATTAAATATATAAAAATACTGATGAGAATCTATGGTTAACCTTAGTTAAATTTATATTAAAGGTGAATTATAGTTCATTCTTTTTTTTATCTATTTTTTAAAAGTTAAACTCTCAAAATTATAAAAAAAATTATTTAATTTATTTTTAAATTTAAAAAATTTATTTAACTCTTTTTTAAAATTTAAAAACCTTATTTAAACTTTAAAACATTTTAAAAGTTTACATAACTATTACCGTATTCTTTACGAATTAAAATAGACTTTTTACGTAAAAAAATATATACAATATGAGAGCATCCATATTTTAATTGGACCACTTAAAATGAATTCTAACTTTGCAACTGGCTCTATCATAAGTGGTTTTCTTTATTGAGGCCAAAGGACACTGACAAAAGACCTAGAATTAATTTGATGACTAGACTTTAAACTAGGCTGATGAGTGACCTATTATTAGGGTAGGTTCAGGTTCTGACTGCAATTTAATTCTGGCGCATGGGTTAGGTTGTGTTTAAATTGATGCATTTAAAACTATAAATTTGGGTTTGGATCAAATAATTTGAATTTGAAATTTGATGAAATTCAAGGTAATTATAGATATTTAAAAAAGTAAAAATTTGAAATACTAATAATATAACATATGTTATTTGAAATTCAAAACCTATTTAAGATTTTTTACTTTTCTAATACTTACTTTTATTTTAAATTTAAAATTTAGAATTTTTTTAATTATTTAAACAAAATATTTTAAAATTTTAATTTTTTTTATCGATGAATAAAATACACCAAAATATAAGTTAATAATAGAGATAGATCGCTGTTAAAATTATAATAATTATAATAAAATTTTTATTTTTATATAGTCCATACAGACACATATTCTACATTTAATATGAAATATCAAAGAATCTATATATGAGTAAGTCATTTAAAATCTAAATTTTAAATAAAAAAATAATCCTTTATAGTCTAAATAAGCTAAACTTTATGGTGATTAAAAAAAAAAAACCTCTATAAGTAACTTTTGGGTTTTTTTCCTAAATTCAAGTGTTAAATGTTTAAAATCCCACAAAAATTATCCATTATGAATCCATCATCCAATGTTTGGCAAAGGATTTTGTCGGTGCAAATTATTCAAAAAAGATAATTTACAGAAAAGAGAAAAGAAAAGAAAATGAAAAGATAAACGACAAAAGCCTTAAAGATTAGTATATCCAATTATAAAAATTTCAAATCACCATATAAATCTCTCCTAGTTGCATGGTTGACCTTCAAAATAAAATAAAAAATTTTATAAATAAAATATAAAATTATGAAAATGAAACAATTAACTAAAATAAAGATTAAAATTATGTAAAATACTAAATAAAATGGGAGAAACTAAAATATCATGATTTAGTAATATTGTTTGAATTTAATTTTTAATTTTAAAGAAACTAAAAATTAATATTACTACATCATAATGTAATAATTATTATTGAAATTATTAAGACTTTAGCATATAAAAAATACATTTAAAAATATATATTTACACTTTATTAAATGTTATTTAATTATCAAATATAATCAAATAATATCTTATTTGAATAAAAATTATATAAATAAATAAATAATAATTAAGAGGAATATAATTATCAAAATAAGACACAAGTTGTTATAACTTAATAAAAATTTTCACCAAATTTTACATTGATCTATACTAAATATCAAAGTTAATAAAAAGCTTATAAATAAAATTATCAATTTTAATTATGAAATAGAATGAAAAGGAATAAAAAAATATAAAATAGTAATAAATAATGGATGAAAAAGAAAATTGAGTCTTGGATTTTCAATCTTGATATCTTAAGATTATATATATATATATATATATATATATATATATATATATATATATAAAAAGTAATTATAATTTGTTATTTTGATAAATTAAAATATTTATTTAATAAGAGTTTGAATTATGAAATGTGATAAGTTAAAATTAAAAAAAAAAAATTTAAACACCATTAAAAAAAATTAGATTAAACTAAGAGTATAGCACTAATCGAGCAAGTGGGCAGAATGAATAAACACAAGGACAAATCTAAGAGCTCCTAAAAAATATTTTTTGGCTGGGGGGGCAATGGCCCTGTTGGCCCCTCCCTAGTTCTGTCGTTGCCTGCAACTGTTAATACATTAATTGATTACGTCCATCCTCTTATCTTCTGCAAGACGTCCATCCCCTTATCTTCTGCAAGATTTCAAGATTTTTTTGTCATGGCATGTCACTAAGAATGGCATGTTCTTGGTTCGTAGTGCTTATCATCTTGCAATTATTATTTATTATTTCTATTGTTAAATTTTTAGTAGCAATAATAATAATAATTATTATTAATTTTTTTAATAATAGTAATAATAATAAATAATAATTTATTAATAATTATTTATGTTGCTATTGAATATTAACTTTATAATAATAAAATTAATATCATTGCAAAATTTTTTGTTAGTAATTCTAACATCTCATGTAGTAAGATCTTGATTTAGAGGGCAAGGAGAAATTCTCCATGATTTTATGGGATTTATGGAATAAAAGGAATAAGGGAAGAGAAAAGAGAAATTTTTCGAAAAGGAAAAGATCGATAATAATTTTAAATAAGTGTTCAAAATTTTTTAGAGAAATATTTAATAGATGTGTGTTTTTAATCTTTTCCACTGAAATGAAGAAATAATATTAAAATTACTGACATGATATTAATATCAGTGCAATGTCAGCCACGTCAGTGACATGTCAGCAAATAAAAAATATATAAAATAATAATAAAGAAAACAAACAGTTATTCACTCTCATAAGTTGGAGAAATTAACAGAGGGGACATGAAAAAAAGGTTCGAAGGGAATACAGATATTTCTCTTCTATTTTTTCACAATTTTATTAATTATAAAAAAATTCTATTATCATATATTAATGTCAAATATATACATGAATATTAAATTTTAGACATTCAAAAATAATAACACTCATGATATTCTTAGTTTACGTTAATTGAGATTTTTTTATTATCGTTTCTATATTAATTTAGTGTATTTAAAATTATTATTTAAAAATATTTTTTAATAAAATTAAATTTTACTTTATATATATATACACACAGAGCAATAATTCATTGTGATTGATATATATTATTGACAGGACACAATTTTTTTTATTAAAATGCTAATTTAAATCCCAAAATAGTCATCACTTGATCTATAAATATCCATAGCTTGGCTTAGGCTATTTCAAAGCGAAGCAACATAGCGGAGTTGCTTATCCAAAAACAAAAAAAGATACTCAACATAGCTTGAATGAAAATGTTCGGGTCTACACTGATAATAGCAGCATTTCTCTCCATTGTTTTTATTCTTCTTCTTCTATGGCTTTCGAGGTGGAATAGAAGAAGTAGCTATGTAAGCATCGATTGGCCTGTTTTCGGGATGATTCCTGGTCTTCTTTGCAACTTGTCTCATATCCATGATTTTGCCACTTTTATTCTTCAACAAAATAAAGGCACTTTTCTGTTCAAAGGACCTTGGTTCTTTGGCATGGATTTTTTGTTGATTAGCGATCCCATGAACGTCCATTATGTTCTGAGCAAGAACTTCCCCAACTATCCCAAGGGCCCTGAGTTCAGAGAGATTTTTGAACCTCTGGGAGATGGAATTTTCAATTCTGATTCTGATAGCTGGAGTATTCAGAGGAGAATATTTCACTCTTTATTAGTCAAGAACAAGAGGTTCGATTTGGCTGTAGAGATCACTTTGAGGCAAAAGATCTTAAATGGCTTATTTCCACTTCTGGAAAATGTTTCACAAGTAGACATGCAAGATGTGTTTCAGCGATTCACGTTTGATAATATCTGCCGGTTGGTTTTAGGCTTTGACCCAAATTCCCTTTCTATTGAATTCCCTGAAATTGCTTATCAGAAAGCTTTTGATGATATAGAGGAGATCATCATTTACCGGCATGCATTGCCTGCAAGCATTTGGAAGTTGCAAAGATGGCTTCAGATTGGGAATGAGAAGAAGTTCAAGAAATCTTGGAAGATTTTTGATGATTTTTTGGAGCAATGTATTATAAGAAAGCGAGAGCAAGTAGGCCAAAGCTGCAAAGATCAAATGGAAGGAGAGGGTTTCGACTTGTTAACATACTTTCTGGCAGAAGATAATGATTTTGCAAAAGTAGCAGCAGAAAGTGGCATTCTGATTAAATCAAACAAGTTTCTAAGAGACATGGCATTTAATCTCTTGGTAGCTGGGAGAGACACCATAGGTGCTGGTCTTGTCTGGCTCTTCTGGCTTGTCGGAACTCACCCATTTGTAGAGCAAAAGATTTTGGAAGAGATCAAAGCAAATTTAGGTGCAAAAACAAGTGAAAAATGGAGGGTTTTCAGTATTGAAGAGGGAAGGAAACTAGTTTATCTACATGCAGTTATATGTGAAGTTTTGAGGCTGTATCCACCAGCACCTTTCGAACACAAAGTGGCAATTGAAGAAGATATTTTTCCAAGTGGACATAATGTTCCTCGAAATATGAGGATTCTGTTCTCTTTCTACGCAATGGGCAGGATGGAAGAAATATGGGGTAAAGATTGCTTGGAATTCAAACCAGAGAGGTGGATTTCAGAGGGAGGAAGAATCAAACATGTGCCGTCTTACAAGTTCGTAGCATTCAATGCAGGACCCAGGAGTTGCATAGGTAAGGAGTTGGCATTCATACAAATGAAAGCGATTGCTGCTTCTGTTATATGGAATTATTCTCTTCAAGTGGTTGAAAACCATTCTGTTAGTCCAAATGTTTCTGTATTACTTTATACGAAAAGAGGTTTGAAGGTTAGGGTTTTAAAGAGATTTTCTCCTTGAAGAAATTAATCTACCTCATGGAATCACTTATGTGTAATTAGTTAATAAGTTGGTCATTAAGCAAATCTAGAAGTTTTTGTATTCCAATGTTATCTATGCAAGTCTTATCTTAGAATCGGATATATATACGTTATTAATGTATGAATATCACGTTATGCAAAATTATGATAAGTCCAGTCTAAAATTATATGGTGCAACCTATTTAAAAATATGATTTATTAAATTTTTATTAGTTAGATATATTTTAATAAAATCGATCTCTAAAATAAATTCACTTCAAAGTAAGCACTCCATTATTTTTTTTATTTATCTATTTTATTATTACTATTATTTAATATGAGAAAAAAAAAATCTTAAATTTAGAATTAATAAGTAAAATTATTAAAAACATAATTAAACAACAAAGAACTCATTTTATAAAATATTAAAATGAACAAAATTGTACCGTACTTACAAAAACAAACAATAGTGATAATTACCTATTTATCTTAAAATCATATCAGATCACATCAAACAAAAATATACTCTTCAGACCTCTATACCTTCTATGAAGATGGATTACTATCTCCTTCTATGAAGATGGATTACTATCTTCTCTCCCGTCTCTACCTGCCAGGCACTCTTCTCCTCGAGTCATTTTTTGTGTAGCAACACTCATCAAATTGTTTAATTGTGTCATCTGCTGCTGCAGAGAAATTGATAAGGCTTTTATGAAAAATGATAAATTGGAGGCTTTGCCATTCCTAGACTGACGCATTCACTTGAATCTCGTACTGAAAACACCTTCCGTAATCTTTCAGCAGAAAGGGCTACTCTTTTATTAGTTGGCTCAAGCACCAGGGCATATTTAAAGTCTACAGGCACACAAGTGTCAATGAGATTAACTAAGATTTAAATTTAAACTCCATATGGTGAATCAATGAGGGGGAAAAGAAGGGAGGGGATGGAGAATGCAAGAAGAGAGAGAGGGGAAAGATTTTTAAGTCTATCTTTTCGCTGGGATTGGTTGAAAATGGAAGGAGAGAAAATGAGGAGAAAGGAACTTGCTTTTGTTTGGCTACCAAGAGTTTTGAAAAAAAAAAAAAAGAAAAAATCTTCAAAGTTAAAATTATTATATCCTCCATTCATTTAGAAGCTATAACACGCTTTTGTTTATCATAACAGAATAACAGTTGTATCATATTAATGATTGGGGTTGTGCACCGTTCTCGAAGGTCTCGCACTAAATCAAAAAATTGTATCGAACCTATAAAAATTATGCTGAATTAAAGTTATTTTGATTTGATTTTAGCTCTTCACTAAAAACCGAACTAAAATTATTGTATTTTATAATATACTTAATTCTAAATTATATGTGCACTTTATAGTCAAAGATTATATATTTAAAAATATCTAAAAGACGTATTATATGATATATTATGTATTAATAATTCAATTTAAAATTTAAATGCTAATTAAAATATAACTTTTTAAAGGAAATAATTACATAAAATTATTTCAAAAACTAATAAACGAATAGGAACTGAAGAACTGAGAACTTATTGAACCAAAACCGAAACAACGAAAAACCAAACCTGAATTGTACAAAAGTTTTGATTCGATTCCAGTTCCTAAGTAGACCTCGAATCAAACCAAAATCGCACACCCTTATTAATGACATTATAATAATTGGAAAATACCAAAAAGAAAGAGCTTCTTTTTGTTTAGTTTAAATTCAGATAATATTAGATAAATTACATATTAATTTGAGCTTATATAAGTGATTGAGTAATTTTATACATCAAAATGACTAGTCAATTTAATATTACAATCAAACTATTTATTTATTGCTCTTTTACTTTATATTCTTTTAACGTGAAATTCTCGATACTCCCCTTGTTATTTAAGTGATTGAATTATTTTACATATCAAAATGATTAACAAATTTAATATTTTAACCCAATCACTTATATATTGCCCTTTTACTGCATATTATTTCAATGTAGGATTGCCAATATTTCCCCTTATTATATAAGTTATTAAGTTACTTTATACATCAAAATGATTAATCAATTTAATATTACAGCCCAACCACTTATATATTACTCTTTTACTTCATATTCATATTTTTTCAACTTGAGATTCCTAATGCTTTTCAAATATAACCACTCTATCAATTATCATGGTGATTTTGAAGATACCCTTACAAAAAAATAATCAATATGACTAACTATAAAAATCCCCTCAAGATATTTTTTAATATACACTTTGCTCTTTGCTATTTCAAAATTAGCAATTTTGATCCTTGTGATATGCTAATGGCTCTACACTTTAGTCCTTGACTTAAAAAATTATAAAATCTTGGGATAATTACACAAATACACCATGTGGTTTAGAACTATCACTTCAAGGACAACTTTCATGTTTATCAAAACAGTACCTTGAGTTATTCTCCGTTAACGACTCACTAATTTGTTACCACGTCATTTCAAAAATATTGCCACGCATTATGTAAATATTCCATTTTTGTAAGATCCAGCACAGGCAACATAGATAAAAAGTTAATAAACAATGAAAAATCTACTTAACAGGCAGAAGATGCATATAAAATATGATGCTATCCTCACCATCAATTGCCTCCTTATAATAACTAAGCATCTCTCTTGCTGTGCCTCAGCGTAAATAGGCCTTTACATTTTGAATGCATGAAGTGCAGGAAACGATGTTACAGGATTCAATAATGGCCTTCAGACATTCTAAGACAAAGAACACAAGAAATAAAAAGAGACTTCCATTGAAATGTTCAAAATTAAACCACAGGTCACAAGAGATATAATGTATATATCCGAACCTAGGAGGATGGCAGGTGAGTTCTCAAAACCCTAACTTTGAGGGATTTCACTAGATGAAAGATTTTGAACAAATTTGATCATATTTTACTCAACCAATCAATGGATTTTACTCAAATCCATTAATTCTTCAAGATCCCTCCTCTGGACTCGCTAAAACAAAACACGGCCTTAGATCATCAAAACACGTATGTATTTGCAATAAGGAGATCTGGTTTTGCCAAAATGATAATATAAACAACGAAATTCAACAGGGAAAACAACTTGATCTTTATGGATCAGCTGAAGACCCCTTGCTGGCTAATATCACATGAAGCTTCAGCCTTAAAGAAAGCAAACCCAAGTGTCCATGGCATTCAGGAACAAGTTCCAAGTTCAAAGATCTAAGACAGTCAATCCCCACAGAAATTGTATGGTGATGAAAAGTTGCACCCTATGCAAGATACATAAATAAGACCAATTGCTACAGATGTATTAGGCCCAAGTATACTTGGCCCAACCTTGGATCCCGTAAGATGCAAAGAGGAGTTCAATTTGGTTGATTATTATATTAATGGCAAGCAAGCACTTGCATATCACAACAGCTAGGGTGTACGGTTTCAATTCAGTTCAGTGTCTGCTCAGAATTGAACTAAAATTTTAGTACAGTTCTGATTCAGTTATTCACTGTTTTAGTTTTGATTCGGTACAATTTCAGTTCTTCGATTCCGGTTTGATTTGGTACGATTTCAATTTGATGTTCAATTCTTGCAATAATTTTATATAATTATTTCCTTAAAAAGTTATACTTGAATTAATATTTAAGTTTTGAATTAGATTATTAATACATAATACATCATAAAATATATCTTTTATTTATTTCTAAATTATATAATCTTTATCTATAAGATGCATATATAATTTAGGATTAAGTATATTATATAATATAAAAGGATATAATATAATATACATTTTAATTATGTATTATATAATTATGAATTAACATATATATAGTTTAATAGTACATTTATAATTCAAAATTATAATATAATTCAATATATTTATAACTAAAATTATTAAGAAAATATAGAGAAATAAAATATAATATTCGATTGTATTTAGTTCATTTATATATATATATATATATAATGCATCTAAAAAAATCATAAAAAAATATATGTAAAAATTCAATTCTCGATTCGGTACAATTCTGGTTGGGTTTTGGTATGGTTCCCGTTCGATTCTTTGTGAAAAACTAGAATCAAACTAAAATATTATAATAAATTTAGTTTGATACAGTTTCTATCGGTTTAACATGGTTTTTTGGTTCGGTTCGGGATCCTAGAATCATGCATAGCCCTAACAGTAGCAGCCGCAATTATGGTCATCATTGAATGTCATGGAAACAAAGCCGTTCCAAAGATTATGCTATAGTCATGGCCATCACAGTGCCAGTTCTTTTTCGAAGACGAGCAAATTGCATCAAATGCATAGATTTGAAAGAATTTGAGAAAAATTTAATAAATGCAACAAATACATGTGCATGGCACCCATAAATTGAAATGCTACAGAATTTATATTCATCATGCTTTAATCGAATTCAAAAGGTAGGCCTTAGTGCAAAAGTAAAATAGTATACATTACAAGAGTAGAAGGGAAGGAAGAGAAAGTGGTGACCCACCGATCAAGGTTTGCTGCAGAAACTTTCTTTTTTAACTTTTTAATTTTCTTTCCCTCTTCATTTAATATTAATACCCTCTCATTTCATACAGGTATTTTAAAGTAATTTTACATTCATTTTGTCCTTTTAAATTAATGTTTTATATCATTTTAGCCTTTATTTTAGTTAATCGTTGATTTTAATAGCTTTACATTTGATTTATCGAATTTTAATGTTTTTAATAGGTAAAAAGGTGTTTTGACGATTAAAAGTACAATCAGCGGCGATTAAAGTTGATTTGGAAGCTTGTAGATATTTAAAAAAAAAATTGAAGAAAATTTGTTCAATGAAGCAAACCCACCGAAATTTGTAGGAGAAATGACATGGGGCATGTTGCAGGCTATGCATAGAAATGAAGAAGTAATTTAGAAACAAAGATTTGCAGAACGTATGACATGTTCAGTGTCATTAGGCAGTGCAGCACCTGAAGCTTCCTTTTTGAGTTTAGCATGGGACATGTTGAAATACACTGATTTCAATACTGGACCTGTTGACTGGCGTAAAAAGCAGACTTAGAAAAAATTTTTTACTCCTCAGTACTATGGTATCTTTTGTCTTCATCTTATTTTAACTTATTCTATGGTAGAATTCTGAACCATATATAGTCATCATTTTCTCATTTTATCCATAAGTAGAAAGAGAGCAAAAATGGAAGGAAGAGAATAGAAGAAAGAGAGGACGTCATTTTTCTGCTACACTGAATTTATTTATATTTCAAGTTCACATGATTTAAAAAGAAAAGGGTTATAGTACTACTTCCACATTATAGATTCCTCTACCTATTTTAGCATCTGAGGAGAAGCCCAAGAAGACGAAAATGACCCAACATAGGTGTGTATACTAACAAAGTAGTTAGTTATTTACCCAAGAGGGAAGCCGATCATACATTAATATAAATTTGCAGGTAGTGCTATAAGAACATAAATCATATCATGGAAATGCAGACAAGGTAAAATAGAAGACCACTTTTATAGAGACTACCAAGAGAGGATCACCTAAGCAATAAGGTGAACGGTTTCAGACAAATCACCATAACATCATACAAGAAAATAATTAAATAAATAAATAAAATTACGGGATAACCATTAATCAATTTAAAGTGTGTCAAGAAACACTGCCATTGATACTCCAGGGGGATAGATTACAAATAGATTGATAATTTGAAATCACAAGCTCTAGTCATCATTATATTAATGACTAAAAAAAATATATCATTATTTTGCATTCATATTGTAGAAGAAAATTCAATTAAGTCTTTATAATTTGTGTTTCCCCTAAAAGAAAAATTGAATAAGGCGTTTATACACCATGGAGTGAGAAAATATGGGTATCAATTGGATGAAATATGGCAACTATCCCAAGCTATTTAATTTGACATGCCAAGAGGGCCACTTTGTAGAAAATCTTTGAAACTTCCTATGCCCACCCAAGAGTTCAACAACTCTTAGTTCTCTAACTCCTTTGTACATTTTGAAGCATTTGCACAATCATATATAAAATTAAACATGGTTGTAGAAATTATACCTAGTAGGAAGTAATTCATTGGACAAGAATTTGTATAAAGTAATAGCCATAACATTTAAGTAAGATATATTTATTTTTAAAGGTCATATGTCTATATCTAAAATTGAAAATAAAATGCATGCTCCTGAGTTAAAGTGAGTTTATATCAACCACATTACCTAGTTTCACCATCTGACGTTAGAGAAACTGAACAAAATTTGCCTATTTAAAGTCATTTTGCTGATCTAATTGTCATTTACTAGCTCTAGTACCTTGTTCTTAATCTCCCATGCCAATCCTAAAGCTTATCCTGATCTTATATCATTCAATTCCATCACTTACTCACATTAAACTCTACATTATATATATACATTCAAAATACCCACAAAACATGAGCATTGCCACTCACCTCAGTAAACTTTTACTCTTCTTCTTCTTCTTCTTCCTCTTCTTCTTTTCAAAAGAAAAAAAGGAGAAATTTAAACAATACCTGTAATGGATTACATTTCTTTCACATTGACTCTTCACAATTTAATTGATTTCTCCTATCCAAATGATTCCTTGGTTTTTCTTTTGGAAACCCTTGCTTCAACTCATCTGCAACAACTTAATACGCAGTACACTTCTTATTCCTTCGAATATTTCCCCAAATGGAGGCTTAGGGAAGGGTTTAACAACTAATAGAGATTCTTCTTCTTCTTCTTCTTCTTCTTCTTCTTCTTCATACATTGACTGAATTGGAGGCTTAGGAAAGGATTTAACATCTGCTAGAGACAAGAGTCGAAAGTTTGGTTGGCCTCCCTGCCTTCGTGAGTGCTAGAAATGGGAAGGGGCAGCAGCAGGGGTTCCTCTTCATTGCTCAATTCTAGCGTTTCTTTGGGTGAAAATCAGTACTACTACTGGGTTACCGAGAAAAGAAGGCAGGGGCGGGAATTTTATGGTGAAGGACAATCAGAAATTTGTCAGCAAGGAGGTGGTTTTTGGCTTGATTATTGCCGATGATTAGCCACCTCTTCGCCCTTGCCGATGATTGCCAATCAGAAATTTCTCTTGCTTGTTAATTCTCCCTTCTGCCCCCACTTTTCTTTTCCTCTCGTCCTTCCATTTTAGAGACTCCTTTTAAATATCACACCCAGTGAAATTAAATTTGGTCCAAAACTTGACTCGACAAAAGGATCAGATGAGCAGGTCAATAATTTAATTAATAAGTTATTAAAAATTATTTAAATATATAAATTAATTAAATATAACACCAATTAATATATAAATATAATTAATTAAAATTTATTTTTATAAAAGAGAACTTTAATATTTATTAAGTTATATTTAATAAAATTTAATAATGCTTTTAAATTTTATATAAAATATTTAAGTAATATAATGTATAAAATTTTTTATAAATATACATATTTTTTAATATTTATGAAATATTAAATATATATTAAAAGAATTAAAATAAAAAATACTTAGCAACTAAATTAACTCAATTAGTTTTTATTTTAAAGATTTTTTATGATATTTTGAGTTCAATTTTCTATGCTAAAAAATAAAAAAAGGAGAGATTCTATTAAGTAGTTAAACTGACCGCGTCACATCGATTTACTGATTCAACTACTGAATCGATCGGGTCACACTAAATCACTTTTTTATCTGATTTAATTACAATTTTAAACTAGTTTAAAGGCCACTTCACCAATTTACTAAGTCAACTGATCGATTTGATCTAGATTTAATAGATATTATTTCACTTATTTGTTATTGTTTATCCTTATAATAATAATAATTTATTTAATTTACATATATATAATTTCCCAGAAAAAACAAGGCGTTACAAAATTAGTAATCTATTGCGTCTTTTTACAAGAATTTTTTTTTAATGTATATATATATATATATATGTTTGCTTTGTCTTAAATATTAGGAAACAATACCTACTTTGGCAAGCAAGGACATGGCAAAGCCAGCCCATGCTTGACCCAGTGCTATCCATGCCAAATTTCTTAGCTTAGGTTTAGTTTATCACAAGCTCTAAAAGTCCGTGCTGTGTTGCGGATATTATTATTTTTATTTATTTTTTAATATGATTAATAAATAAAAAAATATTTATATTTAAAATATATTCAATTTTATTTTATAATAATAATATAACTATTATATTTATAAATTATAAATAATTTTTTTTAGAAATTATTAAAGTCATTTAATCAATTTAAAAGTAAATAAAATTCAATTATTAGTTACTTATAAACTAAATTTGCACATTTAATTAGGAGTGAATAATATTCGGTTTAAACCGAATAAATCGAACCAAATCGACTTAATTCAGTAATTCAATTCGATTTTTAAGATAATTTAGTTCGATTATGTAACGGCTTCACCGTAGGTAGTCCGTACATTTTACTGTTCCGACAACTAATGTCTGTTCGAACAGTTAAAATGTCTGGAACTACACCTAAACTATAGTGAGGAGGCATAAATTGAAGGAATAAATGTTAAGAAAATGTAGGAAAAATTTAAAGGAAATAAAGAAAAATTTAGAGAATTTATTTATTTGGTACAAAAATAATAAAAATAACCCGATATGCACCATAAAGGGCATTTTGGTCATTTCACCCCCAGAAGTGAATTTTGACCTAAATGTCAAATTAAAATTTAGAGAATGAAATAATTAACATAAATTAAAATTTACAAGTTTATGAATTTGAATTAGGAAAAAAGAAGAAGAGAAAAGAAAAAAGAAAAGAAAAGAAAAGAAGCTAAGCTTATGACATAAAAAAAAAAAGTACAATAAAAATACATATATGTATGACACAAGAGACAAAATCTACCTACCACAAGTCATCTTCCTCACCTCTCTTCTCTCTCTCCCTCTCTTTGAACAGTCCACCATGGGAGCTCTCTCCCTCCATTTTTGTTCTTCTTAAAACTTGATTTTCCAAGCTTTCTCCTCCCTAAAACCCATAGTCTCCTTCATTAAAAAGTTAGCCCACTCCATAAGTAAGCCATTGATAGTGAAAAGAAGAAGAAAAGTTGAAGTTTAACAAGTTACTCAAGAAGTTAGTGCCTAATCTTCCTTTCTTCTTTTATTAATCCTTGAGTTAAGGTTAAAATGAAGTGAAATTTGTAAGAAACTAAAAGAAATAGGTGAGTTATTGGGGGAGTGAATTTTTGCTACCCATGGTAAGTGATGGTTTTTGATGACTATGATGTATATAAAGTGATTTAATGATATTGGTTGATGCATTATAAGTATTAGAAGTTGATTTACATTGAGATTTTATGAGGTTGAAATTGTGAGTTAGGGTTTGGCCTAACTTTGGTATTTTTGTATTATACCATGCAATTGGGATTGTTGAGATGTGTTGATGATATTTAGAAGTGCCTTGAATGTCAAATTGAAGCAAGGAAGTTGGAGGAGAAATGAATTATTGGAAGTGCTATTTTCTCACAGTTGTGTTTGTTGAGGGCGTATACATTTTAGGCCATAAATGAAATTGTGTGACCCCAATTGGTATGAGGCCAATTGGGGGTGAAACTAGACCCAAAATAGCCCATATTCTATGAAGAAACCATGCCCAAATTCTGTCCAAAACTTGACCTAAATACTGCCTAAATCCGGATTTACCCTTCACCCAACCCAGAAAATGACCAAATAAATAATACGTGTTCATTTGGTCATAACTCTCTCTATACTGGTCCAAATGACCTAAAATTTTACCAATGGAAATTTTAGACATAGGGCTACACTTTTCATGAAGACCACATAACCCAATTTTGCCTTTAACTAATTCAAATTGTTAGCACAAGTTGGGTCACTGAAACTGCCAACCCAGAAAATGACCAAATGAACAGTACGTGTTCATTTGGTCATAACTCTCTCTATACTGGTCCAAATGACCTAAAATTTTACCAATGAAACGTTTAGACATAGGGATACACTTTTCATGAAGACCACTTAACCCATTTTTGCCTTTAACCAATTCAAATTGTTAGCATAAGTTGGGTCACTGAAACTGCCAACCCAGAAAATGACCAAATGAACAGTACGTGTTCATTTGGTCATAACTCTCTCTATACTGGTCCAAATGACCTAAAATTTTACCAATGGAAATTTTAGACATAGGGCTACACTTTTCATGAAGACCACTTAACCCAGTTTTGCATTTAACCAATTCAAATTGTTAGCAAATATTGGTTCACTGAAACTGCCAACCCAGAAAATGACCAAATGAACAATACGTGTTCATTTGGTCATAAGTCTCTCTATACTGGTCCAAATGACCTAAAATTTTACCAATGGAAAGTTTGGACATAGGGCTACACTTTTCATGAAGACCACTTGACCCAGTTTTGCCTTTAACCAAATCAAATTGTTAGCACAAATTTAGTCACTAAAACTGCCAACCCAGAAATTGTCTCAAAATACTATTCCTTTGGTATTTTGACCATAACTTGAGTTCTATAACCCCAAATTCAGTGATTCAAAAGCTGAAATTCAAGTTTAAACATAGAGGAGCAATTGTTATGAAGGAAGTGTGACTAAATAGACATCCTAACCTAGTCAAATTCCTAGATAAAAATAACACATCAACATGAACCTAAAGAAAGGTTCATGGGAAAAATGCTATATAGGATAATTAAAATACTCATAAGGAAAATTTAATATTAAAAATGATATGAATATGTAAATTAGGACTAATGTCTTATTAATATGAAATTAATAGTACCAATGAACAGTACTAGAAAATAGTAATAGTGAATAGTGCTAAATTAATTAAAAAAAATTGTTTAATTGCCCATAGTATACCTAGACTTATTTATTTAGTTTGGATAAATTGGTATACCAATTAGGGACTACAGATAGCAGTACTGCCTACCGAGAAAATCATAAACTGACAATATATGTCTGGTATGATTGTTCTACAGGCTATATGCCTACTTACTGGCCATTGTGCCTACTTTATTTCTGGCTTTACAAGCCTGACAGCGGGTCTCGTGCCTGACAGATGTATTCTGGATAGACATATGGCTGTCTAAGCAGTATACACCCGTGCATCCAGCCTTTATAAATTTGTTATAAGTTTCTTGGGCACTGATAAAAATTAATTAAGACTTAAAATACAATAAGTAATCATAAAAGATCCCGATAATGTTAATTATTTTCAAAGAGCAATAAAAATATAAAAGATCAAGAAATTATGAGTTGCATATATTATTTCAAATTATTAAATTATTGTTATTATAAATTATGCACCACTAAGCGTTATGCTTAACGCGTTGGTTTTACATCGCGTAGGTACTGGAGATCAGTCCCAGCAGCCGCAGCAGCACCACCAGTAGTGCATTGACAGAGCTCTGATCAGATCTGCCATTGTCCAGAGTCACCTCACCGGTCTTTTGTACTTTGGTAGGGCCCATGTATAGACTAGTATTTTGGTTCATTATGTTTAGTCATGATGTAATTACTAGTTTCTGATGTATTTCATTTTGGACTTGAAATGAAAACTTATAATTTATTATCTATGAATTTCTATATGAATGCAATAGATGACACTTCATTTTGAGATCTCATAAATAGTTGTGAATGATATGATAAAAGAGAATATGATATGAAAATATGTAAGATGACTATGAATATGTTAACAAGTGATAGTGGAACCCGACAAATGCTAATAAGACAGGGGAGGCTCTGTCCGGGTCTCCACAGAAATAAAAAAAAAAAATTTCTACACATTGAATATATGTTTTAAATGACATTAAAAGTTTACAATAGATATGATAAAACAAGATAGGGTGCTCCGGCACCGAATGTGGCACTTATTGCTCGGCTATACAGTAGACGGGTAAGGGGCGTCACATTTAGTGGTATCAGAGCAGAGGTTTAGGCGGTCCTAGACCTAGATAGATAGAAAGAAATAGTTGCATCACATGCATGGGCCTTTAAATAGAGTCGAGGTGACACTAATGCAGATCTGTTTCTTTGTTTGTTTTATAGGATCGATGGCATCTGATCCTTCAGAGCACGGACCTCCAGGACCGATAGAGGAGGAAGTAGAGAGTCATGCACCTGCTCCTAGTCGGGGGAGAAGTGGTAGTAGAGCAGAGTCATCTCGAGGTACTGTGAGTAGGGCACAGCAGGCCTTCTATGAACAGATGACACAGTTGTTCCGTCAGATCACCGGAGCCATTCCCCAGCCACAACCGCCTCCACCTCCACAGCCACAGCCACAGCCACCACTACCACTACCACCACCTGTACAGCCACCTCCACCCCCACAGCCGCAACATATACACAGATCTCCACTAGAGAGACTGCGAAAGTATGGGGCAATTAACTTCAGAGGTAAGAGGGATGATGATCCAGCCGCAGCAGAGTATTGGCTGGAGAGGACAGAGAGGGTATTGCAAAGAGCTTGCATCGCACCCAGAGCAGCAGCTTGGAGTGTGCTCACATCGCACAGGAGGATGCATATAGATGGTGGGTGATAGTATCTAGAGTGGTACAGCCTGCACAGATCACTTGGGATTTCTTTCTGGCTGAATTCAGAAAGAAATACATCATTCATGTGTACTTGGAGGCGAAAAGGAGAGAATTCCTGGCACTGAGACAGAGGCAGCTGACAGTCTCTGAATATGAGCGAGAATTCGTGAGACTTAGTGAATATGCATTGGAGTTGATGCCGACAGAGGTTGATAAATGCAAAAGATTTGAGGATTGACTGAATGACAACATCAGGTTGATAGTGACATCTCACCACTTCATAGATTTCTCTTTGTTGATAGCATCAGCCTTTAATGTGGAGAGAGTCAGAAATGAAGAGCAGTCCAGAAAGGATAGGCAACGCAAGAGGGGTTCTGGGTCTGGTCAGTCTGGTTCAGCAGACACGGGTAGTAAGAGACCCAAGGAGTCTCAGGGTCAAACTCAAGGTCAGGGCAAGAAACAGAAGTCTCGGTTTGCACCAAGGAGAGGAGGAGGACAATCTGGTGCATCAGTGGGTAGTTCACTGTGTGCGCTACACGGGATCACCCACCACCGCTTGTGTACATTGTGGTAGACCCCAGAGGAGAGTGCATTGTTGACAGGTGGATGTTTCAGATGTGGGTCTACGGATCACTTCCTGAAGGATTGTCCACAGAGGAACACTAGTACTCCCACTGCTCCACCTCAGATGGAGAGGTCTCGCCAGCAAAGATAGAGGGGTAGGAGACTGTGAGGCCCGACATACCGGCACATCACGCAGGCCTACTGCAGACACCTGCAGGCGGAGATTAGGGTAGCACCTCGTGCTTATGCCATGAGAGCTCGAGATGAGCCAGAGCCAGCTGATGTCATTAGAGGTACATTTTCTTTTTATGACCTGCTAGTATGTGCATTGATTGATCCGGGTTCCACACATTCATATTTGTGTATCACACCACCAATTGATAGAGGGGTACAAGTAGAGGAGCTAGAGGAGGACATACAAGTCACAAACCCTTTAAGCCATAGTGTCATGGTGAAAAAGGTCTACAAGGGTTGTCCTCTGAAAATACAAGGGTATGAGTTTTTAGCTGACTTGATTGAGCTACCATTCCATGAGTTCGATGTGATATTGAGTATGGACTGGTTATCATGTCATCAGGCGATGGTAGATTGTCGGCTAAAGAGGATGTCACTACAGACAGTAGATGGGGATGTGATTACAGTTGTGGGTGAAGGAACGGGTTGTCTTTCCACCATCATATCAGCCATAACAGCCAGGAGATTGATAAGAAAGGGCTATGAGGCTTTCTTAGCACATGTGGTTGACACCAGGAAGACTAACCCAAGCATGGAGGAGATCCCCACTGTATGTGATTTTCCGGATGTGTTTCTAGAAGAATTGCCGGGTTTGCCACCCGATAGAGAAGTGGAGTTTGCTATAGAGGTTATGCCGGGTACTGCGCCAATGTCCATTGCTCCATATAGGATGGCACCTACTGAACTGAGAGAGTTGAAAGTTCAGTTACAGGAGCTACTAGACAAGGGCTTTATACACCCTAGTGTGTCACCCTAGGGAGCACCAGTGCTATTTATGAAGAAGAAGGACAGTACCCTTCGGCTATGTATAGACTACCGGCAGCTGAATAAGGTGACTGTGAAAAACAAATACCCTTTACCTAGGGTAGATGACCTGTTTGATCAGTAGAGGG
Organism: Hevea brasiliensis; assembly: GCF_030052815.1. Classification (NCBI taxonomy): domain Eukaryota; kingdom Viridiplantae; phylum Streptophyta; class Magnoliopsida; order Malpighiales; family Euphorbiaceae; genus Hevea; species Hevea brasiliensis. The sequence continues at coordinate 6,813,657 of NC_079505.1, forward strand.
GAGCTGGAGTATTCTCCAAGATAGATCTCAGATCAGGCTATCACCAGTTGAGAGTGAAGGAGACAGATGTTCCTAAATCGCTTCAGACCCAGTATGGACACTATGACTTCCTAGTGATGCCATTTGGGCTAACAAATGCACCAGAAGCTTTCATGGACCTAATGAACCGCATCTTTCATCCCTACTTGGATCGGTTTGTTATGGTCTTTATAGATGATATCTTGGTGTATTCTAAGAACCAGGAAGAGCATGATGAACACCAGAGAGTAGTACTACAGACACTGCAGGAAAAACAGTTGTATGCCAAGTTATCCAAGTGTGACTTCTGGTTGGATGAGATATCCTTTCTTGGACACATTGTGTCAGCAGATGGAATCAGGGTAGATCCAAGGAAGATTGAAGCAATAGTTGAATGGAAGCCTCCCAAAAATGTAAATGTGTCGAAGCTTTTTGGGGTTAATGGATACTATAGGAGATTTGTGAAGGATTTTCCTTATAGCAAATTTAATCGACTAAGTTACTACATAACAATGCAAAGTTTGACTAGAATGAAAAATGTCAAACCAGCTTTGAGAAGCTGAAGTTTATGCTTACAGAAGCTCCAGTGTTGACACAACCTGAGTTAGAGAAAGACTATGTGATCTACATTGATGCCTCTCACAATGGGCTTGGGTGTGTTCTAATGCAGGAAGGGAAAGTAGTTGCCTATGCTTCTAGACAGCTAAGGCCACATGAAAAGAACTACCCAACTCATGATCTGGAATTAGCGGCAATAATATTTGCATTGAAGATATGGAGGTATTACCTATATGGTGAGAAGTGTTACATCTACACTGATCACTAGAGTCTAAAGTACTTGCCAACTCAGAAGGAACTCAATCTGAGACAGAGGAGATGGATTGAATTCCTTAAAGACTATGACTGTGTGATTGACTACCATCCTGGGAAAGCAAATATAGTGGCTGACGCCCTAGGCAAGAAGTCCATGATGGCTTTGAGAGCATTGAATGCTCGACTGTCTTTAGCACAGGATGGGGTACTTTTGGCTGAGTTGTGTGTAAAGCCAAGTTTGTTATAGCAAATACAAGAGGCACAGTTAAGGGATGAAAAGTTGCTAACTGTTATGGGCAGAACTCAAGAGGGGAAGGAGACTGATTATGAGTTGAAAGGAGATGGGTGCCTGTACTATAAAGGCAGAATATGTGTACCAAGAGATGAGGAACTGAAGAAGAATATCTTGAAAGAGGCGCACAGTAGTTTCCATGCTATGCACCCAGGAAGTACCAAGATGTACCAAGACCTGAAAACACATTATTGGTGGCCTGGAATGAACAAAGAGATTGGTGATTTTGTGACTAGATGTTTGACATGCCAGCAGGTTAAGGCTGAGCATCAGGTTCCATCAGGGTTGTTGCAACCTATATCCATACCAGAATGGAAATGGGATCACATTACTGTCACACCTTACCCCTTTGTAAGGCATAACATGATCCCGTAGAATACCTAATGAACTACCGCACTTCGCCTACCGATAACTCATTAAGTACCCTACAAGGGATTTTAAAACAATTTTCTTATTTTTGATAAGTGGTGAGCATTTTCTAATAAGTATTTAAAACATTTAGTTAATATTAAAACTAGTTAATATTTTTGGTCCATTTTAGTTTTTCGCAAATTTTATAAAAATTTTGACAGAGTTTCCTCTGTATTTTGAGAAAACCGTTCTTCAAATACCTGTAAAAAAGCACTTCTAAAAATTTTTCTCAACAGCTGCTTCAATTTAATACTCAATCTCAATTAATTTCTCAAATTCACAAGTTCAATAATTCCTTCAAAATACTGTCCATCAATATCATTTATTCATATTCCATTCAAGATAAACAATTTATATATTCATCATACTAAAATTTACATTCAGAAAGTCCAAACTAAAATTTATTACAACTTTTATACAAACTTTGTACAAGCTGCTCAAAACCCATGTACATGTCCATACATTTATGTGCAATATATACATCAAAAGAAATATTTACAGTTAGGGTATAAATTATACCCGAAGGCTTCAAGCTGATGACTTCACACACCTCAGTAGCTCAGTCTGCTGCTCCTCTAGTCTCTCAGATCTGACAAAGAATAAAGCTATCACGAGTACTAGGACTCAGTGGTGCATAATATACTAAAATAATCTTTATGCAAAACTTAAAGCACATTCATTCAAAAATTTGGCTAAACATGAAAATTAAATACAATCATGCATTGTAAGATTTTACATGTAAACCAAGTTCATTTCAAAGTATCAAACACATTTCATAAAACCCACAGTTAGATCACGCCATTCGAAACAAATAGAATCTCAATAGCCAGAGGCTAAAGAGAAATCACATGAATCTCAATAGCCAGAGGTTAAAGAGAAATCATATCACAAGACTAGCTAGCTCAAATATATGGATATCCATTCACATCCTCTGCTACTGGCACACCTCAACACTTCTCCAGAGAAGGAATCAAAATTCGAAACTAATTACCCCCACTAGTCGTGCTAGTGAGGTGTTCAAATATGTGGTCATGACACTGTGGTTTCAAAACTTATCTTCACAATTTGCTAAACATTGTCTTTTCAAATATACATAATAACTTTCAGCAATTTAGATCAAATATCATAAGAATGCCATAATCCAATATTTCACATTATTCAAAACGATATGCAAAAGATGATTATAAAAGTATATGTTGTGCACAAACCTCAAACGAGTCGTCCTTTAGCCTCGACTCGGTTCCTCGGGTTCCTTCCCGATATTATTTTCAACTGAAACACACAATTTTACAATGTTTCAGTACTAGAATTTAAAATAAATAAAAAATAAACTTAACTTCACATTTAGCTAGCTCTAACGTGTTAAATTCGATGTTCTCAAAATTTTGTGTTTCGGGTTACTATTCACTGCACTATTCAAGTCAAATTATTGACTTTCTAAGGCTTAATAGGTATGGGAACTCCAACTTCACCCACATACCACATTTTGGTCACCAAACTTGTTGGTTTTGGTCATTTGTTTAAAGCTTAGGTCATTTTGGCAAAATTGCCAATTTTCGGTTTTGGTTCTCCGAAGTTGCACTATTCCATTGGTCGATCTACTGTTGGAATTTAACAAAACTTCCTTCATAGAAAATATTCCTTATTGTCTAAAGTGTATTCTCGTTTTTGGATCACCTCAATCGGAGTTTTGTAGCTCAAGTTATGGCCAAAATAAGTTTACTGTTCACGTGTACTATTCATGCTGCAATTTTGGGTTCTGGCAGATTTTGATCCAACTTTGGTCAATAATTTGATCAAGTTAAGTTCATAATTTGGTCTCACTTTCTTCATATAAAATGTTCTGCTATGTCTTAGGTTTCCATCGGTTCAAGAATCGCCTAAATCCGAGTTTTCTAGAGAGAGTTATAGCTATCCAAACATTGCTGCTCAATGAAAATTCTGCAGAGTTGCAGGTTTGGTAACCTAACTTTGCTCAATAATTTGAATGGGTTAATGGCATAATTTGGGGTGATGTTCTTCATGAAAGTTTTAGATCTATATGCCCTCTAATCCCTGGCCAAATTTTAGGTCAATTTGACCTGTCTAACTCGAGTTATGACCAAAAGAACAGCATCGTTTATTTGGTCGCTTTAGTGCAAAGCAGCCTGCTATCATTTCACTTTGGTCAATTGTTTCACCAAGTTTTGGTCAGTTTTTGGCCATGGTTCCTTAATGAAAATTGTGCTCTTTTATGTCTATTTTCACCTCCAATTGGTGGCATATCAATTGGACTTGTAAAATTTGAGTTTTGCTCCTTCAAAGTGGGTTTGGTCATGCTGCCAGCAGCATGACCATTGACCTACGAATTTAACTTAGTTTCCTATCATTCCCACACAAGTTATTTGGTCATAATTGACCATTATTTCACTTCACAATAGGTCCAACATGTCATTTATGCATTTCTCCAAAATTTGCCTCAAAACCCTAGGTTTTCAAACCCTAATTACACTAAAATGTTTCATTTAGCTAAATTCAAAACTTTAAACTATAATCAATCAACTAATTAAGACTTTTAAACTCCTTCTATCTCATTTAATTCATGCAATTCATACTCCCTTCAACTAGGTCAAAATTTCAGTTTAGTCCTTCTCCCATGTTTTTATTTCATTTAAATCAAGTTCTAAACTCACTTTCAACCATCACATATGCATTTGAATGGATAAATAAAGAGTTTAGCATACTAACCTCAATTTAATTGCCAAGCCTTCAATTGTTCTCTTTCTTTCCTCTTTCTTTCTTGTTCTCAAGTTGAGATTGCAAAGTCTAGTGAGGTTTTTAGGGGAGTTATGTTGATTGGGGTGAAGAAATTAAGCTTAATGTAAGCTTAAATGAAGAAATTCTCATGGGAGATGAGAGGAAGATGGGGCGGCAACAATGGAGAAGAAGAAGACACTTTTCTAAATTTTTTTTTTGTTTTATTTTCTTTAGTCTTATCCCCTTTTAGAAGACCAAAAATCCCATTTAATAAATAATTTAATTAATCCTTTATGACATCATGATGTCATCACCTTTGACTTTTCCATCTTCTTTCTTTTTTTTCTTTTTTTTTCTATTTATTTTTTTCTATTAGTTCTTTAATTTAATTCTCGATTCTGAAATTTTCATTTCTCCGATTTTATTTGATTAGGTCAGAGTCGCTCGTGGTCAATTGACCAAATTGCCCTCACGGCTCATCCGGTTTGCAAATAATTCCATATTTCTTCCGCCCTCGACCTAATTATTTGACCGACTTAATGCTTCTTTTTCGTGATTTTCTTTTCATTGTGTTCATAAGGGTCCTAAGGACCGCGTCACTTTTACGGTTCAAATTTGAGTTTAAAATGACTTCAAATGCGTTCGAGGAGGTCACTCATCGCTGTGACTCTCGGTTCGTTTAACCTCTTATGTTCTGTTTTTCTTATTTATAGTTAACTAATTAAACATTACTAATTATTTATGTTTATGGCTTCTCAAGTTGTCTTAGGTGTGGCCCTAATCCCAATAATTGTCCTTACCGACACCGGTCACCGGAACAGTGAAATCTACCAGGCTATGCAACGGGGGTGTTACAATTCTCCCCCCCTTAAATAAATTTCATCTCGAAATTTTTACCTGGTATCAATCTCTGAATAGCTGTGGGTGTTGTCTCCTCATGTCCTCCTCTCGTTCCCAAGTAGCTTCTTGGCCCGAATGATGGTTCCACAAAGACTTTTACCAACGGTATCCGCTATTCCAGAGTCGCTTCACCTCATAAGCCAGAATCTTTATGGGTTCTTCTTCATATGTGAGGTCTGGATTCACTTCTATTTCTTCTACTGGTAGTACATGAGATGGGTCTGATCAATACCTCCTCAACATAGACACATGGAAGACATTATGTATCTTTTCCAACTTTGGAGGTAGTGCCAACCGATATGCCAAAGGACCCACTCTTTCCTGAACCTCATATGGCCCAATGAAACGAGGACTCAGTTTTCCCTTTCTGCCGAATCTCATAATTCTCTTCCAAGGAGAAACTTTGAGGAAAACTTTCTCACCCACTGCATACTCAATATCCCTTCTCTTCAGATCAATGTAGGACTTCTGACGGTCTGATGCAGTCTTAAGTCGATCTCGAATCACCCTGATCTTCTCCTCAGTTTGTTGAACAATTTCGGGTCCGATCATCTTTCTTTCACCCACGTCATCCCAACACAACGGGGTTCTACATTTCCTGCCATACAAAGCTTCATATGGAGGCATCCCAATGCTTGATTGGTAGCTGTTGTTGTAAGCAAACTCAATCAAAGGCAAGTGTGTATCCCAACTACCCTCAAACTCAATCACACAAGCCTGTAGCATGTCCTCCAAGATCTGAATTACCCTCTCAGACTGGCCATCTGTCTATGGGTGGAATGCAGTACTGAAGTTCAATCTAGTTCCTAGGGCTCTCAAGACAACCCTAATCTAGAAGTGAACCTAGGATCTGCGTCGATACGATGGATACCGCACTCCATGCAATCTCACAATCTCATCGATGTATAACTTGGCCAATCTTTCTAAATCGTAGTCCATCCGGATCGCGTAAAATGTGCAGATTTAGTCACCACAACAATGACCCAAACTGCATCATGACTCTTCTGTGTCCTCGGAAGTCCCATCACAAAATCGATAGTTATTCTCACCCATTTCCACTCTGGTACTGGTAGTGGATGTAACAACCCAGCGGGTACTTGATGCTCTGCCTTTACTTGTTGACAAGTTAGGCATTTGGATACAAATTCTGCCACATTCCTTTTCATACCCATCCACCAGTAATGCTCCTTTAGCCCCCTATACATTTTTGTACCACCAGGGTGCATGGCAAAAGGAGACTCATGTGCTTCCTTCAAAATGATCTGCCTCAAATCAACATCATTAGGAACACACATTCTGTCCTGGTGTAGCAGTAAACCATCATCTCTGATTGAGAACTCTGGTTTCTTACCCTGCTGGACTTCTTCCATCAGCTTCTGATACTTCTGATCATTCTGAGCAGCCATTCTAATCTGATCAATCAACACCGGTCAGACATGCCATGCAACTGCTGTCTGCCCATCATCACTAATCTCTAAGCTGGCATGTAATGATCTCAACTCATGTACCAAAGACAAAGGAGTAACCCGTAGACTTGCCATAGTCTTGCGACTTAAGGCATCAGCCACAACATTAGCTTTCCCTGGCTGATAGTCTATCAGACAATCATAGTCTTTTATCAACTCTAACCATCTCCTCTGTCTCAAATTCAGCTCTTTCTGGGTGCCTAAATACTTTAAACTCTTATGATCTGTGTAGATGTAACATTTTTCTCCATATAAATAATGCCTCCAGATCTTAAGAGCGAACACAATGGCTGCAAGCTCCAAGTCATGTGTCAGATAATTCCTCTCATGCGGTTTCAACTGGCGTGATGCATAGGCAATGACATTTCGATCTTGCATCAACACACAGCCTAACCCATTATGAGAAGCATCACTATAAACTGTGTATTCTTTACTCGGAGTAGGTAAAGTTAAGACTGGAGCTTTAGTCAAACATCTCTTCAATTCATCAAAACTCTACTGGCATTTATCCGTCCACTGAAATTTTACATCTTTTCTAAGTAGCTTGGTCAATGGAGATGCCAACATGGAGAATCCCTTCACGAATCTACGGTAGTATCCAGCTAAACCCAGAAAACTGTGAATTTCTGTGACATTTCTGGGTGGCCTCCAATTAAGGACAACTTCAATCTTACTTGGATCTACCTTAATGCCCTCTTCTGATACTACATGCCCCAAAAAGGATATCTCCTTCAGCCAAAATTCACACTTCGACAATTTGGCATATAGTTGTTTCTCCCTCAAAGTCTGCAGTACAATCCGCAGATGTCTATCATGCTCTTCTGCATTCCTCGAATAGACCAATATATCATCTATGAATACCACAACAAACTGGTCGAGGTATGGTCTGAAAATAGTGTTCATCAGATCCATAAAAGCAGCCGGAGTATTAGTTAACCCGAATGGCATAACTAGGAACTCATAATGGCCATAACGGGTTCTAAAGGCAGTTTTAGGAATACTCTGCTCTTGTACTTTCAAATTGATAATAACTCGATCTCGTGTCAATTTTGGAGAACACACCGCACTTTAACTGATCAAACAAGTCATCAATGCAGGGCAATGGATATCTATTCTTTATTGTCACCTTATTCAACTGCCGATAGTCAATACACAAATGGAGAGTGCCATCTTTCTTCTTTACAAACAACACTGGTGCTCCCCAAGGTGACACACTAGGGCGGATAAAGCCTTTGTTAAGCAATTCTTGCAACTGCACTTTCAACTCTTTCAATTCTGCAGGTGCCATTCTATATGGCGTTATGGAGATTGGGTCCACACCAGGCATAACATCAATTTCAAACTGCACCTCTCTTTCTAGAGGTAATCCTGGCAATTCATCAGGAAATACATCTGGAAAGTCACATACCGTAGGGATGTCCATTAGTGCTGGACTCCCCACTTGGGTGTCTATTACATGTGCCAAGTATGCTTCACACCCCTTTCTGATCATTCTTACGCTAGTGCATTAAATGATGTTTGATGGCAGTAAATGCCTCTCTCCATGTATTACCACATCATCATACAAAGGGAGACCAAAAGTGACTGTCTTCAGTCTACAGTCAATCATGGCGTGATGCCTGGCTAACCTATCCATGCCCAAAATGATATCATACTCTCTGAAGGGCATTTCAATCAAGTCTGACAGGAAAACATGTCCTTGGATCACTAAAGGACAGTCTCTATAGATTCTGTTAACCCGGACCTCTTGTTCTAACGGACTAGTTACTAGCACTTCAAAACCCATTTGCACACATGGAACAGCAAGTAAACTGACTATGCTAGCACTAACATATGAATGAGTTGAACCCGGATCAAACAATACAAATACATCTTGAACAGAGATAGAGAATGTACCAGCTACCACATCAGAAGTCTCAGCCTCTTCTCGCTGTTTCATTGCGTAGATTCTAGTTGAAGCACTTCCTTGCCTTGATTGACCAATCGTGCCTCGATCGCTCAAGTAGTGCCTCTACCTCGCTCTTCCTCCGCCAAATGATCGTGAACCTCTGGGAGCAGGACTCAATAGATCCTTCAGCAGAGTAGGAGCCGACCATATCTCGGAGCACTAGTACAGCTTCTTTAGCTATATGGCCCTTGCCTCCACAGCTTAAAAACAGCTCCAGTGGCCCAATAACATTCCCCATGAATCTTGCCACAAGTCTCACAGGCGAGCAAGATGTGAACCCTCGCCGATCACGACTGCACCTAGGGGGTCTCTGTCCGAAAAATCTGCCTCTACTAAATCTTCCACCTCGACCCCTGTTGAGTCCACTAAATTTCTTCTTCTTTCCAGAGGTAGCACCAGAACTCTGTTCAACTGATTTTTCCCCTTTGTCTTTCTCTGATTTTTCAACTTTTTCTGATTTTTCTTTTACTGGGGTTGCTTCTGATTCAATTCTCTCCAGCTCAAGTGCTTGAGACATAAGTTTTGAAAAATTGCTGTGTCTGAATCCCACAACTTGCATCCTTATATTGGGCTTCAAACCAGTCTCAAATCTCTTGCACCTTGCTTTGCTGGTAGTAAGGAGACTCCCTGCATAGTGACTTAAGCGGGAGAACTCCCTCTCATACTCTGCCACTGATCGGTTCCCTTGTTTCAAACTCAAAAATTCTTGCAGTTTCTGATCAACATATGCATCTGGGATGTATTTCTGTCTGAACTCTCTGATGAAGTCATCCCAGGTCAGCACTGGTGGTTCTGCCAAGCTGTGGGGGATGGTCTTCCACCAATCATATGCATCCCCTTGCAATAGCGACACAGAATATTCAAACTTCAGCTCATCTGGGCAGTGCAATTTCTTAAACACTCTGTCCATTCTTTCAAGCCATTGCTCTGCCTCTAAAGGGTCCACTGTACCCTTAAATTCTGCAGCCCCATACTTCAATAATTTATCATACTGTCTGGCTGGAGGCAGTGGTTGTGCCACAGGTGGTTGGGGTGGAGCTTGAGCAGGCATACCCCCAGCCATTTGTTGAAACATTGCAGCCATCTGCTGTGCAAATTGTTTAGAAAACTGCGGCATTTGTGGGGATGGTGCTACAGATCCACTGACATTCTGTAAAGCTGGGGCTTCCCTTTGTGCCTCAGCTTCAACAGATTGCTCAACTGAGCGATCCCCTTCTTCCATCTCAGTCTGAAGTTAGGGTATCTCCTGAACAAGTAACACAAGGAGATTTCCCTCCGTTAGTTCATATTCATGATGTAATGCACTGTATCTAACAAATATGGACATTGAGCAGTTGTACTTAACAAAGAAATACACAAATTCATAGGTTAAAATATACTTCAAAAATTTGCTCTGATACCACTAAAACATGTCACACCTTACCCTTTTATAAGGCATAACATGATCCCGTAGAATACCTAATGAACTACTGCACTTCGCCTACCGATAACTCATTAAGTATCCTACAAGGGATTTTAAAACAATTTTCTTATTTTTGATAAGTGGTGAGCATTTTCTAATAAGTATTTAAAACATTTAGTTAATATTAAAACTAGTTAATATTTTTGGTCCATTTTAGTTTTCCGCAAATTTTATAAAAATTTTGACAGATTTTCCTCTGTATTTTGAGAAAACCGTTCTTCGAATACCTGTAAAAAAGCACTTCTAAAAATTTTTCTCAACAGCTGCTTCAATTTAATACTCAATCTCAATCAATTTCTCAAATTCACAAGTTCAATAATTCCTTCAAAATACTGTACATCAATATCATTTATTCATATTCCATTCAAGATAAACAATTTATATATTCATCATACTAAAATTTACATTCAGAAAGTCCAAACTAAAATTTATTACAACTTTTATACAAACTTTGTACAAGCTGCTCAAGACCCATGTACATGTCCATACATTTATGTGCAATATATACATCAAAAGAAATATTTACAGTTAGGGTATAAATTATACCCGAAGGCTTCAAGCTGATGACTTCACACACCTCAAGACTCAGTTTGCTCCTCTAGTTCTCAGATTCTGACAAAGAATAAAGCTATCACGAGTACTAGGACTCAGTGGTGCACAATATACTAAAATAATCTTTATGCAAAACTTAAAGCACATTCATTCAAAAATTTGGCTAAACATGAAAATTAAATACAATCATGCATTGTAAGATTTTACATGTAAACCAAGTTCATTTCAAAGTATCAAACACATTTCATAAAACCCACAGTTAGATCACGCCATTCGAAACAAATAGAATCTCAATAGCCAGAGGCTAAAGAGAAATCACATGAATCTCAATAGCCAGAGGCTAAAGAGAAATCATATCACAAGGCTAGCTAGCTCAAATATATGGATATCCATTCACATGCTCTTCTACTGGCACACCTCAACACTTCTCCAGAGAAGGAATCAAAATTCGAAACTAATTACCCCCACTAGTCGTGCTAGTGAGGTGTTCAAATACGTGGTCATGACACTGTGGTTTCAAAACTTATCTTAACAATTTGCTAAACATTGTCTTTTCAAATATACATAATAACTTTCAACAATTTAGATCAAATATCATAAGAATGCCATAATCCAATATTTCACATTATTCAAAACGATATGCAAAAGATGATTATAAAAGTATATGTTGTGCACAAACCTCAAACGAGTCGTCCTTTAGCCTCGACTCGGTTCCTCGGGTTCCTTCCCAATATTATTTTCAACTGAAACACACAATTTTACAATGTTTCAGTACTAGAATTTAAAATAAATCCAAAATAAACTTAACTTCACATTTAGCTAGCTCTAACGTGTTAAATTCGATGTTCTCAAAATTTTGTGTTTCGGGTTACTATTCACTGCACTATTCAAGTCAAATTATTGACTTTCTAAGGCTTAATAGGTATGGGAACTCCAACTTCACCCACATACCACATTTTGGTCACCAAACTTGTTGGTTTTGGTCATTTGTTTAAAGCTTAGGTCATTTTGGCAAAATTGCCAATTTTCAGTTTTGGTTCTCCGAAGTTGCACTATTCCATTGGTCGATCTACTTTTGGAATTTAACAAAACTTCCTTCATAGAAAATGTTCCTTATTGTCTTAAGTGTATTCTCGTTTTTGGATCACCTCAATCGGAGTTTTGTAGCTCAAGTTATGGCCAAAATAAATTTACTGTTCACGTGCACTGTTCATGATGCAATTTTGGGTTCTGGCAGATTTTGATCAAATTTTGGTCAATAATTTGATCAAGTTAAGTTCATAATTTGGTCTCACTTTCTTCATATGAAATGTTCTACTATGTCTTAGGTTTCCATCGGTTCAAGAATTGCCTAAATCCGAGTTTTCTAGAGAGAGTTATAGCTATCCAAACATTGCTGCTCAATGAAAATTCTGCAGAGTTGCAGGTTTGGTAACCTAACTTTGCTCAATAATTTGAATGGGTTAATGGCATAATTTGGGGTGATGTTCTTCATGAAAGTTTTAGATCTATATGCCCTCTAACCCCTGGCCAAATTTCAGGTCAATTTGACCTGTCTAACTCGAGTTATGACCAAATAAACAGTTACTGTTCATTTGGTCAGTTTAGTGCAGTGCCAGCCTGCTATCATTTCACTTTGGTCAATTGTTTCACCAAGTTTTGGTCAGTTTTTGGCCATGGTTCCTTAATGAAAATTGAGCTCTTTTATGTCTATTTTCATCTCCAATTGGTGGCATATCAATTGGACTTGTAAAATTTGAGTTTTGGTCGTTCAAAGTGGGTTTGGTCATGTTGCCAGCAGCATGACCATTGACCTACGAATTTAACTTAGTTTCCTATCATTCCCACACAAGTTATTTGGTCATAATTGACCATTATTTCACTTCACAATAGGTCCAACATGTCATTTATGCATTTCTCCAAAATTTGCCTCAAAACCCTAGGTCTTCAAACCCTAATTACACTAAAATGTTGCATTTAGCTAAATTCAAAACTTTAAACTATAATCAATCAACTAATTAAGACTTTTAAACTCCTTCTATCTCATTTAATTCATGCAATTCATACTCCCTTCAACTAGGTCAAAATTTCAGTTTAGTCCTTCTCCCATGTTTTTATTTCATTTAAATCAAGTTCTAAACTCACTTTCAACCATCACATATGCATTTGAATGGATAAATAAAGAGTTTAGCATACTAACCTCAATTTAATTGCCAAGCCTTCAATTGTTCTCTTTCTTTCCTCTTTCTTTCTTGTTCTCAAGTTGAGATTGCAAAGTCTAGTGAGGTTTTTAGGGGAGTTATGTTGATTGGGGTGAAGAAATTAAGCTTAATGTAAGCTTAAATGAAGAAATTTTCATGGGAGATGAGAGGAAGATGGGGCGGCAACAATGGAGAAGAAGAAGACACTTTTCTAAATTTTTTTTTTGTTTTATTTTCTTTAGTCTTATCCCCTTTTAGAAGACCAAAAATCCCATTTAATAAATAATTTAATTAATCCTTTATGACATCATGATGTCATCACCTTTGACTTTTCCATCTTCTTTCTTTTTTTTTTCTATTTATTTTTTTCTATTAGTTCTTTAATTTAATTCTCGATTTCGAAATTTTTTTTTCTCCGATTTTATTTGTGATTAGGTCGAGTCGATTCGTGGTCAATTGACCAAATTGCCCCTCGCCGGTTCATCCCGGTTTGCAAATAATTCCATATTTCTTTCGGCTCCCTGACCTAATTATTTGACTGACTTAACAGTTCTTTTTCGTGATTTTCTCTTTTTCACTGTGTTCATAAGGGTCCTAAGGACCGCAGCATCACTTTTTACGGTTCGAAATTTGAGTTTAAAACGACTTCGCAGTCGTTCCCGAGGAGGTCACTCATCGCTGTGACTCTCGGTTCGTTTAACCTCTTATGTTCTGTTTTCCTTATTTATAGTTAACTAATTAAACATTACTAATTATTTATGTTTATGGCTTCTCAAGTTGTCTTAGGTGTGGCCCTAATCCCAATAATTGTCCGGACCGACACCGGTCACCGGAACAGTGAAATCTACCAGGCTATGCAACGGGGGTGTTACAATTTCCATGGATTTTGTGACTGGGCTACCATTGACACAGAGGAAGCATGATACTATATGGGTGATTGTGGATAGATTGACTAAGTCAGCTCATTTCCTACCAGTTAGAACCAACTACTCATTAGAGAGATTAGCAGAAATTTACATAGATGAGATAGTCCGGCTACATGGAGTGCCAACATCGATCATATTTGATCGAGACCCGAGATTTACTTCGAGGTTTTAGAAGAGGCTACAGGAGTCTTTAGGCACTCGACTACACTTCAGTACGACTTTTCATCCACAGACGGATCGACAGTCAGAATGGGTGATTCAGGTAACCCTTAGAACCTAGTAAATTATTATAAATGTTAAAAGACTATTAAAAATGACATGAATCACATAATAGGCATTGGAGGATATGTTGAGAAGCTGCATCATTGATTTTGAAAGAAGTTGGGAGAAGTATCTTCCTTTGGTAGAGTTTGCTTACAACAATAGCTACCAAGCCAGTATAAAAATGGCTCCATATGAAGCGTTGTATGGGAGGAGATGTAGAACTCCCTTATGCTGGATAGAAATGAGTGAGGAGAAAGTAGTGGGCCCAGATTTAGTGAGAAAGACAGAGGAAAAAGTGAAACTCATCAGAGACAATTTGAAAGTCGCATCGGACAGACAAAAATCATATGCCGACCTGAGGAGAAAGGATATAGAGTATGAGGTTGGCGATAAGGTATTTCTTAAGGTATCACCTTGGAAGAAAGTGTTGAGATTTGGTAAGAAGGGTAAGTTGAGCCCTAGGTTTATTGGTCCATATGATGTCATTGAGCGTGTGGGTCCAGTAGCCTATAGGCTAGCTTTACCACCTGAGCTAGACAAGATCCACAGTGTATTCCATGTGTCGATGCTCAGAAGATATAGATCAGATCCTTCACATGTCATTTCAATGGAGGAGATAATTGTGCAACCTGATCTGACATATGAAGAAGAACCCGTCAGAATCTTAGCACGGGAAGTGAAAGAACTCAGAAACAAGAGGATCCCACTAGTGAAAATCTTGTGGAGACACCACAACACAGAAGAAGCGACATGGGAGAGCAAGGAGACGATAAGGCAACAGTTCCCTCAGCTCTTCACATTAGGTAAATTTCGAGGACGAAATTTTTATTAGAGGGGAAGAATTGTAACGGCCTCACCGTAGGTAGTCCGTACATTTTACTGTTCCGACAACTAATGTCTGTTCGAACAGTTAAAATGTTTGGAACTACACCTAAACTATAGTGAGGAGGCATAAATTGAAGGAATAAATGTTAAGAAAATATTGGAAAAATTTAGAGGAAATAAAGAAAAATTTAGAGAATTTATTTATTTGGTACAAAAATAATAAAAATAACCCGATATGCACCATGAAGGGCATTTTGGTCATTTCACCCCCAGAGGTGAATTTTGACCTAAATGTCAAATTAAAATTTAGAGAATGGAATAATTAACATAAATTAAAATTTACAAGTTTATGAATTTGAATTAGGAAAAAAGAAGAAGAGAAAAGAAAAAGAAGAAGAGAAAAGAAAAAAAAAAGAAAAGAAAAGAAAAGAAGCTAAGCTTATGACATAAAAAAAAATAAAGTACAATAAAAATACATATATGTATGACACAAGAGACAAAATCTACCTACCACAAGTCATCTTCCTCACCTCTCTTCTCTCTCTCCCTCTCTTTGAACCGTCCACCATGGGAGCTCTCTCCCTCCATTTTTGTTCTTCTTAAAGCTTGATTTTCCAAGCTTTCTCCTCCCCAAAACCCATAGTCCCCTTCATTAAAAAGTTAGCCCACTCCATAAGGAAGCCATTGATAGTGAAAAGAAGAAGAAAAGTTGAAGTTTAATAAGTTACCCAAGAGGTTAGTGCCTAATCTTCCTTTATTAATCCTTGAGTTAAGGTTAAAATGAAGTGAAATTTGTAAGAAACTAAAAGAAATAGGTGAGTTATGGGGGGAGTGAATTTTTGATACCCAAGGTGAATGATGGTTTTTGATGACTATGATGTATATAAAGTGATTTAATGATGTTGGTTGATGCATTATAAGTATTAGAAGTTGATTTACATTGAGATTTTATGAGGTTGAAATTGTGAGTTAGGGTTTGGCCTAACTTTGGTATTTTTGTATTATACCATGCAATTAGGATTGTTGAGATGTATTGATGATATTTAGAAGTGCCTTGAATGTCAAATTGAAGCAAGGAAGTTGGAGGAGAAATGAATTATTGGAAGTACTATTTTCTGCAGGTTGTGTTTGTTGAGGGCAGTATACATTTTAGGCCATAAATAAAATTATGTGACCCCAATTGGTATGAGGCCAATTGGGGGTGAAACTAAACCCAAAATAGCCCATATTCTATGAAGAAACTATGCCCAAATTCTGTCCAAAACTTGACCTAAATACTGCCTAAATCCGGATTTACCCTGCACCCAACCCAGAAAATAACCAAATGAATAGTACGTGTTCTTTTGGTCATAACTCTCTCTATACTGGTCCAAATGACCTAAAAATTTACCAATGGAAAGTATAGACATAGGGCTACACTTTTCATGAGGACCACTTAACCCAGTTTTACCTTTAACCAATTCAAATTGTTAGCACAAATTGGGTCACTGAAACTGCCAACCCAGAAAATGACCAAATGAACAGTACATGTTCATTTGGTCATAACTCTCTCTATACTGGTCCAAATGACCTAAAATTTTACCAATGGAAGTTTTAGACATAGGGCTACACTTTTCATGAAGACCACTTAATCCAGTTTTGCCTTTAACCAATTCAAATTGTTAGCACAAGTTGGGTCACTAAAACTGCCAACCCAGAAAATGACCAAATGAACAGTACGTGTTCATTTGGTCATAACTCTCTCTATACTGGTCCAAATGACCTAACATTTTACCAATGGAAAGTTTAGACATAGGGCTACACTTTTCATGAAGACCACTTAACCAAGTTTTGCCTTTAACCAATTCAAATTATTAGCATAAGTTTGGTCACTGAAACTGCTAACCCAGAAAATGACAAATGAACAGTACATGTTCATTTAGTCATAACTCTCTCTATACTTGTCCAAATGACCTAAACTTTCACCAATGGAAAGTTTAGACATAGGGCTACACTTTTCATGAAGACCACTTGACCCAGTTTTGCCTTTAACCAAATCAAATTATTAGCACAAATTTAGTCACTAAAACTGCCAACCCAGAAATTGTCTCGAAATACTATTCCTTTGGTATTTTAACTATAACTTGAGCTCTATAACCCCAAATTCAGTGATTCAAAGCTGAAATTCAAGTTTAAACATAGAGGAGCAATTGTTATGAAGGAAGTGTGACTAAATAGACATCCTAACCTAGTCAAATTCCTAGATAAAGATAACATATCAACATGAACCTAAAGAAAGGTTCATGGGAAAAATGCTATATAGGATAATTAAAATACTCATAAGGAAAATTTAATATTAAAAATGATATGAATATGTAAATTAGGACTAATGTCCTATTAATATGAAATTAATGGTACCAATGAACAGTACTAGAAAATAGTAATAGTGAATAGTGCTAAATTAATTAAAAAAAAAAGGTTTAATTGCCCATAGTATACCTAGACTTATTTATTTAGTTTGGATAAATTGGTATACCAATTAGGGACTACAGATAGCAGTACTGCCTACCGAGAAAATCATGAACTGACAATATATGTCTGGTATGATTGTTTTACAGGCTATATGCCTACTTACTGGCCATTGTGCCTACTTTATTTCTGGCTTTACAAGCCTGACAGCGGGTCTCGTGCCCGACAGCTGGCCTCGTGCCTGACAGACGTATTCTGGATAGACATATGGCTGTCTAACCAATATACACTCATGCATCCAGCCTTTATAAATTTGTTATAGGTTTCTTGGGCACTGATAAAAATTAATTAAGACTTAAAATACAATAAGTAATCATAAAAGATCCCGATAATGTTAATTGTTTTCAAAGAGCAATAAAAATATAAAAGATCAAGAAATTATGAGTTGCATATATTATTTCAAATTATTAAATTATTGTTATTATAAATTATGCACCACTAAGCGTTATGCTTAGCGCGTTGGTTTTCCATCGCGTAAGTACTGGAGATCAGTCCAAGCAGCCACAGCAGTCGTAGTAGCACCACCAGTAGTGCACTGACAGAGCTCTGATCAGATCTGCCATTGTCCAGAGTCACCTCACCGGTCTTTTGTATTTTGGTAGGGCCCATGTATAGACTAGTATTTTGGTTTAATATATTTAGTCATTATGTAATTACTAGTTTATGATGTATTTCATTTTGGACTTGAAATGAAAACTTATAATTTATTATCTATGAATTTCTATATGAATGCAATAGATGACACTTCATTTTGAGATCTCATAAATAATTGTGAATGATATGATAAAAGAGAATATGATATGAAAATATGTGAAATGACTATGAATATGTTAACAGGTGATAGTGGAACCCGACAGATGCTAATAAAACAGGGGAGGCTCTGTCAGGGTCTCCACAGAAAAAAAAAAAAATTCTACACATTGAATACATGTTTTAAATGACATTAAAAGTTTACAATAGATATGATAAAACAAGATAGGGTGCTCCGGCACCGAATGTGGCACTTATTGCTCGGCTATACAGTAGACGGGTAAGGGGCGTCACAGATTAGATTGTACATTTTAAAAATTTTGATTATTTTGATTTGGTTTGGTTTTGAAGAGAAAAAAATTACTTGAACCGAACTGAACCGAATTGCTTTATTTATTTTTAAATTGATTTATTTTTATAGAGAATTTATGAATTATATGTAATTATATATATATAAATTGTTTAATTTAATTTATTAATGGTTATTAGGTACAAATAAATGTCAAAATCAAACCAAATAACTTGAAAATAAATCTAAATTAAAAAATCAATCAAAACTTAAAAATTGATCAGTTTGAATCTAACCAAACCGAAATAAAGCGGTTTGCTTCAATTCATTTTTTATTCATTTCAGTTTGATTCGATTTCTAAAATATGATAATTCAGTTAATTCAGTTTTAATTATTCAGTTCGGTTTGGTTTGAACCAAATGCTCAGTCCTATATTTAATATACTGAACAACTCTAAATAAATATTATGAAAAACTTTATAGATATTATTTTTTTAATATCTTTTACATAATAATAATTATATTACTATTTTAAAATAGTGGTTTATAAAAAGAAAAAAGGTGGTGTAAGTAATATTAGTAAAATAGATTAACAACATAAAATGGAATTCTGATATTTCATTTATATAACGTTAATGTATAAAGTGAAAGTCATTATATCACAAAATAGAATTACCGATAATAACAACTAATGTAAATTTAATAATGAAATAAAATAATAAAAAAATTAAAATGATATTAAAAAAAAAGAAAAAGAAAAATTAATTTGAATTTATGTGATTTAAAAATTAAAATAAATTAATAAAATTTGAAAACAATTAATAAATAAAATATCCAAATGACTTGAAGGGCCCATTTATTTTAGTTTAGAAGATTCAACTAATTAAAAAAGGAAAAAATAATAATAAGTTAGCATTTTAAAAGATTTCAAAGTATATCATTGAAAAATTGAAAAGAAAGTTTTTACTTTTAACAATGAAAAAAAATATTTTAAAAAATTAAGATATTAAAAATAAAGAATTAAAACAGATAAAATAAAATATAATTCACTTTATTATAAATAAAATTATTTTTAATAATAATTAAATAATTTAAAAACAATTAAAATTGAAATCAAAATTTGAAAAGGGAAATAATTTGAATATATATATATATACTGCTCTTTAATATGTTATAATTTTGGGACTATTAAATTTCTTCAAAATAAAAATGAAAAAGGAATAAAAATGAAAATGATAAAATTGCCTTATAAACAATAAAAAGGTTGTTTGTTTTGGTTATATATAATAATTAGTCTTTTTCAGGTTTTCTAAGTCAAAATAGTAACACCTGTGACTTTCCTTCTAGAAGCCAACTCTTACAAGTCTAAATTTAGGATATAACTCTGCAAGTCCATCATGCATGTGTATAATACGCATTGGCATTCACATTGTTTGTAACATATTAAAGCTTAAATTTCAAGAAAGAAATGAGCATCAATTTTAAAGAAATTAGAAGGTTTCTGGTGCTCTATGAGATCATTTGAAATGGACATACTTCCAAAAAGCTTACACCAAATAGAAATGACACCTTCTATTTGTAAATAATTAACCTTACACCAAATCATGGTGACAACCCCTGAATTGAACTCGATTTCATAACTTAAATGTTCTGCAATTTTAGGGAAGATATTAGATATCAATGCATAAAATCTTACCGAAATATCGAATCAAATTAAATCAGAATTGATCAAACATCAAAAAACCAAACTAAAATCTTATTGAAAATTCAATTTGATTCTGATTAACTGAGAGTTCGTATAATCAGTTGTTTTTAGTTTTTTTTTTTCTCAAACTTAATTTATAAGAATATGAACAGTTTGATTTAGTATTATTTAAAAATAATTTCTTAATAAAATTGAAAATTTTGGTTTAATACTTTTAAGTAAAAACCAAGCAATGACAGGCGGGGTACGAAAGGATAGCTATATTTCCTTTGCTTTGCTACCTGGTCTTCCCTCCGAAAGAAGTGAATCCATAGTAACCATAGAAAGGGAAACTATTTGAACAAGGGCAAGCGAACCAGAGAAAACATATTTGTAGTTGGAAACCATTCCACTAGTTATCGAAAATGATTGACATCTGCTCTTGTCTATGGTACGTCTGCTCTTGTCTATGGTGCTCCCCTCTTCCCAATCCCCTCTCATCGATCCGCCTCTACCAGAAGTGAAAATCCAGATTCTGATAAAAGGAAAGCTTCTTTGAGTCGCTTTGATGCAAGGGGATTGACAGGGTTATCAATTCCTTATTGAGAGTAAATTGAATGTTAGCATGTATTTAATAGACTTTCATGTATAAACCTAACAAATTTTTCTAATTAAAATGTTAATATTTGTATATTGAATCAATTAAGTGGAAAAAAAATTAATTAGCTTATATTAATTATATTAGCTTATTTTTTATTGGTCAAATTAAAATAAAAAATTAATGACTTATATTTTTAAATTTTTTTAAAGTAAAACAAATAATTTTAAAAAGACTAAAATTGTAGGTGAAACACATTAAAAGATACATAAATTTGAATGTTATGTTTATCATTGGCCTCTCAAATTTAAATGCAGGACATCTTGCATTCATTGAGGGATGAAGTTAGAAATTTTTTTAAGTCGGGTCAATTATAATACATTAATAAAATATTCACACACATATATGTGCTTGTGTGTACATATGCACACATAGATATATATATATAATATGCAGTAAATAAGTAAATAAAAATAATAAAAAATATCAATTTATAAAATTTTTTCATCGATTAAAAAAATTATAACAAAAAATATATAATAAATATAGGTTCAAAAAATTATTGTAGTATTATATCAAATCCTTACATAAGATTCAAAGTCTAAAAATAAACATAAACTCCAAATAATTAGATTATGTGGTATAATAGCATAAAACTAAAAATAATAATAATCATTAAAATTAAATTGACATAAAAATTAAAGATTAAAAAAATAATAAAGTAAATATATCATATAAAAAATTGCTATTTAAGCGGATTAAATCAAAATTTGTGCATCGATAATTTCATTTACTTGTATAAAGGTAAATAAAATAATTTTTTGAAGTTTAATAAAATAAAGAAGAGAAAGTAAAATGAGAGGGATGATAAAAAAAGAATATTTACCTATAAAATGAGAAGGAGAGCAAAACTAAAAATATAAAAATTTCATCTATTTTAGATTGTATGACAAGAAATTATTAGATTAATTTGTATTTAATTTTCAATTAACAATTTCTATTCAATTTTTAATTTGAAAATATAAAAAATTGGATAAATAATTTTACTAAATATTTGTATTTTTTAATGAGAACAAAATAATTTTATTGCTTTTATCCATGCTAAGTTTTTTCCTGGTTTCATTAATAAAATTTTAGTTTATGAAAAATAATTTTATTCCTTCAATTTAATTCATAATATATAACCTATAAATTATTAGAGAGACTAATAAAAATTATGAGGAGGCCAATTAATAAAAATAAAATAAAAATTTATGATACCAACTAAAGATTTTTTTAAAATATTTGAAGACTAATAAAAAATTTAGAGATTAATTAATAAAGAATAAAATTTTATTATACTTAATAAAATATTTTTAAAAATTTATGGGGCCAAGGCTTATAATATAATAATACACTATATTTTAAATGTTATTCATTAATTTTAAAGGTGTCAATAAAAATAATTAAAAATTATTAATTATGTAATAAATGTAAAAAATTTTTTATGAAAGTTTGGTGGTCAATTCCCTACGCCACTATATTCATTGTTGGCCTCTACATCTAAATGTTGTGTATTTCACTAAAAATGAATATTATGTCATCTTTTATAAGTCATGTATCATATGAGTATATGTTGTCTTTTACCTCATAATTAATAATTTTTAAAAATTACTAATTATATATTATATGTAAAAAAAAAATGATGAAAGTTTGATGATCAACTTTCTTTGTCACTGTATTTATCTTTGGGCCCTACATCTAAATTGCGTGCCTCATTGAACACAAATATCATGGTATTTTTTATAAGTCATGTATCACATAAGTATCTGGTGTCCTATACCTCATAATTAAAGAGTTTTAAAAATTATTAATTACATAATATATGTAAAAAAATTTTGATGAAAGTTTGATGATCAACACTTTTCACCATTCTCTTAAACATTGTATTCATTGTTGGCCCCGACATCTAAATGTGGCGTATCTCAATAAACATAAATATTGTAGTATCTTTTATAAGTTATGTATCACATGAGTATCTTGTGTCCTTTGCCTCATAATTAATGAGTTTTAAAAATTATTAATTATATAATATATGTAAAAAAAAATATTTGATGAAAGTTTGATATTCCGTTCTCTTTACCTTTTTATTTATTGATGGCTCATGCATCTAAATGTTGCATATCTCACTAAACATAAATATCGTAGTATCTTTTATAAGTCATGTGTCACATGAGTATCTAGTGTCCTTTGTCTCATAATTAATGAGGTTTTTTTTTTGTTTTTTTTTATTTTTTTAATGTTAAAGTTTGCTACTTTAGGTGGCTTCTTAATGCTCACAACTCAATGAAGAAACGATATTTTGGACATTCATCTTCAATGACTTATAAAATTATATAATTAACTTTGCATCTATTTTGCATTTATATAAATTGTAAATTATATAAAATTTAAATGTAAAATTCATCTTAAATTATTTTTTTTAATAATATACTTTTTGAGGCAAAAATTTATTATTCTCTAAATGATAAATTATTTATTTCTAAAGATGAAGTTTGTGATGCCCTTACCCGTCTATTGTATAGCCGAGCAAAAAGTGCCACATTCGGTGCTGAAGCAGCCTATCTTGTCTTGTCATGTTTATTTTAAATTTTAATGTCATTTAAATCAGGTAATTTATGTGTAGAATTTTTTTTTTTTATATCTTATTTCTGTGGAGACCCGGACAGATCCTCCTCTGTTTTATTAGCATCTGGTGGGTTCCACTATCACCTGTTAACATATTCATAGTCATCTCACATATTTCTATATCATATTCTCTTTTATCATATCATTCACAATTATTTATGAGATCTCAAAATGAAGTGTCATCTATTGCATTCATATGGAAATTCATAGATAATAAATTATAAGTTTTCATTTCAAGTCCAAAATGAAATACATCATAAACTAGTAATTACATCATGACTAAACATAATGAACCAAAATACTAGTCTATACATGGGCCCTACCAAAATATAAAAGACCGGTGAGGTGACTCTGGACAATGGTAGATCTGATCAGAGCTTTGTCGATTGCACTCTTGGTGTTGTTCTTTATTCTTCATGGTGATCTCTAGTACCTACGTGATGGAAAACCAACGCGCTAAGCATAACGCTTAATGGTGCACAATTTATAATAACAATAATTTAATAATTTGAAACAATATATGCAACTCATAATTTTTGGGTCTTTTACATTTTTATTGCTCTTTGGAAATAATTAACATTATCGGGATCTTTTATGATTACTTATTGTATTTTAAGTCTTAACTAATTTTTTTATCAGCGCCCAAGAAAACCTATAACAAATTATAAAAGCTGGATGCACGAGTGTATACTGGTTAGACAGCCATATGTCTATCAAGTATATGTTTGTCAGGCACGAGGCCAGCTGTCGAGCACGAGACCCGCTGTTAGGCTTGTAGAGCCAGAAATAAAATAGGCACAATGGCCAGTAAGTAGGCATATAGCCTGTAGAACAATCATACCAGACATATATTGTCAGTTCATGATTTTCTCAGTAGGCAGTACTGCTATCTGTAGTCCCTAATTGCTATACCAATTTATCCAAACTAAATAAATAAGTCTAGGTATACTATGGGCAATTAAACATTTTTTTAATTAATTTAGCACTATTCACTATTACTATTTTCTAGTACTGTTCATTGGTACCATTAATTTCATATTAATAGGATATTAGTCCTAATTTACATATTCATATCATTTTTAATATTAAATTTTCCTTATGAGTATTTTAATTATCCTATATAGCATTTTTCCGATGAATATTTCTTTAGTTTCATGTTGATGTGTTATCTTTATCTAGGAATTTGACTAGGTTAGGATGTCTATTTAGTCATACTTCCTTCATAACAATTGCTTCTATATGTTTAAACTTGAATTTTAGTTTTTGAATCACTGAATTTGGGGTTATAGAACTCAAGTTATGGTCAAAATACCAAAGGAATAGTATTTTGGGACAATTTCTGGGTTGGCAGTTTTAGTGACTAAACTTGTGCTAATAATTTGATTTTGTTAAAGGCAAAACTGGGTCAAGTGGTCTTCATGAAAAGTGTAGCCCTATGTCTAAGCTTTCCATTGATGAAATTTTAGGTCATTTGGACCAGTATAGAGAGAGTTATGACCAAATAAAGGTCATTTTCTGGGTTGGCAGTTTTAGTGACCCAACTTATGCTAACAATTTGAATTGGTTAAAGGCAAAAATGGGTTAAGTGATCTTCATGAAAAGTGTAGCCCTATGTCTAAACTTTCCATTGGTGAAATTTTAGGCCATTTGGACTAGTATAGAGAGAGTTATGACCAAATGAACACATACTGTTCATTTGGTCATTTTCTGAGTTGGCAGTTTCAGTGACCCAAATTTTGCTAACAATTTGAATTGGTTAAAGGCAAAACTGGGTTAATTGATCTTATGAAAAGTGTAGCCCTATGTCTAAACTTTCCATTGGTGAAATTTTAGGTCATTTGGACCAGTATAGAGAGAGTTATGACCAAATGAACACGTACTATTCATTTGGTCTTTTTCTGGGTTGGCAGTGTTTGGTCATCCGGGTTTGGGCAGAGAATTGATCATGATTTCGACAGAATTTGGGCAGGGTTTCTTCTTGAAAAATGAAGGTTTGGATGTCCCAAAACACCTCCAATTGGCCTCATACCAATTGGAGTCACACATTGTCAGTTAGCGTTCAACAAACACACTAGACTCATTGAGTCCCAACCTACAGAAAATTTGACACTCCCAAAATTCAATCTCCTCCTTCTCCAAACTCCAAATAAGCATACATGTCACTTCTATTATCATCAATCTCAACGCAATTAGGTCCAATTCAAAAATATCATAAAATCCTCAATTTCAAGTGCACAACCCAAATTTCAAACATCAAATGCATATATATAACCATGAAATCAATTCCCACATATAATACCTTATTAATTAACTTCCCTAACTAAACAAAAACCAACAAAATCTATCATTTTCATGGTTCCTCTAGGGCTGCCAAATTCAAGGGTTTCTTTCCCAAATTTTTCTTTTTAATTTCATGTAAATCTTCACTTGGTTTAGCATGATTTTCATGCTTAAAGAAGAGATTAAGAGTTTTGAGCACTAACCTTTTTGGGTGTCTTGCCAAACTTCAATTTTTTTTTTTGGCTTCTTTTTTGTATCTATAGCTTCCTTAGGGTGTAGGAAGTATTTTTTGTAAAGGGAGCTATGAGTTTTGGTGTGTGGAAGCTTGAAAAATCAAGCTTGAAAGCTTGACAAAAATGGTGGACTTGAGGGGCCAAGGTGGGCAGCACAAGGGAGAGGGAGAGAGAAAAGAAGTGGAGGAAGAAGAGGAAGGTGGTTGGGGTTTGTCTTATGTGGCTTATATTTATATTTTTATTGTACTTAATTTTGTTTTAAATTTTCATAAGCTTATTTTTCTTTTCTTTAAATGCCATAAGTTTTTTTTATTTTCCTTTCTTTTCTTTTCTTTTCTTTTCTTTCTCTTCCCATTTTCCAAATTCAAATTTATAAAATTAATTTATGTTAATTATTCTATTTCCAAATTTTAATTTGACATTTAAGTCAAAATTCACCTCTAGGGGTAAAATGACCAAAATGCCTTTCATGGTACTCATCGGGTTATTTTTATTATTTTATACCAATTTATAAATTCTCTAAACTTTAATTTATTTTTCTCTAAATTTTTCCTATATTTTCTTAACATTTATTTCTTCAATTTATGCCTCCTCACTATAGTTTAGGTGTAGTTTCAGATATTTTGACTGTCCGAACAGACATTAGTCGTCAGAACAGTAAAATGTACGGATTACCTATGGCGAGGGCGTTACAAAGTTTTTGAAACCAAAAAAACTTATTAGTCTCTAAATGTTATATGTTTCTAATTAATTCACTACAATTAATTTTATTTGAATAAAAAGTTTTAGTTATTTTTTTAATTTGTCAATTAAAAAGTTCTTTTTCCTATGTCAAAATAATATATTTTTTTAATAACTAATTAAACTATATATGAATAAATTATATTAGATGTTAAGTGTGTATAAAAATTATAAAGAGTTAAATAATAACAGTAATTTTTTTAAAAAAAATTAAACATGTAATATACACATATATACTTCTTCTATATTATATTTGTATGTATTAAAATGAAGAAATTATATACTTCTCTTTCAATCTAATTTGCATATGATTAAAGCTTTTAATCAACTTATTGTTCTTAATTATTAAGCTAATAAAGTTAATAATAAAAAGTTGCAATTAATCACATATATAATAATGAATTTTGAAATCTTAAAAATATTTTTAAATATCAATCAAAATAATTCATATATTTCTATTATATAAGAACTTGTACTTGTATCTCAAAGTAATTTTAAAATTAAATAATTAAAAAAAACTAAAAAAATTCGGTGAAAACACTTTCACATCTAAATGTTGCGTATTTCACTAAAAATGAATATCGTGACATCTTTTATAAGTCATGTATCATATGAGTATCTTGTCTTTTACCTCATAATTAATAATTTTTAAAAATTACTAATTATATAATATATGTAGAAAAAAAAAATTGATGAAACTTTGGTGATCAGCTCTCTTTGCCACTATATTTATCTTTGGCCCTAACATCTAAATTGCATACCTCATTGAACATAAATATTGTGATATTTTTGTAAGTCATGTATCACATGAGTATTTGGTGTCTTATACCTCATAATTAATGAGTTTTCAAAATTATTAATTACATAATATATGCAAAAATTTTTTTATGAAAGTTTGTTGATCTACACTTTTCACCATTCTCTTTGATGTTGTACTCATTGTTGGCTCCTACATCTAAATGTTGCGTATCTCACTAAACACAAACATCGTAGAATCTTTTTTATGTTATGTATCACATGAGTATTTTGTGTCCTTTGCCTCATAATTAATGAGTTTTAAAAATTACTAATTATATAATATATGTAAAAAAATTGATGAAAGTTTGGTGATCAGCTCTCCTTGCCACTACATTTATCATTGGCCCCTACATCTAAATTGCGTATCTCATTGAACATAAATATTACAGTATCTTTTATAAGTTATGTATCACATAAGTATTTGGTGTCGTCTTATACCTCAAAATTAATGAGTTTTAAAAATTATTAATTACATAATATATGTAAAAAAATTTTTATGAAAGTTTGATGATCCATTCTCTTCACCGTTTTATTTATAGATGGCCCCTACATCAAAATATTGCATATCTCACTAAACATAAATATCGTAATATCTTTCATATATAAGTCATGTATCATATAAGTATCTAGAATCCTTTGTCTCATAATTAATGAGTTTTTTTTTTTTTTTATGTTAAAGTTAGCTACTTTAGGTAGCTTCTCAATGCTCACAACTCAAAGAAGAAACGATATTCTGGACATTCATCTTCAATAACTTATAAAATTATATAATTAACTTTGCATCTATTTTGCATTTATATAAAGCATAAATTATATAAAATTTAAATGTAAAATTCATCTTAAATTATTTGTTTCTAATAATAAAAATTTTGAGATAAAAATTATTCTCTAATGATAAATTACTCTTTTCTAAAAATGAAGTTTTTGAGAAAAAAAAACTTATTAGTCTCTAAATGTTACATATTTCTAATTAATTCACCACAATTAATTTTATTTGAATAAAAAGTTTTAATTATTTTTTTTTAATTTGTCACTAAAAAAGTTCTTTTTCCCATGTCAAAACAATATATATTTTTAATAACTAATTAAACTATATATGAATAAATTATATTAGATGTTAAGTGTATATATAAATTATAAAGAGTTAAATAATAACAGTAATTTTTTAAAAAAATTAAGCATGTAATATAAACATATATACTTCTCTTATATTATATTTTTATGCATTAAAATGAAGAAATTATATACTTCTCTTTCAGTCTAATTTGTATATGATTAAAGGTTTTAATCAACTTATTGTTCTTAATTATTAAGCTAATAATGTTAATAATAAAAAGTTGCAATTAATCATATACACATATATATATACTTCTCTTATATTATATTTTTATGCATTAAAATGAAGAAATTATATACTTCTCTTTCAATCTAATTTGTATATGATTAAAGGTTTTAATCAACTTATTGTTCTTAATTATTAAGCTAATAATGTTAATAATAAAAAGTTGCAATTAATCATATACACATATACACTTCTCTTCTATTATATTTATATGTATTAAAATTAAGAAATTATATACTTCTCTTTCAATCTAATTTGTATATGATTAAAGATTTTAATCAACTTATTGTTCTTAATTATTACGCTAATAATGTTAATAATAAAAAGTTGCAATTAATCATATACACATATACACTTCTCTTATATTATATTTATATGTATTAAAATTAAGAAATTATATACTTCTCTTTCAATCTAATTTTTATATGATCAAAGGTTTTAATCAACTTATTGTTCTTAATTATTAAGCTAATAATGTTAATAATAAAAAGTTGCAATTAATCATATACACATATACACTTCTCTTATATTATATTTATATGTATTAAAATTAAGAAATTATATACTTCTCTTTCAATCTAATTTGTATATGATTAAAGGTTTTAATCAACTTATTGTTCTTAATTATTAAGCTAATAATGTTAATAATAAAAAGTTGCAAGTGATCACATATATAATAATAAATTTTGAAATCTTAAAAATATTTTTAAATATCAATCAAAATAATTCATAAATTTCTATTATATAAGAACTTACACTTGCATCTCAAAGTAATTTTAAAATAAAATAATTAAAAAAAAAAACTAAAAAATTAGGTGAAAACACTTCTAGGATTTAACGACAAGCATTTTGATGATTTCAATTTATATTTATTATACATTTATTAACATATTTTTGAAATTTTATTGTAACGCCCCTTACCCGTCTATTGTATAGACGAGCAAGAAGTGCCACATTCGGTGCCGGAGCACCCTATCTTGTCTTGTCATGTCTATTGTAAATTTTAATGTTATTTAAATCAGGTAATTTATGTGTAGAATTTTTTCTTTATATTTTATTTCTGTGGAGACCCGAACAGATCCTCCTCTGTTTTATTAGCATCTGGCGGGTTCCACTATCACCTGTTAACATATTCATAGTCATCTCACATATTTCCATATCATATTCTCTTTTATCATATCATTCACAACTATTTATGAGATCTCAAAATGAAGTGTCATCTATTGCATTCATATGAAAATTCATAGATAATAAATTATAAGTTTTCATTTCAAGTCCAAAATGAAATACATCATAAACTAGTAATTACATCATGACTAAACATAATGAACCAAAATACTAGTCTATACATGGGCCCTACCAAAATACAAAAGACCGGTGAGGTGACTCTGGACAATGGCAGATCTAATCAGAGCTCTGTCAGTGCACTACTGTTGCTGCTGCTGCGACTGATCTCCAGTACCTACGCGATAGAAAACCAATGCGCTAAGCATAACGCTTAGCGGTGCATAATTTATAATAACAATAATTTAATAATTTGAAACAATATATGCAACTCATAATTTCTGGGTCTTTTACATTTTTATTGCTCTTTGGAAACAATTAACATTATCGGGATCTTTTATGATTACTTATTGTATTTTAAGTCTTAATTATTTTTTTTTTATCAGTGCCCAAGAAAACCTATAACAAATTATAAAAGCTGGTTTTCGGGTGTATACTGGTTAGATAGTCATATGTCTATCCAAAGATATCGTCATAGGCACGAGACCATTATCGAGCATGAGACCCGCACAGCTTGTAAAGCGAGAAATAAAGTAGGCACAATGGCCAGTAAGTAGGCATATAGCCTGTAGAACAATCATACCAGATATATATTGTCAGTTCATGATTTTCTCGATAGGCAGTACTGTTATCTGTAGTCCTTAATAAGTATACCAATTTATCCAAACTAAATAAATAAGTCTAGGTATACTACCAATTACTATTTTCTAGTACTGTTTATTGATACCATTAATTTCATATTAATAGGACATTAGTCCTAATTTACATATTCATATCATTTTTAATATTAAATTTTCCTTACGAGTATTTTAATTATCCTATATAGCATTTTTCCCGTGAACCTTTCTTTAGGTTCATGTTGATGTGTTATCTTTATCTAGGAATTTGACTAGGTTAGGATGTCTATTTAGTCACACTTCCTTCATAACAATTTCTCCTCTATGTTTAAATTTGAATTTTAGTTTTCGAATTACTGAATTTGGGGTTATAAAACTTAAGTTATGGTCAAAATACCAAAGGAATAGTATTTTGGGACAATTTCTAGGTAGGCAGTTTTAGTGACTAAATTTTTGCTAACAATTTGATTTGGTTAAAGGCAAAACTGGGTCAAGTGGTCCTCATGAAAAGTGTAGCCCTATGTATAAGCTTTCCATTGAAGAAATTTTAGGTCATTTGGACCAGTATAGAGAGAGTTATGACCAAATGAACACGCACTGTTCATTTAGTCATTTTCTGGGTTGGCAGTTTCAGTGACCCAACTTGTGCAAATAATTTGAATTAGTTAAAGGCAAAACTGGGTTAAGTGGTCTTCATGAAAAGTGTATCCATATGTCTAAAATTTCCATTGGTGAAATTTTAGGTCATTTGGACCAGTATAGAGAGAGTTATGACCAAATGAACATGTACTGTTCATTTGGTCATTTTCTGGGTTGGCAGTTTTAGTGACCCAAATTGTGCTAACAATTTGAATTGGTTAAAGGCAAAACTGGGTTAAGTGGTCTTCATGAAAAGTGTAGACCTATGTCTAAACTTTCCATTGGTGAAAGTTTAGGTCATTTGGACCAGTATAAAGAGAGTTATGACCAAATGAACACGTACTATTCATTTGGTCATTTTCTGTGTTGGTAGTTTCAGTGACTCAACTTGCGCTAACAATTTGAATTGGTTAAAGGCAAAACTGGGTTAAGTGGTCTTCATGAAAAGTGTAGCCCTATGTCTAAACTTTCCATTGGTGAAATTTTAGGTCATTTGGACTAGTATAGAGAGAGTTATGATCAAATGAACACATACTATTCATTTGGTCATTTTCTGGGTTTGGTGCAGGGTAATCCAGATTTGGGTAGTATTTAGGTCAAGCTTTGGACAAAATTTGGGCATGGTTTCTTCATGGAAAATGGGCTATGTTGAGTCTAATTTCACCTCCAATTGGCCTCATACCAGTTGGAGTTACATATTTTCAGTTATGGGTCAATAAACCCACTGGACTCAGTGAGTCCAAACCTGCTAAAAATTGAACACTCCCAATATCTCAATTCCTCCAACTTTCTCACTTCAATTTGCATGTAATACACTTCTATAAGCAACAATCTCAACTCAATAGGTCAATTTCAACATTTTAAACAAAGTCCTCAACATTTACACAAACTCTAGTTTTCAAAGTTTCAAATTTACATAAACACTACACAATCAAACACCCAAACATTTCAACTCATCACACATTCTCATGGAACCATTTTTCATCACTTAAAGGCAATAACATCAAGTTCCATGGCTGCCAAAAATTTAAGGGTTCTTTCCTCAAGATTTTCTTTTTGTTTTAATGATATTTATGCTTTGCTAAACATGCTTTTCATATTTAACAAAGAGAAGAAGAGGGATTAGTGCACTAACCTTACTTGAGCTTCCCTAACTTTAAATTTCTTGCTTCCAATGGGTGTCTATAGCTTCCTTAGGGTGTGGGGAGTATTTTTTGTGAAGTGGGCTATGGGTTTTGTTATGTAGAAGCTTGGGAAATCAAGCTTGGAAGCTTGACAACAATGGAGGAAATGAGGGAAAGAGAAAGAGAAGAAATGGAGGAAGAAGATGGAAGTGGGTGGAGTTTGTCCTCTAGTGCCTATTTATAAATTTTTTTTTGAATTTTCCTAAGCTTTTTCTTTTCTTTTCTTTTCTTTTCCTTTCTTTTCTTTTCTTTTCTTTTCTCTTCTCATTTTCCTAATCTATTTTGTAAATTTTAATTAATGTTAATTATTTTATTCTCTAAATTTTTTTTTTGACATTTAGGTCAAAATTCACCTTTAGGGGTGAAATGACCAAAATGCCTTTAGTAGTGCATATTGGGTTATTTTTATTATTTTTGTATCAATTTATAAATTCTCTAAACTTTAATTTTTTTTTCTCTACATTTTTCATATATTTTCTTAACATTTATTTCTTCAATTTATTCCTCCTCACTATAGTCTAAGTGTAGTTCCAGACATTTTAACTGTCCGAACAGACATTAATCGTCAGAACAGTAGAATGTACGGACTACCTTTGGTGAGGGCATTACAATTCTTTCCCTCTAAATAAAATTTCATCCTCAAAATTTATACAGTGTAAATAATCGAGGGACTACTATCTCCTTGTCTTTTCACCTTTTTGTGTTATAATACTTTACTTTTTCTTTTGTCTGTCTTATTAATCCTAGTTCTACAATCTTATCATTATCTCGATTTACTATTGAAAATACGTAGCTCTACATAATGTCCCAAGTCGGTACTGTAATTTGCAGCTTACAGCACAAACATCAAGAGCATTGCACAGTCACCACGATATAATCCCAATAGACTAACTTTTTTTTTTCAACCAGTTCTGTACTCATCTTCTTTCATCTCATATACAGCCTCCTTCTCATTTCCATCTATTATCTTTGATACGATCCTTTTCGGTTGATAATCTACCATAACATTATGGTTCAAAGGGTTGGTGTAAAGCCCTAGGCAAATCCCACATCGACAAAACACGAGAGAGATGCTGGGTTCATAAGTTGACAGTTCGTAACCCCCTATTGACGCGTTTTAAAACCGTGAGGGCTTGTGTCCAGAGCGGACAATATCACTAGTGGGCCGGGCCGTTACATTTGTGGTATCAGAGCTGCTCCGCGTGCAACCTTGAACGATGGTGGGGCAAACCTCAGCGAGGACGCTGAGTCCCATAAGGGGGGTGGATTGTAACGCCCTAGGCAAATCCCACTTCGACAAAACACGGGAGAGATGCTGGGTTCATAAGTTGACAGTTCGTAACCCCTTATTGACGCGTTTTAAAACTGTGAGGGCTTGGGTCCAGAGCGGACAATATCACTAGTGATGCACTCTATCTATTTCTAACAATTTAGGTCTAAGACTGCCTAAACCTCTGTTCTGATACCACTAAATGTGATGCCCATTACCCGTCTATTGTATAGCCGAGCAAAAAGTGCCACATTCGGTGTCGGAGCACCCTATTTTATCTTGTCATGTCTATTGTAAATTTTAATGTCATTTAAATAAGGTAATTTATGTGTAGAATTTTTTTTTTATATCATATTTCTATGGAGACCCGGACAGATCCTCCTCTGTTTTATTAGCATCTGACGGGTTCCACTATCACCTGTTAACATATTTATAGTCATCTCACATATTTCCATATCATATTCTCTTTTATCATATCATTCACAACTATTTATGAGATCTCAAAATGAAGTGTCATCTATTGCATTCGTATAGAAATTCATAGATAATAAATTATAAGTTTTCATTTCAAGTCCAAAATGAAATACATCATAAACTAGTAATTACATTATGACTAAACATAATGAACCAAAATACTAGTCTATACATGGGCCCTACCAAAATACAAAAGACTGATGAGGTGACTCTGGACAATGGCAGATCTGATCAGAGCTCTGTCAGTGCACTACTGTTGCTGCTGCTGCGGCTGCTGGGACTGATCTCTAGTACCTACTCGATGGAAAACCAACGCGCTAAGCATAACGCTTAGTGGTGCATAATTTATAATAACAATAATTTAATAATTTGAAACAATATATGCAACTCATAATTTTTGGGTCTTTTACATTTTTATTGCTCTTTGGAAACAATTAACATTATCGGGATCTTATATGATTACTTATTGTATTTTAAGTCTTAATTAATTTTTTTATGTGTATCCTGCCACAGTGGGTACATTCTGGCACTGAAATTGATTCTCTTGTTACTGTACCTGGGGAACTAGCTATAGATACTCCAAACTGGCCCCTCTGGCCTCATGTCTGGCTCTGTGAACCCTTATGCTTCTTACTACTAGTAGCTGGTGCACTAAACTGGCCCTGTCCCTAGACCTCTCTTGCGTTGCCTATCCTTTCTGGACTGCTCTTCATTTCTGACCCTCTCCACATTAAGGGCTGATGCTATCAACAGAGAGAAATCTGTGAAGTGGTGAGATGTCACTATCAACCTGATGTTGTCATTCAGTTTGTCCTCAAATCTTCTACATTTATCAACCTCTGTCGGCATTAACTTCAATGCATATTCG
Source organism: Hevea brasiliensis (assembly GCF_030052815.1). Taxonomy (NCBI): domain Eukaryota; kingdom Viridiplantae; phylum Streptophyta; class Magnoliopsida; order Malpighiales; family Euphorbiaceae; genus Hevea; species Hevea brasiliensis. The sequence continues at coordinate 6,848,697 of NC_079505.1, forward strand.
CTAAGTCTCACGAATTCTCACTCATATTCGGAGACTGTCAGCTGCCTCTGTCTCAGTGCCAGGAATTCTCTCCTTCTGGCCTCCAAGTACACATGACTGATGTATTTCTTTCTGAATTCAGCCAGAAAGAAATCCCAAGTGATCTGTGCAGGTTGTACCACTCTAGATACTGTCACCCACCATCTATATGCTTCCTCCTGTAGCAGTGACAGAGCACACTCCAACTGCTGCTCTGGGGTGTAGTGCAACTGCTGTAATACCCTCTTTGTCCTCTCCAGCCAATACTCTGCTGCGGCTGGATCATCATCCCTCTTACCTCTGAAGTCAATTGCCCCATACTTTCACAGTCTCTCTAGTGGAGATCTGTACAAAGTTCCGTGGGGGTGGAGGTGGTCGCATGTGGTGGTGGTGGTGGCTGTGGCTGTGGCTGTGGAGGTAGAGGTGGCTGTGGCTGGGGAATGGCTCCGGTGATCTGACAGAACAGCTGTGTCATCTGTTCATAGAAGGCTTGTTGTGCCCTACTCACAGTACCTCGAGATTACTCTGCTCTACTATTACTTCTCCCCCGACTAGGAGCAGGTGCGTGACTATCTACTTCCTCCTCTATCGGTCCTGGAGGTCTGTGCTCTGAAGGATCAGATGCCATCAATCCTATAAAACAGACAAAGAAACAGATCTGTATTAGTGTCACCTCGACTCTATTCAAAGGCCCATGCATGTGATGTACTCTATCTATTTTTAAAAATTTAGGTCTAGGATTTCCTAAACCTCTACTCTGATACCACTAAATTTGAAGCCCCTTACCCATCTATTGTATAGCTGAGCAAAAGTGCCACATTCGGTGTCAGAGCACCCTATCTTGTCTTGTCATATCTATTGTAAATTTTAATGTCATTTAAATCAGGTAATTTATGTGTAGAATTTTTTTTTTTTAATATCTTATTTCTGTGGAGACCCGGACAGATCCTCCTCTGTTTTATTAGCATCTGGCGGGTTTCACTATCACCTGTTAACATATTCATAGTCATCTCACATACTTTCATATCATATTCTCTTTTATCATATCATTCACAACTATTTATGAGATCTCAAAATGAAGTGTCATCTATTGCATTTATATGAAAATTCATAGATAATAAATTATAAGTTTTCATTTCAAGTCCAAAATGAAATACATCATAAACTAGTAATTACATAATAACTAAACATAATGAACCAAAATACTAGTCTATAAATGGGCCCTACTAAAATAAAAAAGACCGGTGAGGTGACTCTGGACAATGGCAGATCTGATCAGAGCTCTGTCAGTGTACTACTGGTGCTGCTGCTGGGACTGATCTCTAGTACCTACGTGATGAAAAACCAACACGCTAAGCATAACGCTTAGTGGTGCATAATTTATAATAACAATAATTTAATATTTTGAAATAATATATGCAACTCATAATTTCTGGGTCTTTTACATTTTTATTGCTCTTTGGAAACAATTAACATTATCGGGATCTTTTATGAATACTTATTGTATTTTAAGTCTTAATTAATTTTTTTTTATTAGTGCCCAATAAAACCTATAACAAATTATAAAAGCTGGATGCACGGGTGTATACTGGTTAGACAGCCATATGTCTATCTAGTATACGTCTATCAAGCATGAGGCCAGTTGTCGGGCACGAGACCCGCTGTCAGGCTTGTAAAGCCAGAAATAAAGTAGGCATAATGGCCAGTAAATAGGCATATAACCTGTAGAACAATCATACCAGACATATATTATCAGTTCATGATTTTCTCGGTAGGCAGTATTGCTACCTGTAGTCCCTAATTGGTATACCTATTTATCCAAACTAAATAAATAAGTTTAGGTATACTATAGGCAATTAAACATTTTTAATTAATTTAGCACTATTCACTATTACTATTTTCTAGTACTGTTCATTGGTACCATTAATTTCATATTAATAGGACATTAGTCCTAATTTACATATTCATATCATTTTTAATATTAAATTTTCCTTATGAGTATTTTAATTATCCTATATAGCATTTTTCCCATTAACCTTTCTTTAGGTTCATGTTGACGTGTTATCTTTATCTAGGAATTTGACTGGGTTAGGATGTCTATTTAGTCATACTTCCTTCATAACAATTGCTCCTCTATGTTTAAACTTGAATTTTAGTTTTTGAATCACTGAATTTGGGGTTATAGAACTCAAGTTATAGTCAAAATACCAAAGGAATAGTATTTTGGGACAATTTCTAGGTTGGCAGTTTTATTGACTAAATTTTTGCTAACAATTTGATTTGGTTAAAGGCAAAACTAGGTCAAGTGGTCCTCATGAAAAGTGTAGCCCTATGTCTAAGCTTTCCATTAATGAAATTTTAGGTCATTTGGACCAGTATAGAGAGAGTTATGACCAAATGAACACGTTCATTTGGTCATTTCAAATGACCCAACTTGTGCTAACAATTTGAATTGGTTAAAGGCAAAACTGGGTTAATTGATCCTCATGAAAAGTGTATCCCTATGTCTAAACTTTCCATTGGTGATATTTTAGGTCATTTGGACCAGTATAGAGAGAGTTATGACCAAATGAACACATATTGTTCATTTAGTCATTTTCTGGGTTGGCAGTTTCAGTGACCCAATTTATGCTAACAATTTGAATTGGTTAAAGGCAAAATTGGGTTAAGTAGTCTTCATGAAAAGTGTAGACCTATGTCTAAAATTTCCATTGGTGAAAGTTTAGGTCATTTGGACCAGTATAGAGAGAGTTATAACCAAATCAACACGTACTGTTCATTTGGTCATTTTCTAGGTTGGCAGTTTCAGTGACCCAAATTATGCTAATACTTTGAATTGGTTAAAGGAAAAACTGGGTTAAGTGGTCTCCATGAAAAGTGTAGCCCTATGTCTAAACTTTTCATTGGTGAAATTTTAGGTCATTTGGACCAGCATAGAGAGAGTTATGACCAAATGAATATGTACTATTCATTTGGTCATTTTCTGGGTTTGGTGCAGGGTAATTCGGATTTGGGCAGTATTTAGGTCAAGTTTTAAATAGAATTTGGGCATAGTTTCTTCATGGAAAATGGGCTATGTTGAGTCTAATTTCACCTCCAATTGGCCTCATACCAATTGGAGTTACACATTTTCAGTTATGGGTCAATAAACCCACTGGACTCAATGAGTCCAAACCTGCAGAAAATTGAACACTCCCAATATCTCAATTCCTCCGACTTTCTCACTTCAATTTGCATGCAATACACTTCTATAAGCAACAATCTCAACTCAATAGGTCAATTTCAACATTTTACAAAAAGTCCTCAACATTTATACAAACCCTAGTTTTCAAAGTTTCAAATTTACACAAACACTACACAATCAAACACCCAAACATTTCAACTCATCACACATTCTCATGGAACCATTTTTCATCACTTAAAAGCAATAACATCAAGTTCCATGGCTGCCAAAAATTCAAGGGTTCTTTTCTTAGGATTTTCTTTTTGTTTTAATGATATTTATGCTTGGCTAAACATGCTTTTCATGTTTAATAAAGAGAAGAAAAGGGATTAGTGCACTAGCCTTACTTGAGCTTCCCTAACTTTAAATTTCTTACTTCCAATGGGTGTCTATAGCTTCTTTAGGGTGTGGGGAGTATTTTTTGTGAAGTAGGCTATGGGTTTTGGTGTGTAGAAGCTTGGGAAATCAAGCTTGGAAGCTTGACAACAATGGAGGAAATGAGGGAAAGAGAGAGAGAAGAAATGGAGGAAGAAGATGGAAGTGGGAGGGAGTTTGTCCTCTAGTGCCTATTTATAAATTTTTTTTTTGAATTTTCCTAAGCTTTTTCTTTTCTTTTCTTTTCTTTTCCTTTCTTTTCTTTTCTTTTCTCTTCTCATTTTCCTAATCTATTTCATAAATTTTAATTAATGTTAATTATTTTATTCTCTAAATTTTTTTTTGACATTTAGGTCAAAATTCACCTTTGGGGGTGAAATGACCAAAATGCCCTTAGTAGTACATATTGGTTTATTTTTATTATTTTTGTATCAATTTATAAGTTCTCTAAACTTTAATTTATTTTTTTTCTCTACATTTTTCATATATTTTCTTAACATTTATTTCTTCAATTTATGCCTCCTCACTATATTGTAGGTGTAGTTCCTGACATTTTAACTGTCCGAACAGACATTAGTCATCAGAACAGTAAAATGTACGGACTACCTTTGGTGAGGGCGTTACATTTATATATATTACATTTAATTAAATTTGTAATTCAAAATTTATAAATATTATAAAAATGTAATAAAATTTAATTACATTATAATATGTTATTAATTTTTCATCATAATAAATTATTTATATAAAATGAAAATTTAAATTATAAATTATAAATTAAAATTAATGATGTAGTATTAAAAATAAATAATGTGTTATTATTTGCAATAAGTGAGACGGAGGAATCAATATGAATTAATATTTGCAGACAAAATAATTTGTCTCTATTAAAGATAAAAATTATCTCTAAAAATAGTTTTAGGGGTAAATAATATAGTTTGTAAAAATATATAGAGGTAAATTTTTAATCTTGTATAAGTTCACTTCTAAATTTTATTAAAAAATACATGTGGCACTCTAAATTTTTAAAATGTTTCATGACTTACCTTCACTCTTGTAAAAGTTCTACGACACACCTCAACTCCTGTAAACGTCTATAAAAATAGAATTCAGACTAAATAATAACTCAAGTATCTTAATTTCACTTTTACAGAAATTGAAGTGTGTCATAGAATATTTTAAAAATTTAGAATTCTACGAGAATTTTTTTAATAAAATTTAAAGATGAAATTATGTATTTAACCTTCTCGAATTCGAGTCTCAATTAAAACCAACTATAAAAAAAAATAATCAAAAAGAGCCAGCATATAATGGAAACTTGCCTTGTCCAAAAATTAAAGAAAAATTGTTAAAGAGATTTGTGCATATCCATAAATTACAAAATTCTATTAAAGGCAAAATCCGTCAAAAGAAAATTGTTGTTGAGGAGCATGAGCCACAATTATTCATAAGCATTTTTTTTTTTTGTTGAAGAACAATTAATGGACACAAAAAAACTTCAAGAAAATTATTGAGCAAATCTTGGAATGCTCTCAAGAAGTAGTTTTTTATGTGTATTTGAAAAAAAAAAGTCTTTTTGCACATAAGACAAAATAACAGATTCAAAATTCTATGACTAACTCATTCGAGTCTAAAAATATAAACACCAACTCATTAAAACTAGCTTACAATAAAGATGAGATTACAATTTACGCTAAATTAAACTCAACAATCAAATTGGAATACTTGGGAGACAATCTGTGGAGAAATTAATAACTTCTCCAATCTTAAGGCCAAAAACACTTATTATTTAGCCAAATTATTTAAATTCTAGATGTTCATTTGCCTCTTAGCAAAAGACTTATAACACTACGTAATCTATTAATTATGTAATCTAAAATCTTAACATTAATTATTGATTGACAGAATGTAATGTTACAATCGAGTGCAACGATGGAGAGGTCGAACTCATATACAAATGAGCTTAACAACCATTAGATCAAATTTGTATTTAGATTCAAATTTTCATTTAAATTCGTGAATTCATTATATATTTTTTCATTAATTTTATACAAATCTTGATATAAATATTTAATCTAATGATTGTTAAGTCTATTCTTGTTATTGCAGGCACACAAATCTAAAATATACATAATTGCAAAATCACATAGGATAGAAAAGAGAAAAAAAATAACACATAATTTATGTGGTTGAACTATAAGATCTACGTCCATAGGCAAAACAAAAGAAAAGTTTCACTATGATAAAAAAGAGTAAGATACAATAACTCAGAACTCACAAACACTAACCCAGTGTATTTCTCAAATATCTCATATATCTATCACAAAAGACAGAATATTATAATATTTATATTAGTCTATATTATGGGGTCATTGTCCCCTTGCAATCCCCAATGAGAATAGTGGTGGCCTATGGGTTCAGGCCTATCAGAGCGTACAATTTATAAAATAAATTATTAATTTCTTTTATAAAATATATAATTCTTAAATTTTAAAATATATGATTAAAATTAATTAAAATATTTATATTAAATAAATTCCTTTCAATTGATGTTACATTTCAAATTTAAATAATTATATATTTTAAAATGAAATTATTAAGTAAACATTATCTAGTACAAATAATAAAATATATAATAAAATATGTTTTTATAAAATATAATTTTTTTTTCATTTTATATCTTTTGTGTTAGTTTTAAATTTATATAGATGCTTTCACTTTGTCAAATGAATATAATTAATAAGTTATTAGTGACCAATTGTATCAAGCTTTCTTTTTCATAGACTTGTCAAATAACATATACATTTTTTTAATTGCAAAATATAGATAAAAGAAGACAATGGTCTAGATTTAATCAAGCTTATTAAGCTATTTTCTTAAAAGTTTGTAATTATTTTCTACGTATATTTGCATCCTATTTTTAATTTAGTGACTTCATATAATTTAGATGATGCATAGTTTATTTAGCTGCTCATAATTTAATTTCAATTTTCTATTTTTTCATGCTCTCATAATATGATGAATTCTAATATCATATTATTTCAGTTGAGTATGCATTAAAATTGTGCTTCCACAATGATCAATGGCATGTATATGATTATGGGATGATCCTCAGCATGTTCTCCCATGTTTTGCATGAAATATGTTGCTTTATATTTTTGTTTATGTGCTATATCAATTTTGGGAAGATAGTTACCCCATTTTATTGTATGGATTATATCATGTGCTATGTATTATTATATGTTTATAAAATTAAAACCATTATTATATAAATGTAATATTTGAATTACTTAATGTGCAATAATTAAAGTATTTAAGCAGATAAAACATTGGCCACAATGTCTTACAATTTGCAAAGAATTGCAATTTCTCCACTAATTTCAAACATTTTAGTGGAGAAATTTTTTCCCACTAAAGAGGAGATCAATTTGTGAGGGATTGCCATTTCTCCAGTAATTTCAAATATTTTACTCGGGAAATTTTTTTCTACTAAAGAAAAGATCAATTTGTAGTGGATTGCCCATTTCCCAACTAATTTCAAATATTTTAGAGGTAAAATTTTGTCCCCCTAAAGATGATACCAATTTGTGGGGAAAGTAAATTTCCCTGCTAACGAGGAGACCATTTAGTGGGGAAGGTGATTTCTCCACTAATATTCATCTTTAGTGGTGAAATTTAATTTCCTCACTGATATTAATCTTTATTGGTGAAATTTAGTTTCCCTACTAATTGATTTAATGACACATTTTTTGTGAGAATTAGTAGGGAAATTAAAAAACAAAAACAAATTCTTGTATATTATCTATCCTATTCTTTTTAGTTTTATTAACCGATAATAGCCGTAACATTTATATCCAATTTGATTAGTAGAAATACATGTAATTATAATAATATTAATCTTTTCTAATATTTAGTGTTTTTACAAAGAAAAACTTTAGAAAAATAGTATTTATTATTAGCAGTATTGAAAAATAATAGAAATCATTTTTTTATTTATTATGCTAGCTTTGTAGATTTATAAATATGTTTCAATGCTAACCTATTAAATAGGATAAAATTGTTATCCATCTAATAGTTTAAGCTAAATTTTATAAATTTAAAAAAATTTGTAAAATTTAATATTCTTTATAATTATTCTATATCTATAACATATATAAATGTGTGACGGAGAGAGAACATTGAGTTTGACAAAAATATCCATATTAATTTATTATAATACAATAAAGGACTATTATATTTTTTTAAAAAGATATTATATTAATTTTTTTATTTTTCAGATAATGTCATGTAATATTAAATTTGTAAAGTCTTATATGAATCCAATTCTTGAATCCCAATTTTATTTGAACTCTAAATCTTATATTAGAAAATTTTAAACCATGGTAGGCATAATAATTTTCAAATGTAACAAAGCTAATAAATCCTATATGTAGGAAAATGCTTTAATTTATCAAGTTTAGTGATTCGACCCTTTTTTTAAGGAAGTTTCGTGATTTACTTGGCTCTTTTAAATATTATAATATTAATTTTTATTTATTGTGATTCTTTAACTTGAAAATATTGCTAATTCATATGATTCTTTAACTTGTAATATTGAAATTGAATGCTTTAACCTAATGATTATTTGAATATGCAAAAGATTTTATAATTGTGCAGGTCCAAACTTGCATATCAATGATAATAGAAGAACAATCATATGTAATGATAATGCCCATGGAGTACTTTTTCACAGTTGTCAGTCTCTTCAAAATTTAATTATTTGTTTTAATTACATGTCAATTTGAATTTAATTAATGAGTCTAAAAGTTGCATAATATTATTTTTTAATTATTATCCTCAAATAATCATAATATAAAAATAAAATTTATTATCAATAATATATTTTGTAAGGTATAATTTTAAAATCTAAATTTTAACTATTTCTATAATTATTATTTTTCGATTGTTATATTATAATTATCATATTTTTAACTAATTTTTCTTATTAGTTTTACTATCATTATATTTTAATTATTATAATATGTAATACTCTCACATTAGGTAGTTTTATACATTTTACTATTCCGGTGACTAATGTATGTTCAGATAGTTAGAACGTCTGGAACCACCCTTAAATCATAGAGAGAAACTATAAATTAAATTAATAAAAATCAAATAAGGTTCAAGGAAAACAAAAAAATTGGAGTATAAATCAGTTAAATGAGCTTAAGTTCCCGGTGATGGGTGACCTATCTGGAACTCGACTGTGAGTTTAGTTGCCACTCCAAATTCGTGTGGAACTCTATAAGATCCATAATTGAGGATTAATTAAGGAATTGTTGGAAATTAATAAATCAAATAAATGAAAAGGAAATAAGCACAAACAAGTAAAGCAAAACCTAAGGTGAAAAAATAAATGCTGAGGACTTATCAGGTATTATAGGAAAGATGAATAAAAATCCGGTAAGAATAAAATTTGGTCAATTAATTTTAAGAGTCCAAAATTGATCAAAAGTGAGACAAATTAAATTAATGAAAATTAGATTTGTATAACTAATTGTGATTATAAAAATTAAACATAATTATCCGAAGTCAAATTCTAATGATTATGGAAGACTACTTATTTACAACTTTGCCACCCACATAATTACCAAAATGCCATTAATGAATTAAATAGGTTAAATATTAAGGAAAAAAAAATCATTCATCTTCCTCCCTTGGTTGTTGTCCTCCTCCCTCTCTCTCTACCTCCATTGTTGATCAAATCAAACTCCAAAATCTTTGATTTCATCCATGATTCCCATAGCAAATCAAATTAAAACCTTGAATTAGCCCTAGATTAAAAGAAAGGAAGCAAGGAACTCAAGAAATTTGGGTGATTTGTGAAGATAGAAATTAGGCCAAGCGAGGTAAGTTAAGATTCAAGTTTAATTATTTGTTAATTCATTGAATTTGAGTTGATTATGTAGAAAATGTTGTGGAAATTGCTTAAAATCATGCAAGATGTGAAGAAGTGAAATTAGGTCTAGGGTTATGGAGTTAGGGCTTTGATGGTATGAAACCTAATTGATGCTATTAGATGTATATTATGACCATTTAAAGTGTATTTGTTAAGAAACAACTTTGGTTTGGTTAAGAAATTAATGAAATTAAAGTTGTGCTTGAGGTGCCATAAATGCTGAATCTGGATAGCTTGAGTCCAGTGGGGTTATTAGCTCATAACTTAAGCTATATAACTCCAAATGAGGTAAAACCAATGGGAAATGAAACCTAAAATGCCAAAACTTTCATGTAGGACACTTGATCAGAAAATGGCCGAAAGGTATGTAACACCCTAGGCAAATCCCACATTGACAAAACACGGGAGAGATGCTGGGTTTATAAGTTGGTGGTTCGTAACCCCTAGTGACACGTTTTAAAACCGTGAGGGCTTCGACCCAGAGCGGACAATATCACTAGTGAGCCGGGCCATTACATTTGTGGTATTGATGCATACACTTTGCATAACCATTTAGGTTTAATTTCATAGTCATTTTATTTGATTATTAGTCACTTTTAGCTAATTTCATTAGTTATTTAGTTAGTTTTTTTCATAATTGTCAATTTTGGATTAATTTGTAATTTTTACTTTGTTTTGTAGGAAAAATGGTGTTTTGGAAGGACTAAAAAGAAATTTTGCCATTGAGGAGTGATCTCTACAGCCAAAGATGCCAAAAACAAGTTTCAAAGTTGAAATATGCATTGGCCAAATTGCGCATAACTTGCCGCATAAGCCATGCAGATCTGCATAAGGAGAAAAATCACTGTTCCAATACCTGCCGAATTGTGCAAAAGGAGAGTGCATGGCTTATGCAGATTCACGCCCCCTTATGCAATCTCACGGAATTGTGCATAACCTATGCACCTGGTCATGCAGTTTCGCATAAGTGAGCCAGAAACCAGCCGAAAACTACATAAGGGACTGCATGACTTATGCAGTCCACTTATGCAGTCCCACAAAGATTTCATTAATGAGCTGGCAGAAGATTCTCTCAGAAAATCTCTCCTAAAACACACCATTTTAGGGCTCCATGTCAGAAAATGTTATAAATAGCCTCATTTCCCATTTTAGAAGGGGGACAAGGAGAGGAGAAAAAGGAGCAGGAGCAGCTAAAGAGTCACAATCATTTTCCATACCATTTCCAACCAGATTTGGAGATTTCTTTCTTTTCTTACATTTTTCCTACATTTCTAGTGTTTATTTTCTTATTTATTAGCTTAGATTAAAGCTTTATTTCCATATAAACTCAGAATATCTTGTAATTATTATGGATAGTGAGTAGTTTTATTTTGATTCTGGAGTAAGAGATGTAATATTTGAGATATTTTGTGGATTTTGATTGGGCAATCCATATTTTGTGGTCTTAATGAGTTTTATTCATTTCTTGTATGCTTAATGACATGCTTAGTGTAGGATCCCATTAAGTGATGTTCTTAATCCATGGTTAAGGCACCGAAAGGAGAAGCCCTTGTGATAGATAATCAAGAAATTGGACTTAATTAACTTAGATCTAGAAATAGACTAAGGATTAAAAGGATTTACAGATTAATTAAGGAACTTAATGGGTCTTAATTAACTAACTCCACGAAAGTAGGATTAGATTGATTAAGGCACTCTTTGTCTCACTCGAAAGGGTATTCAAAGGATTTAAGAATTAATCTCCTTAAAACCCGTAAGTTCCACAAGATTGGATAACCAATTTAAAAATCCCAAAATAGCTTGAATATGAAATCCCGAACTCTGGAATCGCCTTTTTATAATTGTCAATTTCTAATTGAATTTAATAGCTTGTCATTTTAAATATTGCCACATTTGAAATTCCTTGTTTTAACTTGTTGCAAATTTAGTTAAATTATTACATAATTGAATAGATTATTAATTTTGCACATATAGATTTCATACTCCAATATCCATCAATTCATTGCTTTAATTTTAAAAATAGTTCAATTTAGTCAACTTTTTATATCAAAAATTCAATCATTAATACAACTCCTCGTGGGAACGATATCTTTTCTATATTACTTGTACGACCCGTGCACTTGCGGTAGGTAGACATCAGGTATCAGAGCCGCTCCACGTGCAACCTTGAACGATGGTGGGGCAAACCTCAGCTAGGACGCTGAGTCCCATAAGGGGGGTGGATTGTAACACCCTAGGCAAATCCCACATTGACAAAACACGGGAGAGATGCTGGGTTTATAAGTTGGTGGTTCGTAACCCCTAGTGACGTGTTTTAAAACTGTGAGGGCTTCGACCCAGAGTGGACAATATCACTAGTGGGCCGGGCCATTACAAGGTACCTCAATAAGGGCTAGAATTCGGCAATAAAAACCCTAAATATGGAAAATTGACCAAATAAATAGTACTTACTTATTTAAGCATAACTCACTCTACAAAACTCCAAATTTAGTGAATCTTAAACCTTTGTAATCCTGAGACATAGGTGAACAATTCATATGAAGACCATAATGCCAAATTATGGTGGTAACCCACCCAAATTAGCTAAACAAAGTAGGACTAGAAACTTAACTGGATTCTGAAACTAACTTAGAAACTTGAGAAATTGCCACCTAAATAGTTTTGGCAAAATGGCCATAACTGAAACTATATAGATGCAAATTCGGTGATTCTAAAGCTAAAATAACCATAAGACATAGAACTACAACTTTCATGTTTTGACCTAGACCTAGATATAAGGGCAAAGTGGTTGAAATGTTAAAGTTAGAAATTGAAAACTAAAATATCTTGCAACTCAGCAATTTTGCCTTGTGACCTTCGTGTGATTAACAAAGCATAACTTCTTTTGTATATCTCTAATTGAGGTGCTACAAAATAATTTAGAAACTTAAGATAAAAGCCTAAAACTTTGTTTCAAAGACCTGGTATAAATTTTGGGAGTAAAGTACCTAAATAGTGAGTGCAAATTTTGGTGAAAATCTTGAAAATCTGTGAATCACAGGATAACACACCCAGGAGCAATAGCTAGTATTTTGACCATAACGGATAATTTAGACCTCCAAATTGAGTGATTCAAAATCATAATTAAACCTAAGACATAGAGGAACAATTTTCATGAAGATTACTTTGACAAATATGATTGGAACTACATTAAAATTGGGTTCAAAGGTCATGTTCTAATGTTGCCCTGCAATTGGGTATGGTTAGAATGTATAGCAATCTTAGGAATTTAATTGATTAGATATGAGTGGAAGTTAGAATGAGTATTAAAACTTTGAAATTGTGTATTTTTAATGGAGAATTGAACTTTGTAACAAAGGGAGAATTAAGCCCAAGAAAGAAGCCTAAGTTAAGGTTTGTGCACAATTTGATTTCCTTGTATTTTAAATTTCAAATGAAATGAATGAACTTTCTATAAATCAAAATTGAGTTTCCTTTGTAATTGTGAAATATTTCTATTGTTTTGGGAATATTTAAATGTTAAAATGAGTTTATTATTGTGTTGAAAAGGCGAATGTTGGCCATTGATGTTATTGTAGCAAGGGGGTGGCCGGAATGAATGTATTTTAGAAGTATTTGAGAAATTATTGTATTGCCAACCCTATGTGTTGAATTATGATGATTTGAAATGCTTAGGTATTTGAATGGAAATTATTTAAATTGTTTTGAAACTACAGTTGGCTTACAAATTTGTTTGCTTCTCTTATTAGTATTGGCTAGTGAGGTTGATGTAACACCCTAGGCAAATCCCACATCGACAAAACACGGGAGAGATGCTGGGTTTATAAGTTGATGGTTTGTAACCCCTATTGACGCGTTTTAAAACCGTGAGGGCTTCAGCCCAAAGCGGACAATATCACTAGTGGGCTGGGCCGTTACATTTGTAGTATCAGAGCCGCTCCACGTGCAACCTTGAACGATGGTGGGGCAAACCTCAGCGAGGACGCTGAGTCCCATAAGGGGGGTGGATTGTAACACCCTAGGCAAATCCCACATCGGCAAAACACGGGAGAGATGCTGGATTTATAAGTTGGTAGTTCGTAACTCCTAGTGACGCGTTTTAAAACCATGAGGGCTTCGGTCCAGAGCGAAAAATATCACTAGTGGGTCGGGCCATTACATTTGTGGTATCAGAGCCGCTCCGCGTGCAACCTTGAACGATGGTGGGGCAAACCTCAGCGAGGACGCTGAGTCCCATAAGGGGGGTGGATTGTAACACCCTAGGCAAATCCCACATCGACAAAACACGGGAGAGATGCTGGGTTTATAAGTTGATGGTTTGTAACCCCTATTGACGCATTTTAAAACTGTGAGGGCTTCAGCCCAGAGCGGACAATATCACTAGTGGGCCGGGCCGTTACAGTTGAGATTGTTTATATTACCCCCCTCTCTGACTTGCCAGTTAAGGTTGATATCGGATGGGTACTCATATTTACTAGCTAGCCTTCCCTTATTAATAACGGTTAGTGAAATTGAGATAGCTTTGTCATGATGTACAACTTGGCATTAATCGTGAAATTTTATGTCATGGCTCAAACTGTGTGATTATTGGCAACACAAATTGTTTTTAAATGTTATTTGTGACGTTGACTATTTCTACATGATTTGAGAAATGTGTTATTGAAGATTTTGATATTATTTTTGTGTTTCATGGAATTGTGAATAATGAAATATTTTGTTGTGAAATGATTTCATGGTTTATGATGATTTTATAAATTATTAAGTTGTGCACCACTGAGTGAAATACTTAGCGATAGCTTTGTTTATGCTATCGTAGGTAAAGAAAAGGAAAAGACTGCAGAGTGAGAGCTGTTGAAGCTTTGTTATTTTGGCACTCGGGTATATCTTAGTTATATCCTTTTTGAAGTTTGTTTTTTATGTAATGATAACTATATGTATGTAAGAATCATTTGAGCTGTAACACCCTAGGCAAATCCCACATCGGCAAAACACGGGAGAGATGCTGGGTTTATAAGTTGATGGTTCGTAACTCCTAGTGACGTGTTTTAAAAATCGTGAGGGCTTCGGCCCAGAGCGGACAATATCACTAGTGGGCTGGGCCATTACATTTGTGGTATCAGAGCCGCTCCGCGTGCAACCTTGAGCGATGGTGGGGCAAACCTCAGCGAGGACGCTGAGTCCCATAAGGGGGGTGGATTGTAACACCCTAGGCAAATCCCATATCGACAAAACAAGGGAGAGATGCTGGGTTTATAAGTTGGCAGTTCGTAACCCCTAATGACACGTTTTAAAACCCGTGAGGGCTTCGGCCCAGAGCGGACAATATCACTAGTGGGTCGGGCCATTACATTTGTGGTATCAGAGCCACTCCGCATGCAACCTTGAACAATGGTGGGGCAAACCTCAACGAGGACGCTGAGTCCCATAAGGGGGGTGGATTGTAACACCCTAGACAAATCCCACATTGGCAAAACACGAGAGAGATGCTGGGTTTATAAGTTGATGGTTCGTAACTCCTAGTGACGCGCTTTTAAAATCGTGAGGCTTTCGCCCAGGCGATAATATCACTAGTGGGCCGTTACATTTGTGGTATCAGTCGCTCGCGTGCAACCTGAGCGATGGTGGGGCAAACCTCCAGACGCCGAGTCCCATAGGGGTGGATTGTAACACCCAGGTAAATCCACATCGACAAAACACGGGAGAGATGCCGGGTTTATAAGTTGGCGATTCGTAACGACGCCGCGTTTTAAAACCGTGAGGGTTTCGGCCCAGAGCGGACAATATCACTAGTGGCCCGGGCCCGGCCACTAGCCACTAGTGATATTGTCCGGGCCCGGGCCACTAGTGATATTGTCCGCTCTGGGCTGAAGCCCTCACGGTTTTAAAACGCGTCATTAGGGGTTACGAACTGCCAATTTATAAACCCAGCATCTCTCCCGTGTTTTGTCGATGTGGGATTTACCTAGGGTGTTACAATCCACCCCCCTTATGGGACTCAACGTCCTCGCTGAGGTTTGCCCCACCATCGCTCAAGGTTGCACGCGAGCGCTCGATACCACAAATGTAACGCCCTACCCACTAGTGATATTGTTCGCTGGGTCAAACCTCACGGTTTTAAAATGCGTCACTAGGGGTTACGAACCATCAATTTATAAACCTAACATCTCTCTCGTGTTTTGCCGATGTGGAATTTACCTAGGGTGTTACACCGGGTCTCCACAGAAATAAGATAAAAAAAAAAAATCTACACATAAATTACCTGATTTAAATGACATTAAAATTTACAATAGACATAACAAGACAAGATAGGGTGCTCCGGCACCGATGGGGCACTTCTTGCTCGGCTATACGATAGACGACTAAGGGGCGTCACAAGGACCCAAGAGTTGTATGGGCAAGGACTTAAGCGTTCTACAAATGAAAACGGTTGCTGCTTCTGTTATTTGGAATTATTCTCTTCAAGTGGTTGAAAACCACCCTGTTAGTCCAAGTGTTTCTGTAATACTTTATATGAAAAAGGGTTTGACGGTTAGGGTTTTAAAAAGATTTGCTACTTGAAGAGGTTAATCCACCTCATGGAAAACCACTTATGTGTAATTAGTTTATAAGTTGGTCATTAAGCAGATCTAGAGTCTTTAATTGTATTTTCCTAGTAATTGGAATAAAAGTTGCATTCTATTTTGTGGGGCAGCATTTTCATTTGTAATATATTTTGAATGGATCAGTATGGAGCTTGAAGGTTTATCTTGAATTATCAGTCAGCCAATCAAATTAATTATAATTTAATATTTAAATTGGTAAAAGAGTAAGGAGAGAAATGGAGGGGCCTTTTGCTTGGATTGGGTGTTTGTAATTATCTAAATAAATTAGACAAAACATTCTTTGAGTTATTAAATAACTTTATCGTTAGACTTACAATTGAATTAGTTAAATCAATTTTTTATTATTTATGAGCTTTAATTTAACAATATTAGACTCTTTTTAAAAGCGATAAATTCTCGAATAGTTAAATATATAAGTTCACCTCTAAATTTTATTAAAAAATACATGTGGCACTCTAAATTTTTAAAATGTTTCATGACTTACCTTAACTCTTGTAAAAGTTCTACGACACACCTCAACTCCTGTAAACGTCTATAAAAATAGAATTAAGACTAAATAATAACTCAAGTATCTTAATTTCACTTTTACAGGAATTGAAGTATGTCATAAAACATTTTAAAAATTTAGAATTCTACGAGAATTTTTTTAATAAAATTTAAAGATGAAATTATGTATTTAACCTTCTCGAATTTGAGTCTCAATTAAAACCAACTATAAAAATAAGAAAAATAAAAAAGAGCCGGCATATAATGGAAACTTGCCTTGTCCAAAAATTAAAGAAAAATTGTTAAAGAGATTTGTGCATATCCATAAATTACAAAATTCTATTAAAGGCAAAACCCGTCAAAAGAAAATTGTTGTTGAGGAGCATGAGCCACAATTATTCATAAGCATTTTTTTTTTTTTTTGTTGAAGAACAATTAATGGACACAAAAAAAACTTCAAGAAAATTATTGAGCAAATCTTGGAATGCTCTCAAGAAGTAGTTTTTTATGTGTATTTGAAAAAAAAAGGTCTTTTTGCACATAAAACTAAATAACAGATTCAAAATTCTATGACTAACTCTTTCGAGTCTAAAAATATAAACACCAACTCATTAAAACTACCTTACAATAAAGATGAGATTATAATTTACGCTAAATTAAACTCAACAATCAAATTGGAATACTTGGGAGGCAATCTGTGGAGAAATTAATAACTTCTCCTATCTTAAGGCCAAAAACACTAATTATTTAGCCAAATTATTTAAATTCTAGATGTTCATTTGCCTCTTAGCAAAAGACTTATAACACTACGTAATCTATTAATTATGTAATCTAAAATCTTAACATTAATTATTGATTGACAGAATGTAATGTTACAATCGAGTGCAACGATGGAGAGGTCGAACTCATATACAAATGAGTTTAACAACCATTAGATCAAATTTGTATTTAGATTCAAATTTTCATTTAAATTCGTGAATTCATTATATATTTTTTCATTAATTTTATACAAATCTTGATATAAATATTTAATCTAATGATTGTTAAGTCTATTCTTGTTATTGCACAAAAATCTAAAATATACATAATTGCAAAATCACATAGGATAGAAAAGAGAAAAAAAATAACACATAATTTATGTGGTTGAACTATAAGATCTACGTCCATAGGCAAAACAAAAGAAAAGTTTCACTATGATAAAAAAGAGTAAGATACAATAACTCGTAACTCACAAACACTAACCAGTAAAGGTATTTCTCAAATATCTCATATATCTATCACAAAAGAGAATATTATAATATTTATATTAGTCTATATTATGGGGTCATTGTCCCCTTGCAATCCCCAATGAGAATAGTGGTGGCCTATGGGTTCAGTGCCTATCAGAGCGTACAATTTATAAAATAAATTATTAATTTCTTTTATAAAATATATAATTCTTAAATTTTAAAATATATGATTAAAATTAATTAAAATATTTATATTAAATAAATTCCTTTCAATTGATGTTACATTTCAAATTTAAATAATTATATATTTTAAAATGAAATTATTAAGTAAACATTATCTAGTACAAATAATAAAATATATAATAAAATATGTTTTTATAAAATATAATTTTTTTTTCATTTTATATCTTTTGTGTTAGTTTTAAATTTATATAGATGCTTTCACTTTGTCAAATGAATATAATTAATAAGTTATTAGTTACCAATTTTATCAAGCTTTCTTTTCATAGACTTGTCAAATAACATATACATTTTTAATTGCAAAATATAGATAAAAGAAGACAATGGTCTAGATTTAATCAAGCTTATTAAGCTATTTTCTTAAAAGTTTGTAATTATTTTCTACGTATATTTGCATCCTATTTTTAATTTAGTGACTTCATATAATTTAGATGATGCATAGTTTATTTAGCTGCTCATAATTTAATTTCAATGTTCTATTTTTTCATGCTCTCATAATATGATGAATTCTAATATCATATTATTTCAGTTGAGTATGCATTAAAATTGTGCTTCCACAATGATCAATGGCATGTATATGATTATGGGATGATCCTCAGCATGTTCTCCCATGTTTTGCATGAAATATGTTGCTTTATATTTTTGTTTATGTGCTATATCAATTTTGGGAAGATAGTTACCCCATTTTATTGTATGGATTATATCATGTGCTATGTATTATTATATGTTTATAAAATTAAAACCATTATTATATAAATGTAATATTTGAATTACTTAATGTGCAATAATTAAAGTATTTAAGCAGATAAAACATTGGCCACAATGTCTTACAATTTGCAAAGAATTGCAATTTCTCCACTAATTTCAAACATTTTAGTGGAGAAATTTTTTCCCACTAAAGAGGAGATCAATTTGTGAGGGATTGCCATTTCTCCAGTAATTTCAAATATTTTACTCGGGAAATTTTTTTCTACTAAAGAAAAGATCAATTTGTAGTGGATTGCCCATTTCCCAACTAATTTCAAATATTTTAGAGGTAAAATTTTGTCCCCCTAAAGATGATACCAATTTGTGGGGAAAGTAAATTTCCCTGCTAACGAGGAGACCATTTAGTGGGGAAGGTGATTTCTCCACTAATATTCATCTTTAGTGGTGAAATTTAATTTCCTCACTGATATTAATCTTTATTGGTGAAATTTAGTTTCCTACTAATTGATTTAATGACACATTTTTGTGAGAATTAGTAGGGAAATTAAAAAACAAAAACAAATTCTTGTATATTATCTATCCTATTCTTTTTAGTTTTATTAACCGATAATAGCCGTAACATTTATATCCAATTTGATTAGTAGAAATACATGTAATTATAATAATATTAATCTTTTCTAATATTTAGTGTTTTTACAAAGAAAAACTTTAGAAAAATAGTATTTATTATTAGCAGTATTGAAAAATAATAGAAATCATTTTTTATTTATTATGCTAGCTTTGTAGATTTATAAATATGTTTCAATTCTAACCTATTAAATAGGATAAAATTGTTATCCATCTAATAGTTTAAGCTAAATTTTATAAATTTAAAAAAATTTGTAAAATTTAATATTCTTTATAATTATTCTATATCTATAACATATATAAATGTGTGACGGAGAGAGAACATTGAGTTTGACAAAAATATCCATATTAATTTATTATAATACAATAAAGGACTATTATACTTTCTTAAAAAAATATTGTATTAATTTTTTTATTTTTCAGATAATGTCATGTAATATTAAATTTGTAAAGTCTTATATGAATCCAATTCTTGAATCCCAATTTTATTTGAACTCTAAATCTTATGTTAGAAAATTTTAAACCATGGTAGGCATAATAATTTTCAACTGTAACAAAGCTAATAAATCAATATTTATATTAATATTCCACTTGCAAAGTCCTATATGTAGGAAAATGCTTTAATTTATCAAGTTTAGTGATTCGACCCTTTTTTCAAGGAAGTTTTGTGATTTACTTGGCTATTTTAAATATTATAATATTAATTTTTATTTATTGTGATTCTTTAACTTGAAAATATTGCTAATTCATGATGATTCTTTAATTTGTAATATTGAAATTGAATGCTTTAACCTAATGATTATTTGAATATGCAAAAGATTTTATAATTATGCAGCTCCAAACTTGCAGATCGATGATAATAGAAGAACAATTATATGTAGTGATAATGCCCATGGAGTACTTTTTCACAGGTTATTGGTGTCTTATATCTCATCAAAGCTTCTATCTCCTGAAAGTACGGATTTAAAGCTAAAGCCATTAAAAAAATTTGTTTCTCTTTTAAGTAAAAAAATATAGAATCTTATTATTATCACTTAAGCAATTTAAAATTACTTAATTTTTTGATTCTTTTATTTATTTATTTAAAAGAGTAAGTTGTGTTAGAGGAGTTAAAAATAAGAGAATAAGTGTAACTAATGTAGGCAGATAACTTGCATTCATTATTTTGTAGTAAGAAATTTGTATCTTCTAAAGAAGACTGAAATTTATTTATGATGACAATTAACTAATAATAGAGATGAAATCTCCTAAATTATACTATATGCTTTCATATTTTATTTTTTTATGTGTTTATATTATTCTTGACACAATTCAATTAACAGAATATTATAGGATGTCAAAAAAAGCAACCTTAATATCTTAAAGCCTCTGCATATCTGGACTCAAGCATTAGCAAGCCAATTATTTGGATCCAATTTCATCTTTTGAAATCTAATTCTAATGAATCTATCGTTTGGGCCCATAGTACATCAATTAACAACAGGAAGACAATAAAGGAATCAAAGTCAACACCAATGATTTGAAGTTGGTTTTTATTTTCTTCACCTATAATTGTCAGTCACTTCAAAATTTAATTATTTGTTTTAATTACATGTTAATTTGAATTTAATTAATGTGTCTAAAAGTTACATACTATTATTTTTTAAATATTATCCTCAAATAATCATAACATAAAAATAAAATTTATTATTAACAATATACTTTGTAAGGTATAATTTTAAATTCTAAATTTTAACTATTTCTATAATTATTATTTTTTGATTGTTATATTATAATTATCATATTTTTAACTATTTTTTCTTATTAGTTTTACTATCATTATATTTTAATTATTATAATATGTAATACTCTCACATTAGATAGTTTCGTATATTCTACTGTTCTGATGATTAATGTTTGTTCGGACGGTTAGAATATCTGGAACCACAATTAAATCACAGAGAGAAACCATAAATTAAATTAATAAAAATTAAATAAGGTTCAAGGAAAATAAAAAAAAATGGAGTATAAATCGATTAAATGAGCTTAAGTTCCCGACGATGGGTGACTTATCCGGGAAGCGACTGTGAGTTCAGTTGTCACTCTAAATTCATGTGAAACTATAAAATCCTTAATTAAGGATTAATTAAGAAATTTTTGGGAATTAATAAATCAAATAAATGAAAAGGAAATAAGCACAAATAAGTAAATCAAAACCTAAGGTGAAAAAACAAATGCTAAGGACTTATCAGGTATTATATGAAGGATGAATAAAAACTCGCTAGGAGTAAAATTTTGTCAATTAATTTTAAGAGTCCAAAATTGACCAAAAGTGAGACAAATTAAATTAATGAAAATTAGATTTGTATAACTAATTGTGATTATAAAAATTAAACATAATTATCCGAAGTCAAATTCTAATGATTATGGAAGACTACTTATTTACAACTTTGCCACCCACATAATTACCAAAATGCCATTAATGAATTAAATAGGTTAAATATTAAGAAAAAAAAAATTCATTCATCTTCCTCCCTTGGTTGTCGTCCTCCTCCCTCTTTCTCTACCTCCATTGTTGATCAAATCAAACTCCAAAATCTTTGATTTCATCCATGATTCCCATAGCAAATCAAATTAAAACCTTGAATTAGCCCTAGATTAAAAGAAATGAAGCAAGGAACTCAAGAAATTTGGGTGATTTGTGAAGATAGAAATTGGGCCAAGTGAGGTAAGTTAAGATTCAAGTTTAATTATTTGTTAATTCATTGAATTTGAGTTGATTATGTAGAAATTGTTGTGGAAATTGCTTGAAATCATGCAAGATGTGAAGAAGTGAAATTAGGTCTAAGGTTATGGAGTTAGGGTTTTGATGGTATGAAACCTAATTGATGCTATTAGTTGTGCATTATGACCATTTAAAGTGTATTTGTTAAGAAATAACTTTGGTTTGGTCAAGAAATTAATGAAATTAAAGTTGTGCTTGAGGTGTCATAAATGCTGAATCTGGATAGCTTAAGTCCAGTGGGGTTATTAGCTCATAACTTAAGCTACGTAACTCCAAATGAGGTAAAACCAATGGGAAATGAAACCTAAAGTGCCAAAACTTTCATGTAGGACACTTGACTAGAAAATGGCCGGAAGGTACCTTAATAAGGGCTAGAATCCGACAATAAAAACCCTAAATATGGAAAACTAATCAAATAAATAGTACTTACTTATTTAAGCATAACTCACTCTATAAAACTCTAAATTTAGTGAATCTTGAACCTTTGTAATCCTAAGACATAGGTGAACAATTCATATGAAGACCTATTGCCAAATTATGGTGGTAACCCACCCAAATTAGCTAAACAAAGTAGGACTAGAAACTTGACTGGATTCTGAAACTAACCTGGAAACTTGAGAAATTGCCACCTAAATAGTTTTGGCAAAATGGCCATAACTTAAGCTATATAGATGCAAATTCGGTGATTCTAAAGCCAAAATAACCATAAGACATAGAACTACAACTTTCATGTTTTGACCTAGATCCAGATATAAGGGGAAAGTGGTTGAAATGTTAAAGTAAGTTAGAACTTGAAAACTAAAATTTCCTGCAACTTAGCAATTTTGCCCTGTGACCTCCGTATGGTTAACAAAGCATAACTTCTTTTGTACATCTCTAATTGAGGTGCTACAAAATGATTTAGAAACTTAAGATAAAGGCCTAAAACTTTGTTTCAAAGACCTGGTATAAATTCTGGGAGTAAAGTACCTAAATAGTGAGTACAAATTCTAGTGAAAATCTTGAAAATCTGTGAATCGCAGGGTAACACACCTAGGAGCAATACCTAGTATTTTGACTATAACAGATGATTTAGACCTCCAAATTGAGTGATTCAAAATGATAATTAAATCTAAGACATAGAGGAACAATTTTTATGAAGATTACTTTCAAAAATATGATTGGAACTACATTAAAATTGGGTTCAAAGGTCATGTTCTAATGCTGCCCTGCAGTTGGGTATGGTCAGAATGTGTAGCAATCTTAGGAATTTAATTGATTAGATATGAGTGGAAGTTAGAATGAGTATTAAAACTTTGAAATTGTGTATTTTCAGTGGAGAATTGAACTTTGGAACAAAGGGAGAATTAAGCCCAAGAAAGAAGTCTAAGTTAAGGTTTGTGCACAATTTGATTTCCTTGTATTTTAAATTTCAAATGAAATGAATGAACTTTCTATAAATCAAAATTGAGTTTCCTTTGTAATTGTGAAATGTTTCTATTGTTTTGGGAATTTTTGAATGTTAAAATGAGTTTATTATTGTGTTGAAAAGGTGAATGTTGGCCATTGATGTTATTGTAGCAAGGGGGTGGCCGGAATGAATGTATTTTAGAAGTGTTTGAGAAATTGTTGTATTGCCAACCCTATGTGTTGAATTATGATGATTTGAAATGCTTGGGTATTTGAATAAAAATTATTTAAATTGTTTTGAAACTACAGTTGGCATGACAAATTTGTTTACTTCTCTTATTAGTAATGGTTAGTGAGGTTGAGATTGTTTATATTACCTCCCTCTCTAACTTGCCAGTTAAGGTTGATATCGGACGAGTACTCATATTTACTAGCTAGCCTTCTCTCATTAATAATGGTTAGTGAAATTGAGATAGCTTTGTCATAGTGTACAACTCGGCAAATTGAGATAGCTTTGTCATAGTGTACAACTCGGCATTAATCGTAAAATTTTATGTCATGGCTTAAACTGTGTGATTGTTGGCAACACTAATTGTTTTTAAATGTTATTTGTGACATTGACTATTTCTACATGATTTGAGAAATGTGTTATTGAAGATTTTGATATTATTTTTGTGTTTCATGGAATTGTGAATAAGGAAATATTTTGTTGTGAAATGATTTCACTGTTTATGATGATTTTATAAATTATTAAGTTGTGCACCACTGAGTGAAATACTCAGCGATAACTTTTTTCATGCTGTCGCAGGTAAAGAAAAAGAAAAGACTGCAGAGTGAGAGCAGTTGAAGCTGTATTATTTTGGCACTCGGGTATATCTTAGTTATACCCTTTTTGAAGTTTGTTTTTTATGTAATGATAACTATATGTATGTAAGAATCATTTGAGAAGTTGTATAAAAGTGTTGTAACATTATTTTTTTTTGTAACCTTGAATGATTGTAAATTTGTAAAGAAATATTTATTTGGGTTGTAAATGGAAAAGTTTTATTCTTTTAGTATTAAATGAAGAAAAGCCCTTACTTGAATGTTGATTTGAGAAATTATTGATTTGATGAGTGATTGTGAATTATATATGTTGTACAGATTTTTGACAGGTTTCAAATTTTTGGTTAATCATGTTTTTAGCCGTCACCACGCCTGTTTTCTACAAAATTTTTCTTTAAGTTTAAAATCTTTATTTTATTTCTTAATCGTGTTTACAATAATTCTGTTAACCTTTCATCAATAAGTTTATTTGAAAATGAATTTGAATCATTTAAAATCCCTTACAGTATGTTTAATGAATTATCGGTTAACAGAGTGCAGTAATTCATTAGGCATATTACGGAATCATGTCATATCTTATGGAAGGATAAGGTGTGACATAATATATCTATATCTATATAACTATGTAAAAGCAAAGAACAAGGGTACTTTTCTCTTTTCTACTTGGCAATTTCTACATGTTTTAAATATATTTTTCAATTTTCACAAAAAAATAAAAGAATAAGGCAATTTTATCACTCCTATTTGACAAATTTTAATTAAGAGAAATAAGTGATTTTTTAATTTAAATTGATTTATTTAGTATTTGACAACTCCTATTTCTTAATTAATTTTTTTATTTGAAATTTACACTACTTTTTTTTCTTCAAATTATGTTTATGGAATTTTTTTTCATTGTTAGATTTTTTTTCTCTAAATTATATCATAAAATACTTTACATATAATGTGAATCATTAGAGAAAAAATATATTGTAAAAATTAGAAGTAATACATAATAGAAAATATGTATATGATACATTGAAAAGATAGGTAAGTAAGTAACAATAATAGTTGAATTTTATATTAAATAGGAAACAACATTTTATTAACCGAATTAATCTCAATTTCCTTTTCTTCTTATATCTTACATCTTTTTCGTTTTTTTGTTTTTGAGTTTTTTTTATATGTTTTGATTGAATCAATCAATATATTTTTTTCTAAATTTAAAAATTAATAATAATATTTATTTATAACTAATTATTATATTAATTATATCACTAAACATTAAAAATTCATTGTATATTACTAACATTTTCTTTTGTGATTTTAATATTTAAATAGAAAAATATTTTATTAGATTTTATTACATTGTCTTCTTTCGGGTTCTGGAAGAGGTGAAAACCACAATAGGGAATTGGCATTACCATTTTGGGTTCTTTCATAAGATGCTAAGGTGTATGCTACTTTATTTGTATATACGGTAATTGGGCTGCCAAAAAAGTCTTATTCTTGATGAGAAATGATATAATTTCAATAGGCTTAAAAAAACTATGAATCCTGCATTTAAATGGGAGAAACCGGAGAGTCTTTGGATGATTATCTTTATATGAACCTGCTCTAGATGGTTGCTAGCAGATTACTAAGCAAC
Organism: Hevea brasiliensis; assembly: GCF_030052815.1. Taxonomy (NCBI): domain Eukaryota; kingdom Viridiplantae; phylum Streptophyta; class Magnoliopsida; order Malpighiales; family Euphorbiaceae; genus Hevea; species Hevea brasiliensis. The sequence continues at coordinate 6,874,748 of NC_079505.1, forward strand.
TCTCCTGCCATCAAGTATGTCAACTATTATTTGAATTTCTGCATTATGACATCTCACTTTCTTTTTTTCCATACCTTTCCTAATACTATTTGTAATATCTTGGGAAAAATGTGATTCTAAATATGAAATTGGTATTTGACCAATAATCCTAGACTCTTAGAATCCCAATTTATGAAATTAAAGTCTAAAATGGCTGTAGTCTAAGCAATGGATATTTTAAACGAAAGCAAAATTAAATTTGTCTAATGATCTTTTTGTGAATAAAAGTTTATAACTTAGGATTTTGCTTAATAAATTACAGCACAAAATTTTTCAATATTCCTAATGGAAGACGAGAAGTTTAATTTTGAAGTGCATAATTCACCACTATTTTTATATATTTAAAATCATTTAAACATATTAATGGCAAAAAAATTGTTATAACAACTTTTGGTTATTAAAATTGTGGTGAACAATATTGTATTATCATTGATGTAAAGAATTTTTATATTGTTTATTACTTCCATTATCATGAATTATAAATTTTAAACCTATTTTTCTTTTTTTAAGGATTTTTTAGATTTTGTTTTATTTTTCTATGTTTTGATGAGATCAATTAATATATTTCTTTTAAATTTAAAAAATTAATATCTATTTATAATTAATTATGACTTTGAAAGTCCAATCACATTAATTATATTATTAAATATTAAAAATTCATTACATATTGCTAATTTTCGATTTGTGATGTTTAATAATTAAAATTAAAAATATAGAAAATATACTCAACAACTATTTACTTAAACTAATTTTATTTTCACAATATTTAAAATTTTTATGATCAAAATAATATTTAAAGTAAATAAAAATATCTTTACCAATATAATTATCTTTGTATATAAAAAAATTAAATTAAATTAATTTAAATTATCAATAATATAAACCCGTGCAATGCATAGGCATACTACTAGTTAATTATATTGTGAGGCAATTGTTCCATGCACATAAATTTTTTTAAAATACCACATGATGAGTTTTTAGAAGAGTTTAGCTTGCTTTATATGTATAGATAAATTTTAGAACAATATATTTAAAACAAGTAGAAATTTTTAGAACAATATATTTTAGAACAATATATTTAAAACATGTAGAAATTTTTAGAACAAATGAATGACATCAACCCATAAATATGTTATTGAAATTTTTATTTATATCAAGATGTGTATACACATAATCAATAAAAAAAAATCAACATATTATAAATATTATATTTATAACTAAGTCTTATTATATTTTTAAATATTAAAATTCATCATAATTTTAGATGATGTATCAATTTTAAATTGAATGTGTATACCACAAATATAAATAAAAATAATTCATGTTTTACGTTCGTATTTCATATATAATAAATACTCCACAACAAAAAAAAATTCAAAGAAAATAGGTTATTTCACGTCATATATTAATTTAAAGGAGATTAAATGATCCATAATATAAAGAAAAAAAAAGGAATTATCTCTATAAAAATCTTCATAGAGAAGATAGCTAAGTAAGATGAATTGATACCTTAATCTGAGAAATAAAGACACGTTTAATAGGACGTAATCATAGTTATAATGTAATCCTGATTATATTGTATATTTGATTATATTATTTAGTAATACAAAAAAATTAATGTAAGAATAATAATTACGCAACGTAATTAATTATATTTAAAGTAACATAATAGTCATTTATATACAAAAATTAATTTAATCATAATTACTTATTTTATTTTATTTATTTATTATCAATATTATCACTACAATCACTATTTGATCATCACTGCTATTATCACTACTATTCCTATTCTGTAATTACCACCACCACTATTCTCATTCTGTTACCACCACTGCCACGACCACCGCGACAATCACCACCATCACCATTCTGTTATCACTTTTGCTATCACCATCACTTGATAATCGTTATCACCACTTAGTTATCGTTACCTTTATCGACATCACTATTTCGTCATGCCGCTACTACTATCTAACTACCATTATCACTACAACCACTATTACCATCACTTAGTTATCACTACCATTCGACTATCAATCACTGTAATCATTATCACTTATTATTAACATTATAAATAAATTAAATATTAAAATAAAAACTATCATTACATTGCACTACTTATATTTTTATTTTACAATTAAAAAAAGAAATATAATGATAATTACATTACATTCTAATTTTAATTGTATTATACAATTGATTATATTATATTATATTATACTCTACTAAATACAACATAAAGGTATAATATCTCATTACAATTATTTTTAATATTTAATAAATAGATAAAATACCAAATGTATTATATTCGGCGACGTAATATCTAAATATTTTTGTTCGATAAGAGCCATACAATAAGATATTTGACTGTCACGTTAAAAGTACAATAATTTGTGTCTCAAGAATTTTCAACACTAGTCATTTATTTATGTTAAAACATCATCATTTAGTTTCTAGTGTTTAGTGGATCATCCTATTATTAATAAAATTTACTTAGTAAATATAAAAATATAAATAGAGAAACTTCTAAATTAATTAAATTATTTTATATTTTTTTAATTTATAATAAATAATAATTAATAATTTTGTTATAAATTCTATTTTAAAAAATACTTATAGACATGTAATTTAAAGACTTAGCATTAGATTTTTATTTTTATTTTTATAATTTTGTATTGATTTTAAAAGTTTTTTTTAATAAATAGTCAAAATTGATTTAAATAAGTTAACATTAAGTTAAAAATTGACTATAAAGAATTGACTAAACTTTCACAAAATTAAAGAATTGATTATAATAGTAAAAAGTTAAAAAAATAAATTATTATTTGGACTAATTTAAATTGTTTAAAAAATTATAAATAATAATAAAATTTGAGAGTGGAAAATAGTATATATACCTAATAAGACAGATTTTTGAATCTTATTTAGGTAAAACAAAAGATATTATTAATAAATAAAAATACATCTTTTTAACTTAAATACATATAAGTAGAATATAATGAAAGTGTGTTTTTAGATATTTGTATAATTTTAATTTAAATCCTTACTTTAGTTTTCTTAATTTTAAGGTTTATTAATTAATTAATATGAAAATTTGTCTAAAATTGTATATCAAAAAAATTAATTCACGAGTAATTATATAACAAGTATAAACAATGTGCAATGCACATTCAAAAATACTAGTTATAATAATAGTGGACTATATATAATTTAATATTATTTTTCATTTTTCTATATTTTCTTAATAATTTTATTTATAAATATATTAAATCACCTTGTAATTCTTAATTATAAGTGTATTAAAATATGTTATATAATATGTTTAATCATTAATTTCATATATATCTTATAGTTAAAAGATCATATAATTAAGAAATAGCTAAAAAATATATATACCATGTATTAACAACTAATTTTTATTTTTATTTTTGTCAAACTTAATTTACAAGAATGTCAACGATTTGATTTAGTATGATTTAAAAATAATTTCTTAATAAAATTAAAATTTTTGGTTTAATATTTTTTAGTAAAAAACAAGCATGACTATCTATCAATCCCTTAAAATTTTAATTTTTAATTAAGAGCAAATAGAGAGTTGAGATCAATAATTTTATATATATATATATATATATATATATATATATATATATATATATATATATATAATAATTTTTAAATTTTAATAGAATAAAGAAAACAAAATGAGAGAAACAGAGAGCAAAAGCAAAAATAGAAAATTTATCTTGTAACTAAAAAGGATTCAAATTGTGCGAGTGATTTCATTCAAGGAAAAATAAGTCCACTTCGGATAATATCATCATTATTAGCCGATGGATAAGTTTTAGCCTATATTAAGTAGGAGTTATTATCACTTAAACTCACTAATTTTGTAAGTTATTTCAATGAATTCAGCTAATTTTATTTTTTTTAATTTAATTTTAATTTAAGTATTATTAAAGTTAGATATTATAAGTTTTCAATTTAACTTGAGCTAATTTTCACTCACAATCACTTAAATTTAGGTATTTTTCAATGTAGTCACTCAACTTTTAATTTCTTTCTTAAAACTCAAAATTTTCTCAATTTTATTAATCATTTTAATATTTTTTAATATATTTTGAAATTTATTTTAAAATTTTAAAATTTAAATTTCTACTATTAAATTTGGGTATACTTAGTGTAATACTATTTATTTATAATTTGAAATAATAAATTGAAATAATTATGTTTTCTATATTATTATTATTATTATTATTATTATTTAAGAATATTAAATTTTAAATTAATAAAAGATATTTTTGGGTTTAATGTTAATTTATTAATTATACAATAAAGATTATATAATTAAAAATTATTAATAAAATAAATAAATCTAAAAAGCATTGATGGAACCCATAGGTCTATATACGGCATTGCATTTATAATTGGTCCCTATATTGCTGCAATTGTCATTGAACATCGTGCTATATTTGCGTAATAATTATATAGTACCAAATATCTAATTTGAGGTAGCTTCCCAACAAATACAATTAATTGATCAAAGAGGAAACAATATTTTTAGACATTCATCTTCATGGAAGAGTGTTCACAGTATAAATCTTTGATTAAAAGGGTTCAAATTGTCTAATAAAAATTTAAAGTCTTTAATTTTTATCAATATATATATATTAAATAATTTTATTTTTATAGTTATAGAACGATTCTATAAAAATATAGAATGATTCTATAAAAATAAAATAAAATTAACAATTACAAAATTACCATTATCACTGTAATGGCCCGACCCACTAGTGATATTGTCTGCTCTGGGCCGAAACCCTTACGGTTTTAAAACCCGTCAATAGGGGTTACGAACCATCAACTTATAAATCCAACATCTCTCCCGTGTTTTGTCGATGTGGGATTTGCCTAGGGTGTTACAATCCACCCCCCTTATGGGACTCAGCGTCCTCGCTGAGGTTTGCCCTACCATCGTTCAAGGTTGCGCGCGGAGTGGCTCTGATACCACAAATGTAATGGCCTGACCCACTAGTGATATTATCCGCTCTGGGCCGAAGCCCTCACGATTTTAAAACGCGTCAATAGAGGTTACGAACCATCAACTTATAAACCCAGCATCTCTCCCGTGTTTTGCCGATGTTGGATTTACCTAAGGTGTTACAATCACTCAATTAACTTTTTCAATCAGTATCTAAATAAATGATCATTCAGTAACTTAAGGTTGATATATAAAATCTTCCTTTTAATTCAATACTGTAATTTAACATAACGTGCTATTCACCTAATATGAAAGGGAACTGCTCATTTTTCTTATATAATTAAAATTTTATTAATAAATCAAAAAAAGATAGAAGATTTATTTAGAACTTTAAAATTATGCTAAATAATTATATAAATTCTTAAAGTATTTTGGGGTCTAATAAAATCCTTCAATATTTAAAAAAAATAAATAAGTCCTTTAAATTTTAAAAAATAGATTAAATAAGTCTTTTATTATTTTATGAATAAATAAACTTTTTTATTATTTGGTGGAAATCTGCTATTTACAAAATAGTTTAAAAAACTTATCTACAAAAGTTTCTTGAATCTATAAAAAAATTTTTTTAATTATTTGATAAAAAATAATGTATTAATCTACTTCAGGATGTAGTAAATTATTATTAAAATATTACAAATTAAATATGTAAAAGTACTTATGAGAACCTATGATTAGAAGATTATCATGAATAACCTTAGTCGAATTTATATTAAAGATAAATTATAGTTTATTCTTTTTTTTACCTATTTTTTAAAAGTTAAACTCTCAAAATTATAAAAAAAATTATTTAATTTATTTTTAAATTTAAAAAATTTATTTAACTTTTTTTTTAAAATTTAAAAGCCTTATTTAAACTTTAAAACATTTTAAAAGTTCACATAACTATTACCGTATTCTTTACGAATTAAAATAGACTTTTTACGTAAAAAAATATATACAATATGAGAGCATCCATATTTTAATTGGACCACTTAAAGTGAATTCGTAACTTTGCAACTGGCTCTATCATAAGTGGTTTTCTTTATTGAGGCCAAAGGACACTGACAAAAGACCTAGAATTAATTCGATGACTAGACTTTAAACTAGGCTGATGAGTGACCTATTATTAGGGTAGGTTCAGGTTCTGACTACAATTTAATTCTGGCGCATGGGTTAGGTTGTGTTTAAATTGATGCATTTAAAACTATAAATTTGGGTTTGGATCAAATCATTTGAATTTGAAATTTGATGAAATTCAAGGTAATTATAGATATTTAAAAAAGTAAAAATTTGAAATACTAATAATATAACATATGTTATTTGAAATTCAAAACCTATTTAAGATTTTTTACTTTTCTAATACTTACTTTTATTTTAAATTTAAAATTTTTTTAATTATTTAAATAAAATATTTTAAAATTTTAATTTTTTTCATCGATGAATAAAATACACCTAAATATGAGTTAATAAAAAGCCTATAAATAAATTTATCAATTTTAATTATGAAATAAAATAAAAAGAAATAAAAAATATAAAATAATAATAAATAATGGATAAAAAAGAAAATTGAGTCTTGGATTTTCAATCTTGATATCTTAAGCTTTTATATATATATATATATATATATATATAGTAATTATAATTTATTATTTTGATAAATTAAAATATTTATTTAATAAGAGTTTAAATTATGAAATGTGTTAAGTTAAAATTATAAAAAAAATTAAATTTAAACATCATTAAAAAAAATTTAGATTAAACTAAGAGTATAGCACTAATCGAGCAAGTGGGCAGAATGAGTAAACACAAGGACAAATCTAAGAGCTCCTAAAAAATATTTTTTGGCTGGGGGGCCAATGGCCCTGTTGGCCCCTCCCTAGTTCTGTCGTTGCCTGCAACTATTAATACATTAATTGATTACGTCCATCCCCTTATCTTCTGCAAGACGTCCATCCCCTTATCTTCTGCAAGACGTCCATCCTTGGCGTGGCATGTCACTAAGAATGGCATGTTCTTGGTTCGTAGTGCTTATCCTCTTGCAATTATTATTTAATAATAATAATAATAATAATAATAATAATAATAAATAATTTATTAATAATTATTTATGTTGCTATTAAATATTAACTTTATAGTAATAAAATTAATATCATTACAAAAATTTTTTGTTAGTAATTCTAACATCTCATGTAGTGAGATCTTGATTTAGAGGGCAAGGAGAAATTCTCCATGATTTTATGGGATTTATGGAATAAAAGGAATAAGGAAAGAGAAAAGAGAAATTTTTTAAAAAGAAAAAGATTAATAATAATTTTAAATAAGTGTTTAAATTTTTTTAGAGAAATATTTAATAAATATGTGTTTTTAATTTTTTACACTCAGATGAAGAAATAATATTAAAATTACGGACGTGACGTTGATATCAGTGCAATGTCAGCAAATAAAAAATATATAAAATAATAATAAAGAAAATAAACAGTTATTCACTCTCATAAGTTGGAGAAATTAACAGAGGGGACATGAAAAAAAGGTTCGAAGGGAATGCAGATATTTCTCTTCTATTTTTTCACAATTTTATTAATTATAAAAAAATTTCTATTATCATATATTAATGTCAAATATATACATGAATATTAAATTTTAGACATTCAAAAATAATAACACTCATGGTATTCTTAGTTTACGTTAATTGAGATTTTTTTATTGTCATTTTTATATTAATTTAGTGTATTTAAAATTATTATTTAAAAATATTTTTTAATAAAATTAAATTTTACTTTATATATATATATACACACACAGAGCAATAATTCATTGTGATTCATATATATTATTGACAGGACACAATTTTTTTTTTATTAAAATGCTAATTTAAATCCCAAAATAGTCATCACTTGATCTATAAATATATCCATAGCTTGGCTTAGGCTATTTCAAAGCGAAGCAACATAGCGGAGTTGCTTATCCAAAAACAAAAAAGATACTCAACATAGCTTGAATGAACATGTTCGGGTCTACACTGATAATAGCAGCATTTCTCTCCATTGTTTTTATTCTTCTTCTTCTATGGCTTTCGAGGTGGAATAGAAGAAGTAGCTATGTAAGCATCGATTGGCCTGTTTTCGGGATGATTCCTGGTCTTCTTTGCAACTTGTCTCATATCCATGATTTTGCCACTTTTATTCTTCAACAAAATAAAGGCACTTTTCTGTTCAAAGGACCTTGGTTCTTTGGCATGGATTTTTTGTTGATTAGCGATCCCATGAACGTCCATTATGTTCTGAGCAAGAACTTCCCCAACTATCCCAAGGGCCCTGAGTTCAGAGAGATTTTTGAACCTCTGGGAGATGGAATTTTCAATTCTGATTCTGATAGCTGGAGTATTCAGAGGAGAATATTTCACTCTTTATTAGTCAAGAACAAGAGGTTCGATTTGGCTGTAGAGATCACTTTGAGGCAAAAGATCTTAAATGGCTTATTTCCACTTCTGGAAAATGTTTCACAAGTAGACATGCAAGATGTGTTTCAGCGATTCACGTTTGATAATATCTGCCGGTTGGTTTTAGGCTTTGACCCAAATTCCCTTTCTATTGAATTCCCTGAAATTGCTTATCAGAAAGCTTTTGATGATATAGAGGAGATCATCATTTACCGGCATGCATTGCCTGCAAGCATTTGGAAGTTGCAAAGATGGCTTCAGATTGGGAATGAGAAGAAGTTCAAGAAATCTTGGAAGATTTTTGATGATTTTTTGGAGCAATGTATTATAAGAAAGCGAGAGCAAGTAGGCCAAAGCTGCAAAGATCAAATGGAAGGAGAGGGTTTCGACTTGTTAACATACTTTCTGGCAGAAGATAATGATTTTGCAAAAGTAGCAGCAGAAAGTGGCATTCTGATTAAATCAAACAAGTTTCTAAGAGACATGGCATTTAATCTCTTGGTAGCTGGGAGAGACACCATAGGTGCTGGTCTTGTCTGGCTCTTCTGGCTTGTCGGAACTCACCCATTTGTAGAGCAAAAGATTTTGGAAGAGATCAAAGCAAATTTAGGTGCAAAAACAAGTGAAAAATGGAGGGTTTTCAGTATTGAAGAGGGAAGGAAACTAGTTTATCTACATGCAGTTATATGTGAAGTTTTGAGGCTGTATCCACCAGCACCTTTCGAACACAAAGTGGCAATTGAAGAAGATATTTTTCCAAGTGGACATAATGTTCCTAGAAATATGAGGATTCTGTTCTCTTTCTACGCAATGGGCAGGATGGAAGAAATATGGGGTAAAGATTGCTTGGAATTCAAACCAGAGAGGTGGATTTCAGAGGGAGGAAGAATCAAACATGTGCCGTCTTACAAGTTCGTAGCATTCAATGCAGGACCCAGGAGTTGCATAGGTAAGGAGTTGGCATTCCTACAAATGAAAGCGATTGCTGCTTCTGTTATATGGAATTATTCTCTTCAAGTGGTTGAAAACCATTCTGTTAGTCCAAATGTTTCTGTATTACTTTATACGAAAAGAGGTTTGAAGGTTAGGGTTTTAAAGAGATTTGCTCCTTGAAGATATTAATCTACCTCATGGAATCACTTATGTGTAATTAGTTAATAAGTTGGTCATTAAGCAAATCTAGAAGTTTTTGTATTCCAATGTTATCTATGTAAGTCTTATCTTAGAATCGGATATATATACCTTATTAATGTATGAATATCACGTTATGTAAAATTATGGTAAGTCCAATCTAAAATTATATGGTGAAACCTATTTAAAAATATGATTTATTAAATTTTTATTGGTTAGATATATTTTAATAAAATCGATCTCTAAAATAAATTCACTTCAAAGTAAGCACTCCATTATTTTTTTTATTTATCTATTTTATTATTACTATTATTTAATATGAGAAAAAAATCTTAAATTTAGAATTAATAAGTAAAATTATTAAAAACATAATTAAACAACAAAGTACTCCTTTTATAAAATATTAAAATGAACAAAATTGTACCGTACTTACAAAAGCAGACAACAATGATAATTACCTAGTTATCTTAAAACCATATCAGATCACATCAAACCAAAACATACTCTTCATACCTTCTATGAAGATGGATTACTATCTCCTTCTATGAAGATGGATTACTATCTTCTCTCCCGTCTCTACCTGCCAGGCACTCTTCTCCTCGAGCCATTTTTTGTGTAGCAACACTCATCAAATTGTTTAATTGTGTCATCTGCTGCAGAGAAATTGATGAGGCTTTTATGAAAAATGATAAATTGGAGACTTTGCCATTCCTAGACTGACGCATTCACTTGAATCTCGTACTGAAAACACCTTCCGTAATCTTTCAGTAGAAAGGGCTACTCTTTTATTAGTTGGCTCAAGCACCAGGGCATATTTAAAGTCTACAAGCACACAAGTGTCAATGAGATTAACTAAGATTTAAATTTAAACTCCATATGGTGAATCAATGAGGGGGAAAAGAAGGGAGGGGATGGAGAATGCAAGAAGAGAGAGAGGGGAAAGACTTTTAAGTCTATCTTTTTGCTGGGATTGGTTGAAAATGGAAGGAGAGAAAATGAGGAGAAAGGAACTTGCTTTTGTTTGGCTACCAAGAGTTTTGAAAAAAGAAAAAAAAGGAAAAATCTTCAAAGTTTAAATTATTATATCCTCCATTCATTTAGAAGCTATAACACACTTTTGTTTATCACAACAGAATAACAGTTGTATCATATTAATGATTGGGGTTGTGCACCATTCTCGAAGTTCTCGAACTAAATCGAAAAATTGTATCGAACCTATAAAAATTATGCTGAATTAAAGTTATTTTGATTTGATTTTAGCTCTTCACTAAGAACCGAACTAAAACCATACCAAAACCGAATCGAAACTGAATTTATACGAGTTTTTTTTATGTTTTTTAAATGCATTATATATTTTTAATATATATATATATATATATATATATATATTAATTCATAATTATATTTAGTATCTTATAGTTAAATAATGTATCATTAATAAATAGTTAAAATATATATATTATATTATATACTTATACTATTATATTTTATAATATACTTAATTCTAAATTATATGTGCACTTTATAGTCAAAGATTATATATTTAAAAATACCTAAAAGACGTATTATATGATATATTACGTACTAATAATTCAATTCAAAATTTAAATACTAATTAGAATATAACTTTTTTAAGGAAATAATTACATAAAATTATTTCAAAAACTAATAAACGAATAGGAACTGAAGAACTGAGAACGTATTGAACCAAAACCGAAACAACGAAGAACCAAACCAGAATTATACAGAAGTTTTGATTCGATTCCAGTTCCTAAGTAGACCTCGAATCAAACCAAAATTGCACACCCTTATTAATGACATTATAATAATTGGAAAATACCAAAAAGAAAGAGCTTCTTTTTGTTTAGTTTAAATTTAGATAATATTAGATAAATTACATATTAGTTTGAGCTTATATAAGTGATTGAGTAATTTTATACATCAAAATGACTAGTCAATTTAATATTACAATCAAACTATTTATTTATTGCTCTTTTACTTTATATTCTTTTAACGTGAAATTCTCGATACTCCCTTTGTTATTTAAGTGATTGAATTATTTTACATATCAAAATGATTAACAAATTTAATAATTTAACCCAATCACTTATATATTGCCCATTTACTTCATATTATTTCAATGTAAGATTGCCAATATTTTCCCTTATTATATAAGTGATTAAGTTACTTTATACATTAAAATGATTAGTCAATTTAATATTATAGCCCAACCACTTATATATTACTCTTTTACTTCATATTCATATTTTTTCAACTTGAGATTCCTAATGCTTTTCAAATATAACCACTCTATCAATTATCATGGTGATTTTGAAGATACCCTTACAAAAAAATAATCAATATGACTAACTATAACAATCCCCTCAAGATATTTTTTAATATACACTTTAGTCCTTGACTTAAAAAATTATAAAATCTTGGGATAATTACACAAATACACCATGTGGTTTAGAACTATCACTTCAGGGACAACTTTCATGTTTATCAAAACAGTACCTTGAGTTATTCTCCGTTAACGACTCACTAATTTGTTACCACGTCATTTCAAAAATATTGCCACGCATTATGTAAATATTCCATTTTTGTAAGATCCAGCACAGGCAACATAGATAAAAAGTTAATAAACAATGAAAAATCTACTTAACAGGCAGAAGATGCATATAAAATATGATGCTATCCTCACCATCAATTGCCTCCTTATAATAACTAAGCATCTCTCTTGCTGTGCCTCAGCGTAAATAGGCCTTTACATTTTGAATGAATGAAGAGCAGGAAACGATGTTACAGGATTCAATAATGGCCTTCAGACATTCTAAGACAAAGAACACAAGAAATAAAAAGAGACTTCCATTGAAATGTTCAAAATTAAACCATAGGTCACAAGAGATATAATGTATATATCCGAACCTAGGAGGATGGCAGGTGAGTTCTCAAAACCCTAACTTTGAGGGATTTCACTAGATGAAAGATTTTGAACAAATTTGATCATATTTTACTCAACCAATCAATGGATTTTACTCAAATCCATTAATTCTTCAAGATCCCTCCTCTGGATTCGCTAAAACAAAACACGGCCTTAGATCATCAAAACACGTATGTGTTTGCAATAAGGAGATCTGGTTTTGCCAAAATGATAATATAAACAACGAAATTCAACAAGGAAAACAACTTGATCTTTATGGATCAGCTGAAGACCCCTTGCTGGCTAATATCACATGAAGCTTCAGCCTTAAAGAAAGCAAACCCAAGTGTCCATGGCATTCAGGAACAAGTTCCAAGTTCAAAGATCTAAGACAGTCAATCCCCACAGAAATTGTATGGTGATGAAAAGTTGCACCGTATGCAAGATACATAAATAAGACCAATTGCTACAGATGTATTAGGCCCAAGTATACTTGGCCCAACCTTGGATCCCGTAAGATGCAAAGAGGAGTTCAATTTGGTTGATTATTATATTAATGGCAAGCAAGCACTTGCATATCACAACAGCTGGGGTCTGCTCGGAATTGAACTAAAATTTTAGTACAGTTTCGATTCAGTTATTCACTGTTTTAGTTTTGATTCAGTACAATTTCAGTTCTTCGATTTCGGTTTAATTTGGTAATGTTCGATTCTTACAATAATTTTATATAATTATTTCCTTAAAAAGTTATACTTGAATTAGTATTTAAGTTTTGAATTAAGTTATTAATACATAATACATCATAAAATATATCTTTTATTTATTTCTAAATTATATAATCTTTAACTATAAGATGCATATATAATTTAGGATTAAGTATATTATATAATATAAAAGGATATAATATAATATACATTTTAATTAGTATTATATAATTATGAATTAACATATATATAGTTTAATAGTACATTTATAATTCAAAATTATAATGTAATTTAATATATTTATAACTAAAAGTATTAAGAAAATATAGAGAAATAAAATATAATATTCGATTGTATTTAGTTCATATATATATATATATATATATATAATACATCTAAAAAAATCATAAAAAAACACATGTAAAAATTCGATTCTCGATTAGGTACAATTCTGGTTGGGTTTTGGTATGGTTCCCGTTCAGTTCTTTATGAAGAACCAGAATCAAACTAAAATATTATAATAAGTTTAGTTTGGTACAGTTTCTATCGATTTAGTATGGTTTTTTGGTTCGGTTCGGGATCTTAGAATCATGCATAGCCCTAACAGTAGCAGCTGCAATTATGATCATTGAATGTCATGGAAACAAAGCTGTTCCAAAGATTATTTGTAACGCTCACTAAAGGTAGTCCGTACATTTTATCGACGACTAATGTCTGTCTGACAGCTTAAAATGTCCGAACTACACATAGACTATAGTGAGGAGGCATAAATTGAATAAATAAATGTTAAGAAAATATAGAAAAAATGTAGAGAAAAAAATAAATTAAAGTTTAGAGAATTTATAAATTGATACAAAAATAATAAAAATAACCCAATATGCACTACTAAGGGCATTTTGGTCATTTCACCCCCAAAGGTGAATTTTGACCTAAATGTCAAAAAAAAATAGAGAATAAAATAATTAACATTAATTAAAATTTATGAAATAGATTAGGAAAATGAGAAGAGAAAAGAAAAGAAAAGAAAAGAAAAGGAAAAGCTTAAGAAAATTGAAAAAAAAATTATAAATAGGCACTAGAGGACAAACTCCCACCCACTTCTATCTTCTTCCTCCATTTCTTCTCTCTCTTTCCCTCATTTCCTCCATTGTTGTCAAGCTTCCAAACTTGATTTCTCAAGCTTCTACACACCAAAACCCATAGCTCACTTCACAAAAAATACTCCCCACACCCTAAGGAAGCTCTAGACATCCATTGGAAGTAAGAAATTTGAAGTTAGGGAAGCTCAAGTAAGGTTAGTGCACTAATCCCTCTTTTTCTCTTTATTAAACATGAAAAGCATATTTAGCCAAGTATAAATACCATGAGAATAAAAAGAAAATCTTGAGCAAAGAACCCTTGAATTTTTGGCAGCCATAGAACTTGAGGTTTGTTGCTTTTAAGTGATGAAAAATGGTTCCATGAGAATGTGTGATGAGTTGAAATGGTTGGGAGTTTGATTGTGTAGTGTTTGTGTAAATTTGAAACTTTGAAAACTAAGGTTTGTGTAAATGTTGAGAACTTTGTGTAAAATGTTGAAATTGACCTATTGAGTTGAGATTGTTGCTTATAGAAGTGTATTGCATGCAAATTGAAGTAAGGAAGTTGGAGGAATTGAGATATTGGGAGTGTTCAATTTTCTGCAGGTTTGGACTCAATGAGTCCAGTGGGTTTATTGACCCATAATTGAAAATGTGCGACTCCAATTGGTATGAGGCCAATTGGAGGTGAAATTACACTCAACATAGCCCATTTTCCATGAAGAAACCATGCCCAAATTCTGTCCAAAACTTGACTTAAATACTGCCCAACCTGATTACACTCAAGACTAAACCAGAAAATGACCAAATGAACAGTACAGTTCATTTGGTCATAACTCTCTCTATACTGGTCCAAATGACCTAAAATTTCATCAATGGAAAGCTTAGACATAGAGTTACACTTTTCATGAAGACCACTTGACCCAGTTTTGCCTTTAACTAAATCAAATTGTTAGCACAAGTTCAGTCACTAAAAATGCCAACCCAGAAAATGACCAACATGTTCATTTGGTCATACCTGTTCATTTGGTCATAACTCTCTGTATACTAGTCCAAATGACCTAAAATTTCATCAATGGAAAGCTTAGACATAGGGCTACACTTTTCATGAAGACCACCTGACCCAGTTTTTCTTTTAACCAAATCAAATTGTTAGCAAAAGTTGAGTCTCTAAAACTGCAAACCCAGAAATTGTCCAAAATACTGTTCCTTTGGTATGCTTGACCAGTTTTGGCAAAAGTGTGTCAAGAAACACTGCCATTGATACTCCAGGGGGATAGATTACAAATAGATTGATAATTTGAAATCACAAGCTCTAGTCATCATTATATTAATGACTAAAAAAAATATATCATTATTTTGCATTCATATTGTAGAAGAAAATTCAATTAAGTCTTTATAATTTGTGTTTTCCCTAAAAGAAAAATTGAATAAGGCGTTTATACATCATGGAGTGAGCAAATATGGGTATCAATTGGATGAAATATGGCAACTATCCCAAGCTATTTAATTTGACATGCCAAGAGGGCCACTTTGCAGAATATCTTTGAAACTTCCTATGCCCACCCAAGGGTTCAACAACTCTTAGTTCTCTAACTCCTTTGTACATTTTGAAGCATTTGCACAATCATATATAAAATTAAACATGGTTGTAGAAATTATACCTAGTAGGAAGTAATTCATTGGACAAGAATTTGTATAAAGTAATAGCCATAACATTTAAGTAAGATATATTTTTTTTTGAAGGTCATATGTCTATATCTAAAATTGAAAATAAAATGCATGCTCCTGAGTGAAAGTAAGTTTATATCAACCACATTACCTAGTTTCACCATCTGACGTTAGAGAAACTGAACAAAATTTACCTATTTAAAGTCATTTTGCTGATCTAATTGTCATTTACTAGCTCTAGTACCTTGTTCTTAATCTCCCATGCCAATCCTAAAGCTTATCCTGATCTTATATCATTCAATTCCATCACTTACTCACATTAAACTCTACATTATATATATACATTCAAAATACCCATAAAAAATGAGCATTGCCACTCACCTCAGTAAACTTTTACTATTCTTCTTCTCAAAAGAAAAAAAGCAGAAATTTAAACAATACCTGTAATGGATTACATTTCTTTCACATTGACTCTTCACAATTTAATTGATTTCTCCTATCAAAATGATTCCTTGGTTTTTCTTTTGGAAACCCTTGCTTCAACTCATCTGCAACAACATAATACGCAGTACACTTCTTGTTCCTTCGAATATTTCCCCAAATGGAGGTTTAGGGAAGGGTTTAACAACTAATAGAGATTCTTCTTCTTCTTCTTCTTCTTCTTCTTCATACATTGACTGAATTGGAGGCTTAGGAAAGGATTTAACAGCTGCTAGAGACAAGAGTCGAAAGTTTGGTTGGCCTCCCTGCCTTCGTGAGTGCTAGAAATGGGAAGGGGCAGCAGCAGGGGTTCCTCTTCATTGCTCAATTCTAGCGTTTCTTTGGGTGAAAATCAGTACTACTACTGAGTTACCGAGAAAAGAAGGCAGGGGCGGGAATTTTATGGTGAAGGACAATCAGAAATTTGTCAGCAAGGAGGTGGTTTTTGGCTTGATTATTGCCGATGATTCGCCACCTCTTCGCCCTTTCTAGATCCTTCTGACTCTCTTGCTTGTTAATTCTCCCTTCTGCCCCCACTTTTCTTTTCCTCTCGTTCTTTCATTTTAGAGACTCCTTTTAAATATCACACCCAGTGAAATTAAATTTGGTCAAAAACTTGACTCGACAAAAGGATCAGATGAGTAAGTCAATAATTTAATTAATAAGTTATTAAAAATTATTTAAATATATAAATTAATTAAATATAACACCATCTAATATATAAATATAATTAATTAAATTTTATTTTTTCAAAATAAAACTTTAATATTTATTAAGTTATATTTAATAAAATTTAATAATGCTTTTAAATTTTATATAAAAGTATTTAAGTAATATAATACATAAAATTTTTTATAAATATATATTTTTTTTCAATATTTATAAAATATTAAGTATATATTAAAAAATATTAAAATAAAAAATACTTAGCTACTAAATTAACTCAATTAATTTTGATTTGAAAAATTTTTTATGATATTTTGAGTTCAATTTTCAATGCTAAAAAATAAAAAATGAGAGATTCTATTGAATAGTTACACTGACCACGTTACATCGATTTACTAATTCAATCACTGAATTGATCGAGTTACACTAGATCACTTATTTATCTAATTTAATTACAATTTTAAACTGATTTGAAGACCACTTCACTAATTTACTAATTCAACCGACTGATTTAATCTATATTTAATAGTTATTATTTCATCCATTTGTTATTGTTTATCCTTATAATAATAATTTATTTAATTTACATATATATAATTTCCCAGAAAAAACAAGGGCGTTACAAAATTAGTAATCTATTGCGTCTTTTTACAAGAATTTTTTTTTAATATATATATATATATATGTTTGCTTTGTGTTGAATATTAGGAAACAAGACCCAGTGCTATCCATGCCAAATTTCTTAGCTTAGGTTTAGTTTATCACAAGCTCTAAAAGTCCGCACGTGTTGCGGATATTATTATTTTTATTTATTTTTTAATATGATTAATAAATAAAAAATTATTTATACTTAAAATATATTTAATTTAATTTTATAATAATAATATAACTATCATACTTATAAATTATAAATAATTTTTTTAGAAATTATTGAAGTCATTTAATCAATTTAAAAGTAAATAAAATTCATTTATTAATTACTTATAAATTAAATTTGACATTTAATTAAGAGTGAATAATATTCGGTTTAAACTGAATAAATCGAACCAAATCGACTTAATTCAGTAATTCAATTCGATTTTTAAGATAATTTAGTTCGATTAGATTTTACATTTTAAGAATTTTGATTATTTTGATTTGATTTGGTTTTGAAGAGAAAAAAATTAGTTGAACTGAACTGAACCGAATTGCTTTATTTATTTTTAAATTGATTTATTTTATAGAGAATTTATAAATTATATGTAATTTTATATATAAAAATTGTTTAATTTAACTTATTAATGGTTATTAGGTTCAAATAAATGTCAAAATCAAACTAAATAACTTAAAAATAAATCTAAATTAAAAAATAATCAAAACTCAAAAATTGATCAGTTTGAATCGAATCAAACCGAAATAAAGCGGTTTGCTTAAATTCATTTTTTATTCATTTCAGTTTTATTCGATTTCTAAAATATGATAATTCAGTTAATTCAGTTTTAATTATTTAGTTCGGTTTGGTTTGAACTAAATGCTCAGCCCTATATTTAATATACTGAACAACTCTAAATAAATATTATGCTTTATAGATATTATTTTTTTAATATTTTTTACATAATAATAATTATATTACTATTTTAAAATAGTGATTTATAAAAAGAAAAAGGTGGTGTAATTAATATTAGTAAAATAAATTAACAACATAATATGAAATTCTGATATTTTATTTATATAATGTTAATGTAAAAAGTGAAAGTCATTATATCATAAAATAGAATTACCGATAATATGTAAATTTAATAATGAAATAAAATAATAAAAAAATTAAAATGATAATAACAAAAAAAGAAAAAGAAAAATTAATTTGAATTTATGTGATTTAAAAATTAAAATAAATTAATAAAATTTGAAAACAATTAATAAAATTATAAAATTTTTTCATCGATTAAAAAAATTGTAACAAAAAATATATAATAAATATAGGTTCTAAAAATTACTGTAGTATTATATCAAATCCTTACATAAGATTCAAAGTCTAAAAATAAACATAAACTCCAAATAATTGGATTATGTGGTATAATAGCATAAAATTAAAAATAATAATAATCATTAAAATTAAATTGACATAAAAATTAAAGATTAAAAAAATAATAAAGTAAATATATCATATAAAAAAATGCTATTTAAGCGGATTAAATCAAAATTTGTGCATCAATAATTTCATTTACTTGTATAAAGGTAAATAAAATAATTTTTTTAAGTTTAATAAAATAAAGAAGAGAAAGTAAAGTGAGAGGGATGATAAAAAAAAAAAAGAATATTTACCTATAAAATGAGAAGGAGAGCAAAAACAAAAATATAAAAATTTCATCTATTTTAGATTGTATGATAAGAAATTATTAGATTAATTTGTATTTAATTTTCAATTAACAATTTCTATTCAATTTGTAATTTGAAAATATAAAAATTTGGATAAATAATTTTACTAAATATTTGTATTTTTTATTGAGAACAAAATAATTTTATTGCTTTTATCTATGCTAAGTTTTTTCCTGGTTTCATTAATAAAATTTTAGTTTATGAAAAATAATTTTATTCCTTCAATTTAATTCATAATATATAACCTATAAATTATTAGAGAGACTAATAAAAATTATGAGGAGGCCAATTAATAAAAAAATAAATAAAAATTTATGATACCAATTAAAGATTTTTTTAAAATATTTGAAGACTAATAAAAAATTTAGAGATTAATTAATAAAGAATAAAATTTTATTATACTTAATAAAATATTTTTAAAAATTTATGGGGCCAAGGCTTATAATATAATAATACACTATATTTTAAATGTTATTCATTAATTTTGAAGGTGTCAATAAAAATAATTAACAATTATTAATTATGTTATAAATGTAAAAAAATTTTGATGAAAGTTTGGTGGTCAATTCCTGCCACTATATTCATTGTTGGCCTCTACATCTAAATGTTGTGTATTTCACTAAAAATGAATATAATGGCATTTTTATAAGTCATATATCATATGAATATATATTGTCTTTTACCTCATAATTAATAACTTTTAAAAATTACTAATTATATATTATATGTAAAAAAAGATGATAAAAGTTTGGTGATCAACTTTCTTTGCCAATGTATTTATCTTTGGCCCCTACATCTAAATTGCATACCTCATCGAACACAAATATCATGGTATTTTTTTATAAGTCATGTATCACATTAGTATCTAGTGTCTTATACCTCATAATTAAAGAGTTTTAAAAATTATTAATTACATAATATATGTAAAAAAATTATGAAAGTTTGATGATCAACACTTTTCACCATTCTCTTAAACATTGTATTCATTGTTGGCCCCGACATCTAAATGTGGCATATCTCACTAAACATAAATATTGTAGTATCTTTTATAAGTTATGTATCACATGAGTATCTTGTGTCCTTTGCCTCATAATTAATGAGTTTTAAAAATTACTAATTATATAATATGTAACATCCCTAATTTTTAAATTAATTTTTTTATAGATGGATATTAATATTTTATTTTTGTTTAAATTTTAGGAAATTATTTGAAATTTTTCGGATTTTAAAAATCGGATTCGATTTTTCAAAAATATAAAACTTTGATGATTTTTAAAAATTAATTTAAAGACCACGTGGCAAAACTAAAAAATATATTTAGACTCTACGAATTTTTTTGAGTTTTGTAGAATTTTTTTTGGAATTTTTGGGCCTCATTTTCGGTCCCAAGGCAGAGTAAAAATGTAAAATTTTATATCCTGAATTGGACCAATCAAATCGAACCAGATCGGATCGGACCAGTCGAATTAGACCGGCCCATTTCCTTTTCTTCTTCCTAGGGGTGTGCAAACGGTCGGTTCGGTTTCGAATCGAACCGAACCGATAAAATTAAAAATCAAAAATTAAAAATTTTAAAAATCGAACCAAACCGATTAATAAGAGAAAATCGAACCGAATCGAATCGATAAATATCGGTTCGGTTCGGTTTTAAACCGATCAAACCAAACTTTATAAAATTTCATATTTTTAACATTAAATCTAAATAATAAAACATAAAAACAAAAAAAAAATAGAAATCAAAACTCAAAAATCCTTAGGTTCGGTTCAATTTTCTTTGATTTCGTTCGGTTTGATTCAGTTCGATTCGATTTGATTCGATTTTCTTTGATTTCCTATATATATTAATAATTTCGGTTCGGTTTGTTTTTTTTTTATTTTTTATAAAAATAACCGAACTGAATCGATTAACTGAAATTATCAAAATTATAAATTGAATCGAATCGATTGAATTTTAAAACCAAACCGATTGAACCGAATTAAATCGGTTCGATTCAGTTTTTCAGTTTAAGCTGAAAACTGCTCTCCCCTACTTCTTCACTCCGCGCGCGCTTGACTCTCTCTCTCTCTCTCTCTCTCTCTCTCTCTCTCTCTCGTTTTCTCTCTCCTCTGTCCTCCTTTCGCTGCTACACTGTCGCCCCAGCCTTCCCAGCTCGCCGGCGTGCCATCCCAGCCTGTCCCCCTTGCCGGCCATCGCCTGAGGCACTGGGAATGTAACACCCTAGGCAAATCCCATATCGGCAAAACACGGGAGAGATGTTGAGTTTATAAGTTGGCAGTTCGTAACTCCTAATGACGCGTTTTAAAACCGTGAGGGTTTCGGTCCAGATCGGACAATATCACTAGTGGGCCAGGCTGTTACATTTGTGGTATCAGAGCCGCTCCGCGTGCAACCTTGACCGATGGTGGGGCAAACCTCAGCGAGAACGCTGAGTCCCATAAGGGGGTGGATTGTAACACCTCGGCAAATCCACATCAAGAAACACGGGAGAGATCTTTGGGTTTATAAGTTGGTGGTTCGTAACCCCTAGTGACGCATTTAAAGCGTGAGGGCTTGGCCCGAGTGGACAATATCACTAGTGGGCGGCCGTTACATTTGTGGTATCGAGCGCTCGCGTGCAACCTTGAGCGATGGTGGGGCAAAACTCAGCGAGGACGCTGAGTCCCATAAGGGGTGTGGATTGTAACACCCTAGGCAAATCCCACATCGGCAAAATACGGGAGAGATGTTGGGTTTATAAGTTGGCGGTTAGTAACTCCTAGTGACACATTTTAAAACCGTGAGGGTTTCGGCCCATAGCGGACAATATCACTAGTGGGCCGGGCCGTTACAGGGAAAACGCACCTAAAGAGGCCCCAATGCACAACGCGCCGATTCGGCTTCTCGAGTGGATTTCGACCGATCCGGCCACCAATCGGATCGGGTTTTGTGCCAAACCTCATCTACACGTCGAGAGCTTTTCATAGATACCAAGAACACCAAAATTCATCGAGCAGTTTGCCCAATTTCGAATTTTGGGCTAAATTTCTAGCAAAACGTGAACCCCACGAGAAAACTGAGAGTACCAGAGTGCTCTACTCGTCGAGAGCTTCACGCAATACCAATTTCAAAATTTTTCGACACTGTTTTTCGGTGGGTCCTGCGAAACTTTATAGTATTTTTTCGAGCATTAAATGAGCTTAGAAAATTTCGTAAAAATTATATACTAACCCCCGTGTTGTGGGCTTTGTGTAGGTACCTTTAATTCTCGAAAATTCAACGGTTTCCCAGGTCTATAAATTTCGGGCTGGGCAGACATGCTATTGAAAAAGTCTGGGAATTGGATCAAAATTATGGCTACCCCATTGTTGTCAAATGTCCCGAGCGCATTCCCTGGGTCAAAATCGACATAGGTAAATCCGAGCCTTACTTTTTCTTAATTATCTAGCGCTTGAATTTGATTAAAAATCTATAAAATATTTGTGGTAGCTTAGAAAATTATAATTCATTTTGCATTAGCTTAGTAATAATGCTAAGGACCGCAGGGCAAAATTTTAAAATTTTTAGAGTTCATTTGGGTAGTTTTTGCAAAAAGGGTTAATTATAAGGACTAAATTGTAATTTTTCACATTATGATTGTTGACTGTTTGGATGGGCTCAAGAGGGGCTATGTGATGTGATTGAGTTGTGGATGTGTGATTTGTGGATATAGAAGTGCATTTTGAGCCCTTTTGCAGGTTGGGTAGGTCCTAGGTATAGGGGAGACTTTGTCAGATTTTCAGCACGACTAAGGACATCTTTGATCTTTTCTTAGTTTGTATTAAGTCAAATATATTAAATAATTGTAATAAAATTATCGGGTGAGCCGGGATAGCCTTCCTCCTTCGCCCAACTGCCACAGTGACTTCGGTTAAGTCTGTGAGTAAAATATTAATTTTAGTTGTAATTTTGATATTATTATATGTTCAAGCATGCTTATGCATCATTTATAAATATATATCTATGTAGTTAAATATTAGGCATGATTCATGTTGCATTTTAAATTGATGAAGTGTTATGGATATTGTTTGTAGTAATTTGGAGCAGTGTGTGTGCGTTGGCATGCGTGTGGTATGGTATTGGGTATGGACAGGACGGGTAGACATGGCTTGAGAGACACACGCTGGGACCCGGTCCTTTATGGATAAGTCGGGGAAGACACAGCTTGCGAGACACTTGTTGGGATCCCGCACTTGGTTTATTAAGCGAAGTCCGCAGAGAGACACTCACCGCAGGTTGGATTAAGAGGGCCGTATAGGGGATCAGCTACCATATATGTATTTCTTGACAGTGTTGGGTGTGTAAGTGCTCCAAATTGCCTTTTTGCTGTTATGATATAAAAGTTATGATATAAAAATTATGACGATTTTGCACTTCACTCCACAGGGTGCATTAGCTTTAGATAATTATAGAGATTATGGTTAAAATTGATATTTTACTCTTTGAGTCAAACGCTCACTCCTGTTCATCTATTTTTCCAGGCTACAGGAGGATTATTTGTTGTGGCTAACCTGTTCTTCTTCTTCACAGGTCCATTAATAGTATTTAATATATTTTGTATAATTGAGTTAAATTTTAGACTCCTCATGTGTTAGAAGCACTTATTTTATTTTTGGGCCTGTATTATAAAAGTTATGTTGGACCTGTAAAATTATTAACTGTATGCATGATGGGATTGGATGAGGGAGCCGAGCTCTCATTTGAGTTATGACATTTTAATTATGTGGAGGGTGAGCTGAGCTCCCTAATTTATTATATATTGTGTTTACAGGTCCGGCAAGTCAAAAACTCCCCGTTAAATGGTCCATTTTATGGCCGGACTCTGTCTAGTTGAATTCTTGAAATTGGGCCCAAATGGGCCTTAGAGTTGGGTTGAGGAATAGTTAGGCTTACTACGAACATCGGGAGCTTTAGGCTGGCCTAGGTCCTAGTGCCAGTCCGGGCCATAGGTTGGGTCGTGATATAATATATGTAAAAAAAATATTTGATGAAAGTTTGATGTTCCATTCTCTTTACCTTTTTATTTATTGATGGCTCCTACATCTAAATGTTGCATATCTCACTAAACATAAATATCGTAGTATCTTTTATAAGTCATGTGTCACATGAGTATCTAGTATCCTTTGTCTCATAATTAATGAGGTTTTTTCTTTCTTCTTTTTTTTTTTTTTTTTTTTTTTTTTTTTACATTTTAAAGTTTGCTACTTTAGGTGGCTTCTTAATGCTCACAACTCAAAGTAGAAACAATATTTTGAACATTCATCTTCAATGACTTATAAAATTATATAATTAACTTTGCATCTATTTTGCATTTATATAAAATGTAAATTATATAAAATTTAAATGTAAAATTCATCTTAAATTATTTGTTTTTAATAATATACTTTTTGAGGCAAAAATTTATTATTCTCTAAATGATAAATTATTTATTTCTAAAGATGAAGTTTTTGAGACAAAAAAAACTTATTAGTCTCTAAATGTTATATGTTTCTAATTAATTCACTACAATTAATTTTATTTGAATAAAAAGCTTTAATTATTTTTTTAATTTGTCAATAAAAAAGTTCTTTTTCCCATGTCAAAAAAAAATATTTTTAATAACTAATTAAACTATATATGAATAAATTATATTAGATGTTAAGTGTGTATATAAATTATAAAGAGTTAAATAATAACAGTAATTTTTTAAAAAAAAATTAAACATGTAATATACACATATATACTTCTCTTATATTATATTTGTATGTATTAAAATGAAGAAATTATATACTTCTCTTTCAATCTAATTTGCATATGATTAAAGCTTTTAATCAACTTATTGTTCTTAATTATTAAGCTAATAATGTTAATAATAAAAAGTTGCAATTAATCACATATATAATAATGAATTTTGAAATCTTAAATTTTTTTTTAAATATCAATCAAAATAATTCATATATTTCTATTATATAAGAACTTGTACTTGTATCTCAAAGTAATTTTAAAATTAAATATTTAAAAAAAACTAAAAAATTAGGTGAAAACACTTCCACATATTTCACTAAAATTGAATATCGTGGCATCTTTTATAAGTCATGTATCATATGAGTATCTAGTGTCTTTTACCTCATAATTAATGATTTTTAAAAATTACTAATTATATAATATATGTAGAAAAAAAATTGATGAAAGTTTGATGATCAGCTCTCCTTGCCACTATATTTATCTTTGGCCCCTACATCTAAATTGCATACCTCATTGAACATAAATATCATGATATTTTTTGTAAGTCATGTATCACATGAGTATTTGGTGTCCTATACCTCATAATTAATGAGTTTTCAAAATTATTAATTACATAATATATGCAAAAAATTTTTTATGAAAGTTTGATGATCAACACTTTTCACCATTCTCTTTAACGTTGTATTCATTGTTGGCTCCTACATCTAAATGTTGCGTATCTCACTAAACATAAACATCGTAGTATCTTTTTTATGTTATGTATCACATGAGTATTTTATGTCCTTTGCCTCATAATTAATGAGTTTTAAAAATTAATAATTATATAATATATGTAAAAAATTGATGCAAGTTTTGTGATCAGCTCTCTTTGCTACTACATTTATCATTGGCCCCTACATTTAAATTGCGTATCTCATTGAACATAAATATTACAAAATCTTTTATAAGTCATGTATCACATGAGTATTTGGTGTCGTCCTATACCTCAAAATTAATGAGTTTTAAAAATTATTAATTACATAATATATGTAAATTTTTTTTTTATGAAAGTTTGATGATCCATTCTGTTCACCGTTTTATTTATTGATGGCCCCTACATCAAAATATTGCATTTCTCACTAAACATAGATATCGTAATATCTTTCAAATAAGTATCTAGAATCCTTTGTCTCATAATTAATGAGTTTTTTCTTTTTTTTTATTTTTTATTTATGTTAAAGTTAGCTACTTTAGGTAGCTTCTCAATGCTCACAACTCAAAGAAGAAACAATATTCTGGACATTCATCTTCAATAACTAATAAAATTATATAATTAACTTTGCATCTATTTTGCATTTATATAAAGCATAAATTATATAAAATTTAAATGTAAATTTCATCTTAAATTATTTGTTTCTAATAATAAACTTTTTGAGGTAAAAATTATTCTCTAAATGATAAATTATTCTTTTCTAAAAATGAAGTTTTTGAGAAAAAAAAACTTATTAGTCTCTAAATGTTATATATTTCTAATTAATTCACCACAATAATTTTATTTGAATAAAAAATTTTAATTATTATTTTTTTTAATTTGTCACTAAAAAAGTTCTTTTTCCCATGTCAAAACAATACTAAACTCAACTCAACTCAACTCAACTAAGCCTTTATCCCAAAAATTTGGGGTTAGCTATATGGATTCGCCTTCTCCGTTCTGAACGATTTGGGTTAAATCCTCAGAAATGTGTAATGCTTCTAGGTCATGTTGTACTACTCTCCTCCAAGTCAATTTAGGTCTACCCTTTTTTTTTCTTTCTATCCTCTAACCTAATGTGCTCTACTTGTCTAACTGGAGCCTCCGTATGTCTACGCTTTACATGACCAAACCACCTCAATCTCCCTTCTCTCAACTTATCTTCAATTGGCACTACTCCTACCTTTTCTCTAATACTCTCATTATGAACTTTATCTAGTCTAGTATGGCCACTCATCCACCTTAACATTCTCATCTCTGCAACTCTTATCTTAGATGCATATAACTCTTTCAGTGCTCAACACTCACTACCATATAACATAGCCGGTCGTATGGCTGTACGGCGAAATTTTCTTTTTAATTTATTGGGAATCTTACGATCACATAAAACTCCCGTGGCACGTCTCCACTTCAACCATCCGGCTTTAATCCTATGACTAACATCCTCCTCACATCTCCCATCTACTTGAAGGACTGAGCCTAGATATTTAAAGTGATTACTTTGGTGATATCACCCATTCAAACTAACTCCTTCCCTATTACCAGTTTGGCCTTCACAGAACTTCCAATGCATGTATTCTGTCTTAGTTCTACTTAACTTAAAACCCTTTGACTCTAGAGTACTTCTCCAAAGTTCTAGCTTTCTATTGACTCCTTCTCGTGTCTCATCTATCAGAACAATATCATCAGCAAACATCATGCACCAAGGAATACTCTCTTGTATATGTTTCGTTAGTTCATCTAAAACTAATGTAAAAAGGTAAGGGCTTATGGCTGATCCTTGGTGTAATCCAATTGAGATCGGAAAATCTCTTGTGTCCCCTCTCACTGTGCGCATAATAGTAGTTGCTCCTTCATACATATCTTTCAATACTTGTATGTACCTAATAGATACCCTCTTTTGTTCTAACACATTCCACAAGACCTCTCTTGGAACACTATCATAAGCCTTCTCCAAATCAACAAAAACCATGTGTTGATCTTTCTTCACATCTCTATATTTCTTCATCAAGCTTCTAATGAGAAAGATCGCTTCCATAGTTGAACGACCGGGCATGAAACCAAATTGATTGAGAGAGATAGAAGTATCATGACGTAGTCGATGCTCACAACTCTCTCTCACAATTTCATAGTATGGCTCATGAGTTTAATTCCCCTATAGTTTGAGCAACTCTGTATGTCTCCCTTATTTTTAAAAATAGGTACTAAAATACTTTTCCTCCATTCATCAGGCATTTTCTTTGAGTTTAGAATCTTATTAAATAATTTAGTTAACCATGCCACTCCCATATCTCCCAAATACTTCCACACTTCAATTGGTATTTCATCGGGTCCACAGGTGTAACGCCCCGGCCCACTAGTGATATTGTCCGCTTTAGGCCGAAGCTCTCACGGTTTTAAAACGCGTCACTAGGGTTTACGAACCACCAACTTATAAACCTAGCATCTCTCCCATGTTTTGCCGATGTGGGATTTGCCTAGGGTATTACAATCCACCCCCCTTATGGGACTCAGCATCCTCGCTGAGGTTTGCCCCACCATCGCTCAAGGTTACACGCAGAGCGGCTCTGATACCACAAATATAATGGCCGAAGCCCTCACAGTTTTAAAATGCGTCAATAGGGGTTACGAACCATCAACTTATAAATCCAGCATCTCTCTCATGTTTTGCCGATGTGGGATTTGCCTAGGGTGTTACAATCCACCCCCCTAATGGGACTCAGCGTCCTCGCTGAGGTTTGCCCCACCATCGTTCAAGGTTGCACGCGGAGCGGCTCTGATACCACAAATGTAACGGCCCGGCCCACTAGTGATATTGTCCGCTCTAGGCCGAAGCCCTCACGGGTTTAAAACGCGTCACTAAGGGTTACAAACCACCAACTTATAAACCCAGCATCTCTCCCATGTTTTGCTGATGAGGGATTTGCCTAGGGTATTACAATCCACCCCCCTTATGGGACTCAGCGTCCTCGCTGAGGTTTGCCCCACCATCGCTCAAGATTGCATGCGGAGCAGCTCTGATACCACAAATGTAACGGCCCGGCCCACTAGTGATATTGTCCGCTCTAGGCCGAAGCCCTTACGGTTTTAAAACGTGTCACTAGGGGTTACAAATCACCAACTTATAAACCCAGCATCTCTCCCGTGTTTTGTCGATGTGGGATTTGCCTAGGGGTTACAAATCACTAACTGCCTTTTTTGTCTCTTTCTTTGCTACCTTGTACTGTTCATATGCCTCATTATTATCACATTTAGGTAATTTCTTATACCATTCCCTTTTTCTCTTCACTGCCTTTTGTACTTCCTCATTCCACCACCATCTCTCTTTTGAGGGTGGTCCATGTCCTTTAGACTCTCCAAGTACTTTTCTAGCTACTTCTCTAATCTTTGATGCCATCTGTATCCACATATCATTGGCCTCCATATCTAGCTTCTATACTTCGGACTCGAGAAGCTCATTTTTGAACTTCACTTGCTTTACTCCTTTGAACTCCCACCACTTTGTTCGAACTACACTATTTCTTCTGACCTTACTTGAATTGTTCCTAAACTTGATATCCAAGACCACCAACCGATGTTAACTTGTTAAAACCTCTCCTGGAATGACCTTGCAATCCTTGCATAGAGCTCTATTTGTCTTCCTAGTTAAGAGGAAGTCGATTTGGCTTCTATGTTGCCCACTTTTGAAAGTCACTAAATTTGACTCTCTTTTTATAAAGTAGGTATTTGCTAGTATTAGGTCGTATGCCATAGCAAAATCTAGGATGCTTTTTCCCTCCTCATTTCAACTGCCAAAACCAAAACCTTCATGAACATTCTCATAACCTTGTCTATCACTTCCTACATGCCCATTCAAATCTCCACCAATGAAAACATTCTCTTCATTCGGTATGCTTTGCATTAAATCATCCATATCTTCCCAAAACCTTTGTTTACTCTCACTGTCTAGTCCTATTTGTGGGGCATAAGCACTAACTATATTTATTGTTTCTCCTTCTAATACTAGCTTTACTAGTATAATTCTATCTCCTACTCTTTTCACAGCTATTACTGCATCTTTCAATCTCCTGTTTATGATTATGCCCACTCCGTTCTTGTTTCTCTCCTTTCCGGTAAACCACAGTTTATACCCTGAATTACCCACTTCCTTACTTTTCTCTCCTACCCATTTAGTCTCCTGAATGCAAGCAATATTCACCCTTCTCCTTTCCAAGGTATCCACAAGCTCCATTAATTTTCCTGTAAGTGATCCAACATTCCAAGTACCAACCCTGATCCTCCTCCTATCCTGCTCCTTCCTAATTGGTCTCCTTCTATGATATCTTCTATTGTTTTCTATGTCTATCTTGTGTTTTGTTTTACTATTTATTATATATATTTTTAATAACTAATTAAACTATATATGAATAAATTATATTAGATGTTAAGTGTATATATAAATTATAAAGAGTTAAATAATAACAGTAATTTTTTAAAAAAATTAAGCATGTAATATAAACATATATACTTCTCTTATATTATATTTTTATGCATTAAAATGAAGAAATTATATACTTCTCTTTCAATCTAATTTGTATATGATTAAAGGTTTTAATCAACTTATTGTTCTTAATTATTAAGCTAATAATGTTAATAATAAAAAGTTGCAATTAATCATATACACATATATACTTCTCTTATATTATATTTATATGTATTAAAATTAAGAAATTATATACTTCTCTTTCAATCTAATTTGTATATGATTAAAGCTTTTAATCAACTTATTGTTCTTAATTATTAAGCTAATAATGTTAATAATAAAAAGTTGCAAGTAATCACATATATAATAATAAATTTTGAAATCTTAAAAATATTTTTAAATATCAATCAAAATAATTCATAAATTTCTATTATATAAGAACTTACACTTGCATCTCAAAGTAATTTTAAAATTAAATAATTAAAAAAACTAAAAAATTAGGTGAAAACACTTCTAGGATTTAACGACAAGCATTTTGATGATTTCTATTTATATTTATTATACATTTATTAACATATTTTTGAAATTTTATATATATTACATTTAATTAAATTTGTAATTCAAAATTTATAAATATTATAAAAATGTAATAAAATTTAATTACATTATAATATGTTATTAATTTTTCATCATAATAAATTATTTATATAAAATGAAAATTTAAATTATAAATTATAAATTATAAATTAAAATTGATGATATACTATTAAAAATAAATAACGTGTTATTATTTGCAATAAGTGAGATGGAGGAATCAATATGAATTAATATTTGCAGACAAAATAATTTGTCTCTATTAAAGATAAAAATTATCTCTAAAAATAGTTTTAGGGGTAAATTGTAAGGCCCTCACCATAGGTAGTCTGTATATTTTACTGTTCTGACGACTCATGTCTGTTCGGACAGTCAAAATGTCTGAAACTACACCTAAACTATAGTGAGGAGGCATAACTTGAAGAAACAAATGTTAAGAAAATATAGAAAAAATGCAGACAAAAAAAAAATAAAGTAAAATATAGAGAATTTATTAATTGGTATAAAATAATAAAAATAACTCGATGAGTACCATAAAAGGGCATTTTGGTCATTTCACCCCCCAGAGGTGAATTTTGACCTAAATGTCAAAATTTAAAATTTAGAGAATGGAATAAATAACATAAATTAAAATTACAAGTTTATGAATTTGAATTAGGAAAAAGAAGAAGAGAAAAGAAAAGGGAAAGAAAAGAAAATAAAGAGCTTATGACAAATTAAAAATTTAAAGTACAAATATATATATATATATGAGATAAGAGACAAAATCCCACCAACCCCAAGCTTCCATCTTCTTCTTCCCTCTTTTCTCTCTCTCCCTCTCTTGGAAACCGTCCACCATGGGAGCTCTCTCCCTCCATTTTTGTTCTTCTTAAAGCTTGATTTTCCAAGCTTTCTCCTCCCCAAAAACCATAGCTCACTTCACAAAAAATTTAGCCCACACCATAAGGAAGCTT
Source organism: Hevea brasiliensis (assembly GCF_030052815.1). NCBI lineage: Eukaryota > Viridiplantae > Streptophyta > Magnoliopsida > Malpighiales > Euphorbiaceae > Hevea > Hevea brasiliensis. The sequence goes on from NC_079505.1 coordinate 6,906,740, forward strand.
TAGATACCCATAAGAAGAAGAAATGTTAAAATTTGAAGTAGGTCACAAGAGGTTAGTGCCTAATCTTCCTTTCTTCCTTTATTAGTCCTTGAGTTAAGGTTAAAATGAAGTGAAATTTGTAAGAAACTAAAAGAAATAGGTGAGTTATGAGGGGAGTGAATTTTTGGTACCCATGGTGAGTGATGGTTTTTGATGACTATGATGTATATAAAGTGATTTAATGATGTTGGTTGATGCATTATAAGTATTAGAAGTTGATTTACATTGAGATTTTATGAGGTTGAAATTGTGAGTTAGGGTTTGGCCTAACTTTGGTATTTTTTGTATTATACCATGCAATTGGGATTGTTGAGATGTGTTGATGATATTTAGAAGTGCCTTAAATGTCAAATTGAAGCAAGGAAGTGGGAGGAGAAATGAAATTTTGGAAGTGCTATTTTCTGCAGGTTGTGTTGTTGAGGGCAGTACACATTTTAGGCAATAAATGAAATTGTGTGACCCCAATTGGTATGAGGCCAATTGGAGGTGAAACTAGACCCAAAATAGCCCATATTCTATGAAGAAATCATGCCCAAATTCTGTCCAAAACTTAACCTAAATACTGCCTAAATTCGGATTTCCACCTTTTAAACCAGAAAATGACCAAATGAACAGTATGTGTTCATTTGGTCATAACTCTCTCTATACTGGTCCAAATGACCTAAAATTTCACCCATGGAAAGTTTAGACATAGGGCTACGCTTTTCATGGGGACCACTTAACCTAGTTTTGCCTTTAACCAATTCAAATTGGTAGCAAAAGTTGGGCCACTGAAACTGTCAACCCAGAAAATGACCAAATAAACAGTACATGTTCATTTGGTCATAACTCTTTCTATACTGGTCCAAATGACCTAAAATTTTACCCATGGAAAGTTTAGACATAGGGCTACACTTTTCATGAGGACCACTTAACCCAGTTTTGCCTTTAACTAATTCAAATTGTTAGCACAAGTTGGGCCACTGAAACTGCCAACCTAGAAAATGACCAAATGAACAGTACGTGTTCATTTGGTCATAACTCTTTCTATACTGGTCCAAATGACCTAAAATTTTACCCATGGAAAGTTAGACATAGGGCTACACTTTTCATGAAGACTACTTAACCCAATTTTTCCTTTAACCAATCCAAATTGTTAGCACAAGTTAGGTCATCAAGCGCCAACCTAAAATGTTCCAAAATACTATTCCTTTGGTATTTTGACCATAACTTGAGTTCTATAACCCCAAATTCAGTGATTCAAAAACTAAAATTCAAGTTTAAACATAGAGGAGCAATTGTTATGAAGGAATTGTGATTAAATAGTCATCCTAACCTAGTCAAATTCCTAGATAAAGATAACACATCAACATAAACCTAAAGAAAGGTTCATGGGAAAAATATTATATATAATAATTAAAATACTCATAAAGAGAATTAAATATTAAAAATGATATGAATATGTAAATTGGGACTAATGTCCTATTAATATGAAATTAATGGTACCAATGAATAGTACTAGAAAATAGTAATAGTGAATAGTGCTAAATTAATTAAAAATGTTTAATTGCCCATAGTATACCTAGACTTATTTATTTAGTTTGGATAAATTGGTATACCAATTAGGGACTTCAGATAGCAGTACTGCCTACCGAGAAAATCATGAACTGACAATATATGTCTGGTATAATTGTTCTACAGGCTATATACCTACTTACTGGCCATTGTGCCTACTTTATTTCTGGCTTTACAAGCTGGCAGGAATCTCGCTTCGATGTGGCCGCCTCATGCACGACAAGCGTATCTTTGGATAGACATATGGTGTCTAACGATACACGCATATCAATCTTTTATAATTTGTTATAGGTTTTCTTGGGCACTGATAAAAAAAATTAATTAAGACTTAAAATACAATAAGTAATCATAAAAGATCCCGATAATGTTAATTATTTCCAAAGAGCAATAAAAATGTAAAAGACCCAAAAATTATGAGTTACATATATTGTTTTAAATTATTAAAATATTGTCATTATAAATTATGCACCACTAAGCGTTATGCTTAGTGCGTTGGTTTTCCATCGCGTAGGTACTGTAGATCAACCGCATCAGTCCCAACAGCCACAGTAGTCGCAGCAGCAGCACTAGTAGTGCACTGATAGAGCTCTGATCAGATCTGCCATTGTCCAGAGTCACCTCACCGATCTTTTGTATTTTGGTAGGGCCCATGTATAGACTAGTATTTTGGTTCATTATGTTTAGTCATGATGTAATTACTAGTTTATGATGTATTTCATTTTGGACTTGTAATTAAACTTTGAGATTGAAATGAAAACTTGTAATTTATTATCTATGAATTTCTATATGAATGCAATAGATAATACTTCATTTTTAGATCTCATAAATAATTATAAATGATATGATACATGAGAATATGATATGGAAATGTGTAAAATAAATATGGACATGTTAACAGGTGATTAGTGGAACCCGCCAGATGCTAATAAAATAAGGGAGGCTCTGTCCGGGTCTCCACAGAAATAAGATATAAAAAAAAAATTTTTTTTTTACACATAGAATACATGTTTTAAATGACATCAAAAGTTTACAATAGATATGATAAAACAAGATAGGGTGCTCCGGCACCGAATGTGTAACAACCTAGGCAAATCCCACATCGACAAAACACGGGAGAGATGCTGGGTTTATAAGTTGGTGGTTCGTAACCCCTAGTGACGCGTTTTAAAATCGTGAGGGCTTTAGCCCAGAGCGGACAATATTACTAGTGGGCCGGCCATTAAATTTGTGGTATCAGAGCTGCTCCACGTGCAACCTTGAACGATGGTGGGGCAAACCTCAGCGAGGACGCTGAGTCCCATAAGGGGGGTGGATTGTAACACCCTAGGCAAATCCCACATCGACAAAACACGGGAGAGATGCTGGGTTTATAAGTTGGTGGTTCATAACCCCTAGTGACGCGTTTTAAAATCGTGAGGGCTTCAGTCCAGAGCGGACAATATCACTAGTGGGTCGGGCCATTACATTTGTGGTATCAGAGCGCTCCGCGTGCAACCTTGAACGGTGGTGGGGCAAACCTCAGCGAGGACGCTGAGTCCCATAAGGGGAGTGGATTGTAACACCCTAAGCAAATCCCACATCGGTAAAACACGGGAGAGATGCTGGGTTTATAAGTTGGCATTTTGTAATCCCTAATGACGCGTTTTAAAACCGTGAGGGCTTCGGCCCAGAGCGGATAATATCACTAGTGAGCCGGGCTATTACATTTGTGGTATTAGAGCCGCTCCGCGTGCAACCTTGTGCGATGGTGGGGCAAACCTCAGTGAGGACGCGTTTTAAAACCGTGAGGGCTTCGGCCCAGAGCAGACAATATCACTAGTGGGTCGGGCCATTACATTTGTGGTATCAGAGCCACTCCGCGTGCAACCTTGAACGATGGTGGGACAAACCTCAGCGAGGACGCTGAGTCCCATAAGGGGGGTGGATTGTAACACCCTAGGCAAATCCCACATCGACAAAACATGAGAGAGATGCTGGGTTTATAAGTTGGTGGTTCATAACCCCCAGTGACACGTTTTAAAACCGTGAGGGCTTTAGCCCAGAGCGGACAATATTACTAGTTGGCCGGGCCATTACATTTGTGGTATCAGAGCCGCTCCCCGTGCAACCTTTAACGATGGTGGGGCAAACCTCAGCGAGGACGCTGAGTCCCATAAGGGGGGTGGATTGTAACACCCTAGGCAAATCCCACATCGACAAAACACGGGAGAGATGCTGGGTTTATAAGTTGGTGGTTCGTAACCCCTAGTGACGCGTTTTAAAACCGTGAGGGCTTTAGCCCAGAGCGGACTATATTACTAGTGGGCCGGGCCATTACAGAATGTGGCACTTCTTGCTCGGCTATACGGTAGACGGGTAAGGGGCGCCACATAAATAATATAGTTTGTAAAAATATATAAAGAAAAATTTTTTATTGTTATAAATTATTTTTATGGATAAATATATTTATTTCTAAAAATTGAAATTAGTGTTAAATATAAATATATCTCTGTATCTGTCACTAATTACATTTAGGGTCAATTTTCATATTTTAATTCTCATTTTAACTTCAATTTTTAAGTTAAGATTAAGTTTTGTCCATCCTCTATATTTAATCCTGCATCCGCTCACGATGCCAATCTAACAAAAATTATCCTAAACTTTCTGCAAGAAAGCAACGAAAGTCTCAAAGAGTAGTAGTCTATCGGGTGACAGAAAACTAGATAAAAATTTAAACATAGGGCAAAGGTAAAATGCATATCTAAATTTTTTAGTAAAATTGAATCTTAATTAATAAAATAAATTTATATTTATATAGGAGAGTATTAACACTTTATATTAAATAGTATATTTTTTAAATTAATGAGTCACCTTCAAAATTGTGAAATATTTAGTTTGATTCGGATTAAAATTAATTGTATAAAAGAAATAATACATTTTTAAAAGTAAATAAACTTTTTCATATACCAATTTTATAATAAGAATATATATATATATATATATATATATATATATATATATATATATATTCTCAATAATTCATGTAACTGAAGCAAAATTAGAACTGAACCAAAATAATAAAACCACTTTGTTTTGGTTTGGTTCATATAGTAAAAATTTTTTTGGATTTTAATTTAGTTCAGTTCAATTTTTCGATTCAATTTGAATCTCGAAGAATCGTGCACAGCCCTATTATTTCTATTATTGATGGGACACAATTCTTTTTATTTCTTTATTAAAACTCAAACTTAAATCCCAGAATTGCCATCACTTGATCTGTAAATATCTATAGCTTGGCCATTTCAAAGCAAGGCAACATAGCAGAGTTGCTTATCCAAAAACAAAAGATACTCAACATAGCTTGAATCAACATGTTCCAGTCTGCAGTGATAATCGCAGCATTTCTCGCCATTGTTTTTATTCTTCTTCTTCTATGGCTTTCGTGCTGGAATAGAAGTAGCCATATACTCCTCAATTGGCCTGTTTTTGGGCGGATTCCAGCTCTTCTTTACAGCTTCTCAAATGTCCATGATTTTGCCACTATTGTTCTCCAAAAAAGAAAAGGCACGTCGCGGTTTAAAGGACCTTGGTTTAGTGGCATGGATTTTTTGGTGACTAGTGATCCCAGGAACGTCCATTACGTTTTGAGCAAGAACTTCCCCAACTATCCCAAGGGTCCTGAGTTCAAAGAGATTTTTTAACCTCTGGGAGATGGGATTTTCAATTCTGATTCTGATAGCTGGAGTATTCAGAGAAGAATATTTCACTCATTATTAATCAAGAACAAGAGGTTCGATTTGGCTGTAGAGATCACTTTGAAGCAAAAGATCTTAAATGGCTTATTTCCAATTCTGGTAAATGTTTCACAAGTAGACATACGAGAAGTGTTTCAGCGATTCACGTTTGATAATATCTGTGAGTTGATTTTAGGCTTCGACCCAAATTCCCTTTCTATTGAATTCCCTCAAATTGCTTATCAAAAAGCTTTTGATGATATAGAGGAGGTCATCATTTACCGGCATATATTGCCCGAAAGCATTTGGAAGTTGCAAAGATGGCTTCAGATTGGGAAAGAGAAGAAGTTAAAGAAAGCTTGGAAGATTTTTTATGATTTTTTGGAGCAATGTATTACAAGAAAGCGAGAGCAAGTAGGCCAAAGCTGCAGAGATCAAATGGAAGGAGAGGGTTTCGACTTGTTAACATACTTTCTGGCAGAAGATAATGATTTTGCAGAAGTATCAGCAGAAAGTGGCATTCTGACTACATCAAACAAGTTTCTAAGAGATATGGCATCTAATCTCCTTGTAGCTGGGAGAGACACCATAGGTGCTGGTCTTGTCTGGCTCTTCTGGCTTGTTGGAACTCACCCATTTGTAGAGCAAAAGATTTTGGAAGAGATCAAAGCAAATTTAGGAGCAAAAACAAGTGAAAAATGGAGGGTTTTCAGCATTGAAGAGGGAAGGAAACTAGTTTATCTCCATGCAGTTATATGTGAAGTTTTGAGGCTGTATGCACCAGTACCTTTCGAACACAAAGTGGCAATTGAAGAAGATACTTTTCCAAGTGGACATAATGTTCCTAGAAATATGAGGATTTTATTCTCTTTCTACGCAATGGGTAGGATGGAAGAAATATGGGGTAAAGATTGCTTGGAATTCAAACCAGAGAGGTGGATTTCAGAGGGAGGAAGAATCAAACACGTGCCTTCTTACAAGTTCGTAGCATTCAATGCAGGACCTAGGAGTTGCATAGGTAAGGAGTCGGCATTCCTACAAATGAAAGCGATTGTTGCTTCTGTTATATGGAATTATTCTCTTCAAGTGGTTGAAAACCATCCTGTTAGTCCAAATGTTTCTATATTACTTTATATGAAAAGGGGTTTGAAGGTTAGGGTTTTTAAGAGATTTGCTCCTTGAAGATATTAATCTACCTCAAGGAAACCACTTATGTGTAATTAGTTAATAAGTTGGTCATTAAGCAAATCCAAAGGTTTTCGTATTCATATGTTATTTATATATGTATTATACCTTATTAATGTATACATGTCATGTTATATAAAATTATGGTAGGTCCTATCTAAAATTATATGGTATAACCTATTTAAAAATATAACTTATTAAATTTTTATTGGTTGGGTGTATATTAATAAAGCCGATTTCTAAAATAAATTCACTTAAAAGTAAGCATTTTATTAGATTTTTTTTCATTTATCCATTTTACTCTATCTAATTATTACCATTATCAAATAAGTTATAACAATCTAATATATCACATTTAAAATTTATAATTTTAATTAAAATTATCATTTTATAAAAAATTTAAAATTTTTACGAAAGATATGATGATTTAAAATAATTCCACAACTCACCTTATACTATTTTCATAAAATAAAACTTTTTTCTGTAAAGTATATGAGTATATAATATTAGTATTGTTTTAATTATTTTAGCATTTCCTATAATGAATGAGTAACCTGCTATATTGAGTAGGTAACCTATTAGTGTAGGTAAATATAATTTTATATTTATAATTTTTTAAAAAAACTTACAAGATACAATTTATCGATAGGAATTTTTTTAAAAAAAATTATATGTGTTTTTTTACATAAAAAAATTAATTTTTTCATTAAGTTAATAACTTTTCATGCTTAATTATTTTTTTAAAAAAAGTATTATTTTATAAAAATCTTATTAAATGAATTATGAAATTTTGTTAAATCATTTTATTTTTATAAATAAATAATTATATTTTATAATAAACTAAATAACCATAGAATACACCATAAATCAAATACAATCAAATCAAATTGAATCATTTAAAGAGTTAAACTAAACTAAATTACTAAAATAGATTCGATTTGGTTCAAATTGACACTTTAAATCAAATTATACATATCCTTACCTATTTATATGTGAACTCTAAAAATTAGAATGGTTTTATTTACCAAATTATTATTATTATTATTATTATTATTATTATTATTATTATTATAATAAAGTCAAAGTTTTATGGTTACAAGAAAGAGAGTATGAGAAATAATACATTTGAAATTTTAATCTTAATGTATATATTTATTTAAAAAGAAGAGAAGGCCAGGGTCTCGAGGGCAGAGGCAAAGGCAGAGGGACAAGGGTAACCTTAGCCTCCCGAAACCTTTTAAAATCATTATAAATATATAGGTTGCATTTAGGAAGAAAAAATTTCCTTTAAAAATAATTTATATTTTTATTATATTAGAGATAATGTAAAATATTAAAAAATATATTTCAAACTTTTCAAAAAGCTACTTTATTAAAAAAAAAAATTGAAGAAAACAAAAAGAAAAGGAAATATCCTTTTCTAGGTCTTAAATTAAGTGGCCTCCACTGTCCACAGTAGGTATTATCCCAATTCCAACCCACTTGCTACTTAAACACTTCCACACATGCCAAATGTGGTAATATGGTTTGAATTTAATTTTTATTTTAAAGAAACTAAAAAAATAATAATATCACTAAATCATAAAATAATAATTAATATTATTAAGACACAAAAAAACTTCAAGAAAATTATTGAGCAAATCTTGGAATGCTCTCAAGAAGTATGTGTATTTGAAAAAAAAAGTCTTTTTGCACATAAGACTAAATAAAAGATTCAAAATTCTATGACTAACTCATTCGAGTCTAAAAATATAAACACCAACTCATTAAAACTACCTTACAATAAAGATGAGATTATAATTTACGCTAAATTAAACTCAACAATCAAATTGGAATACTTGGGAGGCAATCTGTGGAGAAATTAATAACTTCTCCAATCTTAAGGCCAAAAACACCTATTATTTAGCCAAATTATTTAAATTCTAGATGTTCATTTGCCTCTTAGCAAAAGACTTATAAGACTACGTAATCTATTAATTATGTAATCTAAAATCTTAACATTAATTATTGATTCATGGTTGAAATTGAAATGTAATGTTACAATCGAGTGCAAAACGATGGAGAGGTCAAACTCATATACAAATGAGCTTAGCAACTATTAGATTCAATTTGTATTTAGATTCAAATTTTCATTTAAATTGGTGAATTCATTATATATATTTTCATTAATTTTATACAAATCTTGATATAAATATTTGATCTAATGATTGTTATGTTTATTCTTGTTATTGCAGGCACACAAATCTAAAATATACATAATTGCAAAATCACATAGTATAGAAAAGAGAAAAAAAATAATACAGAATTTACGTGGTTCAACTGTAAGATCTACATCCATGGGCATGACAAGAGAAAAGTTTCACTATAATAAAAAAGAGTAAGATACAATCATGCAGAACTCATACACACTAACCCATTGTATTTCCCAAATATCTCATAAATTTATCACAAAAGACAGAATGTTATAATATTTATATTAGTCTATATTGTGGGGTCATTGTCCCCTTGCAATCCCCAATGAGAACAGTGGTGGCCTATGAGTTCAGGCCTATGAGAGCGTACAATCTATAAAATAAATTATTAATTTCTTTTATAAAATATATAATTCTTAAATTTTAAGATATATGATTAAAATTAATTAAAATATTTATATTAAATAAATTCCTTTCAATTGATGTTACATTTCAAATTTAAATAATTATATATTTTAAAATGAAATTATTAAGTAAACATTATCTACTACAAATAATAAAATATATAATAAAAATATGTTTTTATAAAATATGATTTTTTTTCACTTTATGTCTTTTGTGTTAGTTTTAAATTTATATAGATGCTTTCATTTTGTCAAATGAATATAATTAATAAGTTATTAGTGACCAATTGTATCAAGCTTTCTTTTTCATAGACTTGTCAAATAACATATACATTTTTTTAATTGCAAAATATAGATAAAAGAAGACAATGGTCTAGATTTAATCAAGCTTATTAAACTATTTTCTTAAAAGTTTGTAATTATTTTCTACGTATATTTGCATCCTATTTTTAATTTAGTGACTTCATATAATTTAGATGATGCATAGTTTATTTAGCTGCTCATAATTTAATTTCAAATTTCTATTTTTTCATGCTTTCATAATATGATGAATTCTAATATCATATTATTTCTGTTGAGTATGCATTAAAATTGTGCTTCCACAATGATCAATGGCATGTATATGATTATTTTTCATCTCTTTCTCTGTTTTTCTCTTCAATCTTTTTATCTCCACTCTCCAATATTTTTCCACTTCTCAATGTAATAGCCTTGCAATGCTCCCTTGAATTTTCTGGTTGGCTAGGAAGCTTCCCAAATGCTTTGTTATTTGAAGAGCTAGCTTGTTGAGCTATTTGATTTTCTAACATCTTGTTGTGTGTTGTCATTTGATCTACTTTAGATGCTAATTGAGAAATCATATCTTGTTGACTTTGATGGCTCACAAGTAGAGTCACAATCATAGCTTCTAATCTAGCTGTCTTGTCTGGTTGTGCTTGTTGTGGTAGAGGTGGAGCAGGTGCATTTTGAGGTTTAGGAATCCCAGGAGGAGGACCTCTATTCTGCTGAAAATTCTGATGTTGTTGATACCCAGAAGGTTGCTGAAAATTTTGAGGCTGTCCTTGTCTACCTCCCCAAGAGAAATTTGGGTGGTTTGTAATGGCCCGGCCCACCAGTGATATTGTCCGCTCTGGGCTGAAGCCCTCACGGTTTTAAAACGCGTCAATAGGGGTTACGAACCACTAACTTATAAACCCAGCATCTCTCCCGTGTTTTGTCGATGTGGGATTTGCCTAGGGTGTTACAATCCACCCCCCTTATGGGACTCAGCGTCCTCGCTGAGGTTTGCCCCACCATCGTTCAAGGTTGCACGCGGAGCAGCTCTGATACCACAAATGTAATGTGTAATGGCCCGACCCACTAGTGATATTGTCCGCTCTGGGCTGAAGCCCTCACGGTTTTAAAATGCGTCACTAGGGGTTACGAACCATCAACTTATAAACCCAGCATCTCTCCCGTGTTTTGTCGATGTGGGATTTGCCTAGGGTGTTACAATCCACCCCCCTTATGGGACTCAGCGTCCTCGCTGAGGTTTGCCCCACCATCGTTAAAGGTTGCACGCGGAGCGGCTCTGATACCACAAATGTAATGGCCCGGCCCACTAGTGATATTATCCGCTCTGGGCCGAAGCCCTCACGGTTTTAAAACACGTCACTAGGGGTTACGAACCACCAACTTATAAACCCAGCATCTCTCCCGTGTTTTGTCGATGTGGGATTTGCCTAGGGTGTTACATAATGGCCCGGCCCACTAGTGATATTGTCCGCTCTGGGCTGAAGCCCTCACGGTTTTAAAATGCGTCAATAGGGGTTACGAACCACCAACTTATAAACCCAGCATCTCTCCCGTGTTTTGTCGATGTGGGATTTGCCTAGGGTGTTACATGGTTTCTCCATGTTGGATCATAAGTTGCAGAAAATGGGTTACCACCTGGTCTTTGATTGTAGCTCCCCACACTTGAAAAATCTTAACTAAGTGCAGAAAAATCAGCTGCACAATTGACATTTGTAGCTCCAACTTCTACTAAATTATTATAACCTCCAGCTGAAGAATCTACTTTCATGCTTAGCTTGTCCATTTTCCTTGTCAAAGCATCAAACTTAGCGTTAATCATATTCATGGCATCAAGCTCAAACATACCAGCTGGTTTCTTGATCTCATTCCTCTCACAACTCCATTGGTAGTTGTTATAAGCAATTTTATCTAGAGCAGAAAAAGCTTCATCTTTAGATTTCTCCATAAGATCACCTCCAGAAGATGCATCAATTATACTTCTAATAGCTGGTGAAACTCCATTGTAAAAGTGTTGAACAAGCATCCACTTAGGAATCCCATGATGTGGACATCTTCTTTGCAAATCCTTGTACCTCTCCCATGCTTCATATAAGCTCTCATCATCTCTAGGTTTGAAAGAAGTTAGCTCATTTCTTAGCTTAGCTGTCTTGCTTGGTGGAAAATATTGAGCTAAAAATGCTTGAGAAAGTTCATCCCATGTTGTGATAGAACCCGGTGGCAAAGAATGTAACCACTCTCTAGCTCAGTCCTTCAAAGAAGAAGGAAATAATCTGAGTCGAATTGCATCATCAGAAACTCAATTTATCTTCAATATATCATTGATCTCAAGAAAGTGTGCTAGATGCACATGTGGACTGTCACTTGGACTTCCCCCAAATTATGATTGTTATACCATCTGACACAGTGCAGGCTTCAATTCAAAATTATTAGCTTCTACTCTTGGTCTTGTGATACTTGGCATGAAATCCCCAATGTTAGGATAGGCGTAATCCTTCACAGAGCGGTTGTTATTGTTGTTGGCTATTTCTTCTTGTAATTGCTCTTGCTCTTGTGCTCTTTCTTGTTGTTGTTAAGCTTTAAATTCAGTTTTTCTCCTCTTAGATTCTGCTCTTAAAGCTCTTGTTGTCTTTTCTATTTCTGGATCAAAGAATAAATTGATTTCTTCACTTTTTGTCCTTCTCATAAAATAAAGTACCTGAAAAACAAAATAAACAAATTCTCAAAGTAAAAAGAAAATAAAAAGAAAATAAAATGCCTAAATTAACCAAAAAAACAATATTTCAATATCAAACAAAAATCAAATCTCCGGCAACGGCGCCAAAAACTTGATGGGCGTATCCACAAGTATATGGGTCATCTTAAGTAATAGAGTAATGAATCAAGTATCGTTCCCACAAGGATTTGCCGTTTGAGTACCAAACTATGAATGAAGCGATTATTTGGACTAATGATTGATGAATAAATGGTAAATGTAAATGAGCAAAGTAAATTGATTAATCTAATTGGAATGGGTAAAGAGCAAGCAAATAAATTCTAAATCTAGATGCAATTGAACTAAATTAATAACAGGTAATTTAAATCAAAGTCTATTTATGTTTAAAAGTGATTCCAGAGTTGGAGGTTTATGTATAAATTAATTGGGATTTGTCTTGGGTATTCCAATTTTAAGGGAAAAATAGAGTTCGAAGAAAATTGATTCTAAATTCCTTTGATATCTTTTTCAAGCAAACCAAAGTGTGTTCTAAAATAACCAAACCAACTTTCGTATGTTATTTGATTACTTTAAAACCCATTAAGTTTTGTAACCAATCATTAATTCCTCTTAAAATCCTAGTTTATTTCTAAATCTAGCTGATTTTAAGTTCCAATCCTTGATTATCTATCAATGACTTTCATCTTTCGGTCATTCAATCAAAGATTAACACAATACCCAATGGGTACCAATATTAGGTAAGTAAATCAAGCACACAAAGAAGGAATCAAAACTCGTATTTATGTAAAATAAGGAAATACCCAGTCTAAATCCACAAATTAATCTAAAACATATATCCCAACTCTGAAATCTAAAGAGTTTACTCACTCATAATGGTATTTACAAGAAAGATTGATAGAAAAGTAAAGAAAAACATAATAAGAGGACTAAAATAGAAAAACCCAGGTAGAAGTACCCAAAACTCTAGTTTCTGGAGCTCCAAAAGATGGTTGCAGCAACTCCTCTCTAGAAAAAATGGTGTTCTCCTCCTCTCTCTATTTATATTTCTTTCCTTTTTGTTTTCTCCCGTTTCCTCTTATGGCAAAAATTAGGAAATGATGAATTTATATGGTCCCAAAAAGTTACCCTAAAAGTACATAAGAGCCAAGGAGTGGATAGAAAATGAGGTATAAAATTATCCAAGTCAGTAGCATTATTCACGTTCTGGCAATCTGCTTAGGGTACGGCTTAACCCTAAGCAGCTTCTTAGCAAATTTCAGCCTCTGGTTGCACTATTTGCTTAAGGTTAAGCAGACCTTCAGCAAATCTCGGCAGACTTGGAGTAAAATGGACTTTTCCGCTCATGCTTGACTTCCAGCTTGACTTGTGCTGCACCTTAAGCACTACTGCTTTACTCTAACCAGGATCTTAAGCAATTCTCGGCAAGTTGTAGAGTAAAAGCTTGAATATGTAGGGTTTAAGCCGTGCTTGACTTTCAGCTTGAATAGGCTTAAGGTTAAGCTTATATGACATACCCTAAGCAACATCATAAGCAAAGTCTCAAGCAAATTTTGGCTAACTTGCTCTTTCAAAACTTGATTTCTTCAACTTTCCTCAATGCTTAAAGAATTCTAAATTTCTTTAAATCACTTCCTAATGCACTCATTGATCTTCGATTTGCCACAAAATCCTATCAAAAATAACAAAATTACAAAAATCAAATATAAAGTATCTAAAGTTAACAAATAAGCTAAAATAAAGCTAAAAACATAAAATATACTAAAATATAAGGGTAAAATGAATGCAAAACTACCCTAAAATGCCTATATGAAATGAGTGTAACACATGTATATATTTATGGGTTGATCCTCAGCATGTTCTCCCATGTTTTGCATGAAATATGTTGCTTTATATTTTTGTTTTTGTGCTATATCATTTTTGGGAAGATAGTTGCCCCATTGTATTGTATGGATTATATCATGTGCTATGTATTATTATATGTTTATAAAATTAAAACCATTATTATATAAATGTAATATTTGAATTACTTAATGTGCAATAATTAAAGTATTTAAGCAGATAAAACATTGGCCACAATGTCTTACAATTTGCAAAGAATTGCAATTTCTCCACTAATTTTCTCCACTAATTTCAAACATTTTAGTGGAGAAATTTTTTCCCACTAAAAAGGAGATCAATTTGTGAGGGATTGCTATTTCTCCAGTAATTTCAAATATTTTACTGGGGAAATTTTTTTCTACTAAAGAAAAGATCAATTTGTAGTGGATTGCCCATTTCCCAACTAATTTCAAATATTTTAGAGGTAAAATTTTGTCCCTCTAAAGATGATACCAATTTGTGGGGAAAGTAAATTTCCCTGCTAACGAGGAGACCATTGAGTGGGGAAGGTGACTTCTCCACTAATATTCATCTTTAGTGGTGAAATTTAATTTCCTCACTAATATTAATCTTCATTGGTGAAATTTAGTTTCCCTTCTAATTGATTTAATGACACATTTTTAGTGAGAATTAGTAGGGAAATTAAAAAACAAAAAAAATTCTTGTATAGTATCTATCCTATTCTTTTTAGTTTTATTAACCAATAATTGCAGTAACATTTATATGCAATTTGATTGGTAGAAATACATGTAATTATAATAATATTAATCTTTTCTAATAAATAGTGTTTTTACAAAGAGAAATTTTAGAAAAATAGTATTTATTATTAGCAGTATTGAAAAATAATAGAAATCATTTTTTTTATTTATTATGCTAGCTTTGTAGATTTATAAATATGTTTCAATTCTAACCTATTAAATAGGATAAAATTGTTATCCATCTAATAGTTTAAGCTAAATTTTATAAATTTAAAAAAATTTGTAAAATTTAATATTCTTTATAATTATTCTATATCTATATAAATCTGTGATGGAGAGAGAATATTGGGTTTGACAAAAACATCCATATTAATTTATTATAATACAATAAAAGACTATTATACTTTTTTAAAAAGATATTATATTAATTTTTTTATTTTTCAGATAATGTCATGTAATATTAAATTTGTAAAGTCTTATATGAATCCAATTCTTGAATCCCAATTTTATTTGAACTCTAAATCTTATGTTAGAAAATTTTAAACTATGGTGGGCATAATAATTTTCAACTGCAACAAAGCTAATAAATCAATATTTATACTAACATTCCACTTGCAAAGTCCTATATGCAGGAAAATACTTTAATTTATCAAGTTTAGTGATTCGACCCTTTTTTCAAGGAAGTTTCGTGATTTACTTGGTTATTTTAAATATTATAATATTAATTTTTATTTATTGTGATTCTTTAACTTGAAAATATTGCTAATTCATGATGATTCTTTAATTTGTAATATTGAAATTGAATGCTTTAACCTAATGATTATTTGAATATGCAAAAGATTTTATAATTGTGCAGGTCCAAACTTGCAGATCGAGGAGTACTTTTTCACAGGTTATTGGTGTCTTATATCTCATCAAAGCTTCTATCTCCTGAAAGTACGGATTTGAAGCTAAAGCCAATAAAAACATGTGTTTCTCTTTTAAGTAAAAAAATGTAGAATCTTATTATTATCACTTAAGCAATTTAAAATTACTTAATTTTTTGATTCTTTTATTTATTTATTGAAAAGAGTAAGTTGTGTTGGAGGAGTTAAAAATAAGAGAATAAGTGTAACTAATGTAGGAAGATGACTTGTATTCATTATTTTGCAGTAAGAAATTTGTATCTTCTAAAGAAGACTGAAATTTATTTATGATAACAATTAACTAATAATAGAGATGAAATCTCCTAAATTATACTATATACTTTCATATTTTATTTTTTATGTGTTTATATTATTCTTGACACAATTCAATTAACAAAATATTATAGGATGTCAAAAAAAGCAACCTTAATATCTTAAAGCCTCTGCATATTTGGACTCAAGCATTAGCAAGCCAATTATTTGGATCCAATTTCATCTTTTGAAATCTAATTCTAATGAATCTATCGTTTGGGCCCATAGTACATCAATTAACAACAGGAAGACAATAAAGGAAGCAAAGTCAACACCAATGATTTGAAGTTTGGTTTTTATTTTCTTCACCTATAGTTGTCAGTCACTTCAAAATTTAATTATTTGTTTTAATTACATGTTAATTTGAATTTAATTAATGTGTCTAAAAGTTACATGCTATTATTTTTTAATTATTATCCTCAAATAATCATAACATAAAAATAAAATTTATTATTAACAATATTTTGTAAGGTATAATTTTAAATTCTAAATTTTAACTATTTCTATAATTATTATTTTTTTATTGTTATATTATAATTATCATATTTTTAACTATTTTTTCTTATTAGTTTTACTATCATTATATTTTAATTATTATAATATGCAATACTCTCACATTAGATAGTTTCGTACATTCTGCTGTTCTGATGACTAATGTTTGTTCGGACGGTTAGAACGTCTAGAACCACACTTAAATCACAGAGAGAAACCATAAATTAAATTAATAAAAATTAAATAAGGTTCAAGGAAAATAAAAAATTGGAGTATAAATCGATTAAATGAGCTTAAGTTCCCGGCGATGGGTGACCTATCCGGGAAGCGACTGTGAGTTCAGTTGTCACTCTAAATTCATCTGAAACTCTATAAAATCCTTAATTAAGGATTAATTAAGAAATTATTGGGAATTAATAAATCAAATATATGAAAAGGAAATAAGCACAAATAAGTAAATCAAAACCTAAGGTGAAAAAACAAATGCTAAGGACTTATCAGGTATTATATGAAGGATGAATAAAAACTCGCTAAGAGTAAAATTTTGTCAATTAATTTTAAGAGTCCAAGATTGACCAAAAGTGAGACAAATTAAATTAATGAAAATTAGATTTGTATAACTAATTGTGATTATAAAAATTAAACATAATTATCCGAAGTCAAATTCTAATGATTATGGAAGACTACTTATTTACAACTTTGCCACACACATAATTACCAAAATGCCATTAATGAATTAAATAGGTTAAATGTTATGGAAAAAAAAAATTCATTCATCTTCCTCCCTTGGTTGTCGTCCTCCTCCCTCTTTCTCTACCTCCATTGTTGATCAAATCAAACTCCAAAATCTTTGATTTCATCTATGATTCCCATAGCAAATCAAATTAAAACCTTGAATTAGCCTTAGATTAAAAGAAATGAAGCAAGGGGTGATTTGTGAAGATAGAAATTGGGCCAAGTGAGGTAAGTTAAGATTCAAGTTTAATTATTTGTTAATTCATTGAATTTGAGTTGATTATTTAGAAATTGTTGTGGAAATTGCTTGAAATCATGCAAGATGTGAAGAAGTGAAATTAGGTCTAAGGTTATGGAGTTAGGGTTTTGATGGTATGAAACCTAATTGATGCTATTAGATGTGCATTATGACCATTTAAAGTGTATTTGTAAGAAATAACTTTGGTTTGGTCAAGAAATTAATGAAATTAAAGTTGTTCTTGAGGTGTCATAAATGCTGAATCTGGATAGCTTAAGTCCAGTGGGGTTATTAGCTCATAACTTAAGCTACATAACTCCAAATGAGGTAAAACCAATGGGAAATGAAACCTAAAATGCCAAAACTTTCATGTAGGACACTTAACCAGAAATGGCCGGAAGGTACCTCAATAAGGGCTAGAATCTGGCAATAAAAACCCTAAATATGGAAAACTGACCAAATAAATAGTACTTACTTATTTAAGCATAACTCACTCTATAAAACTCCAAATTTAGTGAATCTTGAACCGTTGTAATCCTGAGACATAAGTGAACAATTCATATGAAGACCATAATGCCAAATTATGGTGGTAACCCACCCAAATTAGCTAAACAAAGTAGGACTAGAAAGTTGACTGGATTCTGAAACTAGCCTAGAAACTTAAGAAATTGCCACCTAAATAGTTTTGGCAAAATGGCCATAATTGAAGCTATATAGATGCAAATTCGGTGATTCTAAAGCCAAAATAAGCATAAGACATAGAACTACGTTTTGACCTAGATCCAGATATAAGGGCAAAGTGGTTGAAATGTTAAAGTAAGTTAGAACTTGAAAACTAAAATTTCCTGCAACTCAGAAATTTTGCCCTGTGACCTCCGTGTGGTTAACAAAGCATAACTTCTTTTGTACATCTCTAATTGAGGTGCTACAAAATGATTTAGAAACTTAAGATAAAGGCCTAAAACTTTGTTTCAGAGACCTGGTATAAATTCTGGGAGTAAAGCACCTAAATAGTGAGTGCAAATTCTGGTGAAAATCTTGAAAATCTGTGAATCGCAGGGTAACACACCCAGGAGCAATACCTAGTGTTTTGACTATAACGGATGATTTAGACCTCCGAATTGAGTGATTCAAAATGATAATTAAATCTAAGACATAGAGGAACAATTTTTATGAAGATTACTTTGAAAAATATGATTGGAACTACGTTAAAATTAGGTTTAAAGGTCATGTTCTAATGCTGCCCTGCAGTTGGGTATGGTCAGAATGTGTAGCAATCTTAGGAATTTAATTGATTAGATATGAGTGGAAGTTAGAATGAGTATTAAAACTTTGAAATTGTATATTTTCAACGGAGAATTGAACTTTGAAACAAAGGGAGAATTAAGCCCAAGAAATATGTCTAAGTTAAGGTTTGTGCACAATTTGATTTCCTTGTATTTTAAATTTCAAATGAAATGAATGAACTTTCTATAAATCAAAATTGAGTTTCCTTTGTAATTGTGAAACATTTCTATTGTTTTGGGAATTTTTGAATGTTAAAATGAGTTTATTAGTGTGTTGAAAAGGCGAATGTTGGCCATTGATGTTATTGTAGCAAGGGGGTGGCCGGAATGAATGTATTTTAGAAGTGTTTGAGAAATTGTTGTATTGCCAACCCTATGTGTTGAATTATGATGATTTGAAATGCTTGGGTATTTGAATGAAAATTATTTAAATTGTTTTGAAACGACAGTTGGCATGACAAATTTGTTTGCTTCTCTTATTAGTAATGGTTAGTGAGGTTGAGATTGTTTATATTACCTCCCTCTCAGACTTGCCAGTTAAGGTTGATATTGGATGAGTACTCATATTTACGAGCTAGCCTTCCCTCATTAATAACGGTTAGTGAGATTGAGATAGCTTTGTCAAAGTGTACAACTCAACATTAATCGTGAAATTTTATGTCATGGCTTAAACTGTGTGATTGTTGGCAACACTAATTATTTTTAAATGTTATTTGTGACATTGACTATTTCTACATGATTTGAGAAATGTGTTATTGAAGATTTTGATATTATTTTTGTGTTTCATGGAATTGTGAATAAGGAAATATTTTGTTGTGAAATGATTTCATGGTTTATGATGATTTTATAAATTATTAAGTTGTGCACCACTGAATGAAATACTCAGTGATAGTTTTTTTCATGCTGTCGCAGGTAAAGGAAAAGAAAAGACTGCAGAGTGAGAGCAATTGAACCTGTGTTATTTTGGCACTCGGGTATATCTTAGTTATACCCTTTTTGAAGTTTGTTTTTTATGTAATGATAACTATATGTATGTAAGAATCATTTGAGCAGTTGTATAAAAGTCTTGTAACATTTTTTTTTTTTTTTTGTAACCTTGAATGATTGTAAATTTGTAAAGAAATATTTATTTGGGTTGTAAATGGAAAAGTTTTATTCTTTTAGTATTAAATGAAGAAAAGCCCTTACTTGAATGTTGATTTGAGAAATTATTGATTTGATGAGTGATTGTGAATTATATATGTTGTACAGATTTTTGACAGGTTTCAAATTTTTGGTTAATCATGTTTTTAGCCGTCACCACGCCTGTTTTCTACAAAATTTTTCTTTAAGTTTAAAATCTTTATTTTATTTCTTAATTATGTTTACAATACTTCCTTTAACCTTTCATCAATAAGTTTATTTGAAAATGAATTTGAATCGTTTAAAATCCCTTGCAATATGTTTAATAAATTATCGGTTAACAGAGTGCAGTAATTCATTAGGCATATTACGGAATCATGTCATATCTTATGAAAGGATAAGGTGTGAAATAATATATTTATATCTATATAACTATATAAAAGCAAAAAACAAGGGTACTTTTCTCTTTTCTACTTGGCAATTTCTACATGTTTTAAATATATTTTTCAATTTTCACAAAAAAATAAACAATAAGGCAATTTTATCACTCCTATTTGACAAATTTTAATTAAGAGAAATAAGTGATTTTTTAATTTAAATTGATTTATTTAGTATTTGACAACTCCTATTTCTTAATTCATTTTTTTATTTGAAATTTACACTACTTTTTTTTCTTTAAATTATGTTTATGGAATTTTTTTTTCATTGTTAGATTTCTTTTTCTCTAAATTATATTATAAAATACTTTACATATAATGTGAATCATTAGAGAAAAAATATATTGTAAAAATTAGAAGTAATACATAATAGAAAATATGTAAATGATACATTGAAAAGATGGGTAAGTAAGTAACAATAATAGTTGAATTTTATATTAAATAGGAAACAACATTTTATTAACCGATTTAATCTCAATTTCCTTTTCTTCTTTTATCTTACATCTTTTTCGTTTTTTTGTTTTTGATTTTTTTTTATATGTTTTGATTGAATCAATCAACATATTCTTTTCTAAACTTGAAAATTAATAATAATATTTATTTATAACTAATTATTATATTAATTATATCACTAAACATTAAAAATTCATTGTATATTACTAACATTTTCTTTTGTGATTTTAATATTTAAATAGAAAAATATTTTATTAGATTTTATTACATTGTCTTCTTTTGGGTTCTGGAAGAAGTGAATACCACAATAGGGAATTGGCATTACCATTTTGGGTTCTTTCATGAGATGCTAAGGTGTATGCTACTTTATTTGTATATACGGTAATTGGGCTGCTAAAAAAGTCTTATTCGTGATGAGAAATGATATAATTTCAATAGGCTTAAAAAAACTATGAATCCTGCATTTAAATGGGAGAAATCGGAGAGTGTTTGGATGATTACCTTTATATGAACCTGCTATAGATGGTTGCTAGCAGATTACCAAGCAACTCTCCTGCCATCAAGTATGTCAACTATTATTTGAATTTCTGCATTATGACATCTCACTTTCTTTTTTTCCATACCTTTCTAATACTATTTGGAATATCTTGGGAAAAATGTGATTCTAAACATGAAATTGGTATTTGACCAATAATCCTAGACTCTTAGAATCCCAATTTATGAAATTAAAGTCTGAAATGGCTGTAGTCTAAGCAATGGATATTTTAAATGAAAGCAAAATTAAATTTGTCTAATGATCTTTTTGTGAATAAAAGTTTATAACTTAGGATTTTGCTTAATAAATTACAGCACAAAATTTTTCAATATTCCTAATAGAAGACGAGAAGTTTATTTTTGAAGTGCATAATTCACCACTATTTTTATATATTTAAAATCATTTAAACATATTAATGGCAAAAAAATTATTATAACAACTTTTGGTTATTAAAATTGTGGTGAACAATATTGTATTATCATTGATGTAAAGAATTTTTATATTGTTTATTACTTCCATTATCGTGAATTATAAATTTTAAACCTATTTTTCTTTTTTTAAGGATTTTTGAGATTTTGTTTTATTTTTCTATGTTTTGATGAGATCAATTAATATATTTCTTTTAAATTTAAAAAATTAATATCTATTTATAATTAATTATGACTTTGAAAGTCCAATCACATTAATTATATTATTAAATATTAAAAATTCATTACATATTGGTAATTTTCGATTTGTGATGTTTAATATTTAAAATTAAAAATATAGAAAATATACTCAACAACTATATACTTAAACTAATTTTATTTTCACAATATTTAAAATTTTTATGATCAAAATAATATTTAAAGTAAATAAAAATATCTTTACCAATATAATTATCTTTGTATATAAAAAATTAAATTAAATTAATTTAAATTATCAATAATATAAACCCGTGCAATGCATAGGCATACTACTGGTTAATTATATTCTAAGGCAATTGTTCCATGCATATAAATTTTCTTAAAATACCACATGACGAGTTTTTAGAAGAGTTTAGCTTACTCTATATGTATAGATAAATTTTAGAACAATATATTTAAAACAAGTAGAAGTTTTTAGAACAATATATTTTAGAGCAATATATTTAAAACATGTAGAAATTTTTAGAACAAATGAATGACATCAACCCATAAATATGTTATTGAAATTTTTTATTTATATCAAGATGTGTCTACACATAATCAATAAAAAAAATCAACATATTATAAATATTATATTTATAGCTAAGTCTTATTATATTTTTAAATATTAAAATTCATCATAATTTTAGATAATATATCAATTTTAAATTGAATGTGTATACCACAAATATAAATAAAAATAATTCATGTTTTACGTTCGTATTTCATATATAATAATTACTCCACAACAAAAAAAAATTCAAAGAAAATAGGTTATTTCACGTCATATATTAATTTAAAGGAGATTAAATGATCCATAATAAAAAAAAAAAAGGAATTATCTCTATAAAAATCTTCATAGAGAAGATAGCTAAGTAAGATGAATTGATACCTTAATCTGAGAAATAAAGACACGTTTGATAGGGCGTAATCATAGTTTTAATGTAATTCTAATTATATTATATATTTGATTACATTATTTAGTAACACTAAAAAATTTGATGTAAGAACGATAATTACATAACATAATTAATTATATTTAAAGTAACATAATAGTCATTTACGTAAAAAAATTAATATAATAATAATAATTACTTATTTTATTTTTTAATTTATTATCAATATTATCATTACAATCACTATTTAGTTATCACTGCTATTACTACTACTATTCCTATTCTGTCATTACTACCACCACCACTCTCATTCTGTTACCATCACTACCACGACCACCGCGACAACCACCAATACCACCATTCTGTTATCACTTTCACTATCACCATCACTTGACAATTGTTATCACCATTTAGTTATCGTCACCTTTACCACCACTACTATTTCATCTTGCCGCCACCACTATCTAACTACCATTATCACTACAACCAGTATTACCATTACTTAATCATCACTACTATTCAACTATCAATCACTGTAATCATTATTACTTATTATTATCATTATAAATAAATTAAATATTAAAATAAAATTAATATTACATGTACTACTTATATTTTTATTTTACAATCAAACAGAGTAATGTATTGATAATTACATTACATTTTAATTTTGATTACATTATATAATTAATTATATTACATTACATTACACTCTACTAAATCTCATTACAATTATTTTTAATATTTAATAAACAGATAAAATAACAAACGTATTATATTCGGCCACGTAATATCTAATATTTTTGTTCGATAAGAGCCATACAATTAGATATTTGACTGTCACGTTAAACTTTGGTCCATAACAAGTACAATAATTTGTGTGTCAAGAATTTTCAACACTAGTCATTTAGTTTCTAGTGTTTAGTGGATCATCCTATTATTAATAAAAATTTATTTAGTAAATATAAAAATAATAAATAGAAAAACTTCTAAATTAATTAAATTATTTTACATTTTTTAAATTTATAATAAATAATAAATAATAATTTTGTTATAAATTCTATTTTAAAAAATACTTATAGACATGTAATTTCAAGACTTAGCATTAGATTTTATTTTTTTTATAATTTTTTCTTGATTTTAAAAGTTTTTTTCTAAAAAATAGTCAAAATTGATTTAAATAAGCTAACATTAAATTAAAAATTGACCATAAAGAATTGACTACACTTTCCCAAAATTAAAGAATTGACTATGATAATAGTAAAAAGTTAAAAAAATAAATTATTATTTGGACTAATTTAAATTGTTTAAAAAATTATAAATAATAATAAAATTTGAGAGTGGAAAATAGTATATATACCTAATAAGACAGATTTTTGAATCTTATTTAGGTAAAACAAAAGATATTATTATAAGTAGAATATAATGAAAGTGTGTTTTAGATATTTGTATAATTTTAATTTAAATCCTTACTTTAGTTTTCTTAATTTTAAGGTTTATTAATTAATGAGTATGAAAATTTGTCTAAAATTGTATATCAAAAAAATTAATTCACGACTAATTATATAACAAGTATAAACAATGTGCAATGCACATTCAAAAATACTAGTTATAATAATAGTGGACTATATATAATTTAATATTATCTTTCATTATTCTATACTTTCTTAATAATTTTATTTATAAATATATTAAATCACCTTGTAATTCTTAATTATAAGTGTATTAAAATATGTTAATCATTAATTACATATATATCTTATAGTTAAAAGATTATAATTAAGAAATAGCTAAAAAGTATATATACCATGTACTAACAACCAATTTTAATTTATATTTTTGTCAAACTTAATTTACAATAATGTCAACGATTTGATTTAGTATGATTTAAAAATAATTTCTTAATAAAATTGAAATTTTTGGTTTAATATTTTTTAGAAAAAACAAGCATGATGATCTATCAATCCCTTAAAATTTTAATCTTTAATTAAGAGTAAATAGAGAGTTGAGATCAATAATTTTATTTATTTATGTATATATATATATATATATATATATATATATATATATATATAATAATTAATTTTTAAATTTTAATAGAATAAAGAAAGCAAAATGAGAGAAACAGAGAGCAAAAGCAAAAATAGAAAATTTATTTTGTGACTAAAAATGATTCAAATTGTCCGAGTGATTTCATTCAAGGAAGTTAGGTCCACTTCGGATAATATCATCATTATTACGGGATCATTTGGCATATCTTATGGAAGGATAAGATGTGATATAATATATCTATATCTATATAACTATATAAAAACAAAGAACAAGGGTACTTTTCTCTTTTCTACTTGGCAATATCTACATGTTTTAAATATATTTTTCAATTTTCACAAAAAAATAAAGAATAAGGCAATTTTATCACTCCTATTTGACAAATTTTAATTAGGAGAAATAAGTGATTTTTTAATTTAAATTGATTTATTTATTATTTGACAACTCCTATTTCTTAATTCATTTTATTTTTTTATTTGAAATTTATGCTACTTTTTTTTCTTCAAATTATGTTTATGGAATTTTTTTTTTCATTGTTAGATTTTTTTTCTCTAAATTATATTATAAAATACTTTACATATAATGTGAATCATCAGAGAAAAAATATATTGTAAAAATTAGAAGTAATACATAATAGAAAATATGTAAATGATACGTTGAAAAGATAGGCAAGTAAGTAACAATAATAGTTGAATTTAATATTAAATAGGAAACAATATTTTATTAACCGATTTAATATCAATTTCCTTTTCTTCTTATATCTTACATCTTTTTCGTCTTTTTGTTTTTCTATTTGTTTTTGAGTTTTTTTTATATGTTTTGATTGAAGCAATCAACATATTTTTTTCTAAACTTAAAAATTAATAATAATATTTATTTATAACTAATTATTATATTAATTATATCACTAAACATTAAAAACTCATTGTATATTACTAACATTTTCTTTTGTGATTTTAATATTTAAATAGAAAAATATTTTATCAGATTTTATTACATTGTCTTCTTTCGGGTTCTAGAAGAGGTGAAAACCACAATAGGGAATTGGCATTATCATTTTGGGTTCTTTCATGAGATACTAAGGTGCATGCTACTTTATTTGTATATACGGTAATTGGGCTGCCAAAAAAGTCCTATTCTTGATGAGAAATGATATTATTTCAATAGGCTTAAAAAAGCTATAAATCTTGCATTTAAATGGGAGAAACCAGGGGTGTTTGGATGATTACCTTTATATGAACCTACTATAGATGATTACTAGCAGATTACTAAACAACTCTCCTGCCATCAAGTATGTCAACTATTATTTGAATTTTTACATTATGACATCTCACTTTCTTTTTTCCCTACCTTTCCTAATACCATTTAGAATTTCTTGAGAAAAATGTGATTCTAAACATGAAATTGGTATTTGACCAATAATCCTAAACTCTTAGAATCCCAATTTATGAAATTGAAGTCTGAAATGGCTATAGTCGAAGCGATGGATATTTTAAGTGAAAGCAAAATTAAATTTGTCTAATGGTCTTTTTATGAATGAAAGTTTATAACCTAGGATTTTGCTTAACAAATTACAGCACAAAATTTTTTAACATTCCTAATGGAAGATGAGAAGTTTATTTTGAAGTGCATAATTTGCAACTATTTTTATATATTTAAAATCATTTAAACACATTAATGGTAAAAATTGTTACAACAACTTTTGGTTATTAAAACTGTGGTGAACAATATTGTATTATCATCAATGTAAAGAATTTTTATATTGTTTATTACTTCCATTATCATGAATTTACAAATTTTAAATCTATTTTTCTTTTTTTAAGGATTTTTGAGATTTTTTTTTTATTTTTCTATGTTTTGATGAGATCAATTAATATATTTTCTTTTAAATTTAAAAAATTAATATCTATTTATAATTAATTATGACTTTGAAAGTCCAATCATATTAATTATATTATTAAATATTAAAAATTCATTACATATTGCTAATTCGATTTGTGATGTTTAATATTTAAAATTAAAAATATAGAAAATATACTCAACAACTATATACTTAAACTAATTTTATTTTCACAATATTTAAATTTTTTATGATCAAAATAATATTTAAAGTAAATAAAAATATCTTTACCTATATAATTTTCTTTGAATATAAAAAATTAAATTAAATTAATTTAAATTATCAATAATATAAACCCGTGCAATGCATAGGCATACTACTAGTTATATTATAAGGCAATTGTTCCATGCATATAAATTTTCTTAAAATACCACATGATGAGTTTTTAGAAGAGTTTAGCTTGCTTTATATGTATAGATAAATTTTAGAACAATATATAGAAATTTTTAGAACAATATATTTAAAACATGTAGAAATTTTTAGAACAAATGAATGACATCAACCCATAAATATGTTATTGAAATTTTTTATTTATATCGTGTATATACATAATCAATAAAAAAATCAACATATTATAAATATTATATTTATAACTAAGTCTTATTATATTTTTAAATATTAAAATTCATCATAATTTTAGATGATATATCAATTTTAAATTGAATGTGTATACCACAAATATAAATAAAAATAATTCATATTTTACGTTCGTATTTCATATATAATAATTACTCCACAACAAAAAAAAATTCAAAGAAAATAGGTGTGACGCCCCTTACCCGTCTATTATATAGCTGAGCAAGAAGTGCCACATTCGGTGCCGGAGCACCCTATCTTGTCTTGTCATGTCTATTGTAAATTTTAATGTCATTTAAATCAGGTAATTTATGTGTAGAATTTTTTTTTTATTTTTATATGTATATATATATCTTATTTCATGGAGACACAGATCCTCCTCTGTTTTATTAGCATCTGGCGGGTTCCACTATCACGTGTTAACATATTCATAGTCTTCTCACATATTTCCATATCATATTTTCTTTTATCATATCATTCACAACTATTTATGAGATCTCAAAATGAAGTGTCATCTATTGCATTCATATGGAAATTTATAGATAATAAATTATAAGTTTTCATTTCAAGTCCAAAATAAAATACATCATAAACTAGTAATTACATCATGACTAGACATAATGAACCAAAATACTAGTCTACACATGGGCCCTACCAAAATACAAAGATCGATGAGGTGACTCGATCGGTGGCGATCCGGTGAAACTCTGTCCGAATACTCACCGTGGCGGCTGATCTTGATACCTACGCGATGGAAAACCAACGCGCTAAGCATAACGCTTAGTGGTGCATAATTTATAATAATAATAATTAAACAATTGAAATAATATTTACAAATCATAAATTCTGGGTCTTTTACATTTTTTTTTATTACACTTTGAAATCAATTAAAATTATTGGGGTCTTTCCTGTTTACTTATTGTATATTCAGTATTAATTAATTATTATCAATGCCCAAGAAACCTATAACAAATTATAAAAGCTGGATACACGGGAGTATACGGGTTAGACAGCCATATGTCTATCCTGTATACATCCGTGGGCACGAGGCCGGTGTCAGGCACGAGACCTGTCGGAGCTTGTAAAGCCGAGAAATAAAGTAGGCACAATGGCGATAAGTAGGCATATAGCCTGTAGAACAATCATATCAGACATATATTGTCGGTTTATGATTTGCTCTATAAGCGATCGCTTATCTGTGGTCCCTAATTGGTATACCAATTTATCCAAACTAAATAAATAAGTCTAGGTATACTATGGGCAATTAAACATTTTTAATTATTTTAGCACTATTCACTGTTACTATTTTCTAGTACTGTTCATTGGTACCATTATTTTCATATTAATGGGACATTAGTCCCAATTTACATATTCATATCATTTTTAATATTTAATTATCCTTATGAGTATTTTAATTATCATATATAGCATTTTTCCTATGAACCTTTCTTTAGGTTCATGTTGATGTGTTATCTTTATCTAGGAATTTGACTAGGTTAGGATGTCTATTTAGTCACACTTCCTTCATAACAATTGTTCCTCTATGTTTAAACTTGAATTTCAGTTTTTGAATCACTGAATTTGGAGTTATAGAACTCAAGTTATGGTCAAAATACCATAACTAGTCCCTTTGCCTCTAAGCTGTCCAGAATTTACAATTTCTAGTCAATAAAGTTTGACCAGTCATTTGATCATTTTATTGTCATTTTTAGACTTAGGTTCCTTCACAAGATATGTTCCTCTATGTCTTAGGGACTCCCAGGTACAATTTCATAATTTTTCAAGCTTGGTATAGTGAGTTATGGTCAATGTATTAACCTGGACTCTCAGTCCTATAAGGGTAAAAATCAACTTCAGGGCAGTATGTTTGACCCTCTTTTAGGTCTTTACACTTAGAATTTGGCAAAGGTGTCTAAATCAATATTGTAGCCCTAAGTATCATGTTTCTAGATCATATTGGCAAATCTCAAATGGAATTTCCTAATGGGAGTTATGGCCAAATGAACACACAGGTATCAAATGGCATTCTGGGTTCAACTTAACATTTTCTAGATTTCAATTCCTAACTTTGGCTAATATTTTCCCTAGGATGCAATGGTTTCTAGAGCTTGGTCAAAACATAAAAATTGTTGTGCTATGTCTTATAAAACTTTTGGCACTAGTTTCACTCAATTTGCAGCTTTGGAGACCAAGTTATGACATTTTTGCCAAAACTGGTCAAGCATACCAAAGGAACAGTATTTTGGATAATTTCTGGGTTAGCAGTTTTAGTGACTCAACTTGTGCTAATAATTTGATTTGGTTAAAAGCAAAACTGGGTTAAGTGGTCTTCATGAAAAGTGTAGCCCTATGTCTAAACTTTCCATTGGTAAAATTTTAGTTCATTTGGTCATTTTCTGGGTTGGCAGTTTCAGTGACCCAACTTGTGCTACCAATTTGAATTGGTTAAAGGCAAAACTGGGTTAAGTGGTCTTCATGAAAAGTGTATCCCTATGTCTAAACTTTCCATGGGTGAAATTTTAGGTCATTTGGACCAGTATAGAGAGTTATGACCAAATGAACACGTACTGTTCATTTGGTCATTTTCTGGGTTAGCAGTTTGAGTGACACAACTTGTGCTAACAATTTGAATTAGTTAAAGGCAAAACTGGGTTAAGTGGTCTTCATGAAAAGTGTAACCCTATGTCTAAACTTTCCATGGTTAAAATTTTAGGTAATTTGGACCAGTATAGAGAGAGTTATGACCAAATGAACACGTACTGTTCATTTGGTCATTTTCTGGGTTGGGTTGCAGGGAAATCCGAATTTGGGTAGTATTTAGGTCAAGTTTTGGACAGAATTTGGGCATGGTTTCTTCATGGAAAATGGGCTATTTTGGGTCTAGTTTCACCTCCAATTGGCCTCATACCAATTGGGGTCACACAATTTTATTTATGGCCTAAAATGTACACTGCCCTCAACAAACACAACCTGCAGAAAATTGACACTTCCAAAACTCAATCTCCTCCAACTTCCTTACTTCAATTTGCATGCAATACACTTCTATAAGCAACAATCTCATCCCAATAGATCAATTTCAATATTTTACACAAAGTCCTCAACATTTACACAAACCCTAGTTTTCAAAGTTTCAAATTTACACAAACCCTACACAATCAAACACCCAAATATTTCAACTAATTACACATTCTCATAGAACCATTTTTCATCACTTAAAAGCAATAAATTTCAAGTTCCATGGCTGCCAAAAATTCAAGGGTTCTTTCCTCTAGATTTTCTTTTTGTTTTAATGGTATTTATGCTTAGCTAAACATGCTTTTCATGTTTAATAAAGAGAAGAAGAGGGATTAGTGCACTAATCTCTTGTGACCCACTTCAAACTTTAATCTTTCTTCTTCTAATGGGTATCTAAAGCTTCCTTATTGTGTGGGCTAAATTTTTTGTGAAGGGGTCTATGGGTTTTGGGGAGGAGAAAGCTTGGAAAATCAAGCTTTAAGAAGAACGAAAATGGAGGGAGGGAGACACTAAGGGAGACGACAAGGAGGGAGAGAGAAGAGGAAGAAGAATGGTTGGTGGGGTTTTGTCTTCTTGTGTCTATTTATATACATTTATGTGTACTTTATTTTTTTTTTAATTTCATAAATCTATTTCCTTTCTTTTCTTTTCTTTCCTTTTCTTTTCTTTCCTTTTCTTCTTCTTTCTCTTCTCATTTTTCAAATTTAAATTCATAAAATTTATTTATGTTAATTATTCTATTTCCAAATTTTAATTTGACATTTAAGTCAAAATTCACCTCTAGGGGTGAAATGACCAAAAATGCCTTTCATGGTGCTCATCGGATTATTTTTATTTTTTATACCAATTAATAAATTCTCTAAATTTTATTTTATTTCTCAAAGTTTTTCCTATATATATATTTTTTTAATATTTATTTCATTAATTTATGCATCCTCACTATAGTTTAAGTGTAGTTCCAGACATCCTGACTGTCCGAACAGACATTAGTCGTCGGAACAGTAAAATGTACGGACTACCTACGGTGAGGGCGTTACAATATGTTATTTCAGGTCATATATTAATTTAAAGGAGATTAAATGATCCATAATATAAAGAAAAAAAAAAAGGAATTATCTCCGTAAAAATCTTCATGGAGAAGATAGCTAAGTAAGATGAATTGATACCTTAATATGAGAAATAAAGACGCGCGTTTGATAGGGCGTAATCATAGTTATAATGTAATCCTTATTATATTACATATTTGATTACATTATTTAGTAACATTAAAAAATTTGATGTAAGAACGATAATTATATAACATAATTAATTATATTTAAAGTAACATAATAGTCATTTACATACAAAAATTAATATAATAATAATTACTTATTTCATTTTTTTATTTATTATCAATATTATCATTACAATCACTATTTAGTCATCACTGCTATTACTACTATTATTCCTATTCTGTCATTACTACCACCACCACTTTCATTCTGTTACCACCACTACCACGACCACCGCGACAACCACCACCACCACCATTCTGTTATCACTTTCGCTATCACCATTACTTGATAATCGTTATCACCACTTAGTTATCGTCACCTTTACCACCACCACTATTTCATCTTCCCGCCACCACTATCTAACTACCGTTATCACTACAACCACTATTACCATTACTTAGTCATCACTACTATTCAACTATCAATCACTGTAATCATTATTATTTATTATTATCATTATAAATAAATTAAATATTAAAATAAAAATTAATATTACATGCACTACTTATATTTTTATTTTACAAAAAAACATATTAATGTATGGATAATTACATTACATTTTAATTTTGATTATATTATACAATTAATTATATTACATTACATTACACTTTACTAAACCTCATTGCAATTATTTTTAATATTTAATAAATAGATAAAATAACAAACGTATTATATTCGGCCACGTAATATCTAATATTTTTGTTCGATAAGAGCCATACAATTAGATATTTGACTGTCACGTTAAACTTTGGTCCATAACAAGTACAATAATTTGTGTCTCAAGAATTTTCAACACTAGTCATTTATTTATGTTAAAACATCATTATTTAGTTTCTAGTGTTTAGTGGATCATCCTATTATTAATAAAATTTATTTAGTAAATATAAAAATATAAATAGAGAAACTTCTAAATTAATTAAATTATTTTATATTTTTTAAATTTATAATAAATAATAAATAATAATTTTGTTATAAATTCTATTTTAAAAAATACTTATAGACGTGTAATTTAAAGACTTATCATTAGATTTTTATTTTTATTTTTTATAATTTTGTCTTGATTTTAAAAGTTTTTTTTTAATAAATAGTCAAAATTGATTTAAATAAGCTAACATTAAATTAAAAATTGACTATAAAGAATTGACTAAACTCTCCCAAAATTAAAGAATTGACTATAATAATAGTAAAAAGTTAAAAAAATAAATTATTATTTGGACTAATTTAAATTGTTTAAAAAATTATAAATAATAATAAAATTTGAGAGTGGAAAATAGTATATATACCTAATAAGATAGATTTTTGAATCTTATTTAGGTAAAATAAAAGATATTATTAATAAATAAAAATACATCTTTTTAACTTAAATACATATAAGTAGAATATAATGCAAGTGTGTTTTTAGATATTTGTATAATTTTAATTTAAATCCTTACTTTAGTTTTCTTAATTTTAAGGTTTATTAATTAATTAGTATGAAAATTTGTCTAAAATTGTATATCAAAAAAATTAATTCACGAGTAATTATATAACAAGTATAAACAACGTGCAATGCACATTCAAAAATACTAGTTATAATAATAGTGGACTATATATAATTTAATATTATCTTTCATTTTTCTATATTTTCTTAATAATTTTATTTATAAATATATTAAATCACCTTGTAATTCTTAATTATAAGTGTATTAAAATATGTTAATCATTAATTACATATATATCTTATAGTTAAAAGATCATATAATTAAGAAATAGCTAAAAAGTATATATATCATGTATTAACAACCAATTTTAATTTATATTTTTGTCAAAGTTAATTTACAAGAATGTCAACGATTTGATTTAGTATGATTTAAAAATAATTTTTTAATAAAATTGAAATTTTTGGTTTAATATTTTTTAGTAAAAAACAAGCATGACGATCTATCAATTCCTTAAAATTTTAATTTTTAATTAAGAATAAATGGAGAGTTGAGATCAATAATTTTATTTATTCATGTATATATATATATATATATATATAATAATTTTTAAATTTTAATAGAATAAAGAAAATGAAATGAGAGAAACAGAGAGCAAAAGCAAAAATAGAAAATTTATCTTGTGACTAAAAAGGATTCGAATTGTCCGAGTGATTTCATTCAAGGAAAAATAGGTCCACTTCGGATAATATCATCATTATTAGCCAATGGATAAGTTTTAGCCTATATTAAGTAGGGGCTATTATCACTCAAACTCACTAATTTTGTAAGTTATTTCAATGAATTCAGCTAATTTTATTTTTTTTTTAATTTAAGTATCATTAAAGTTAGATATTATAAGTTTTCAATTTAACTTGAGCTAATTTTCACTCACAATCACTTAAATTTAGGTATTTTTCAATGTAGCCACTCAACTTTCAATTTCTTTCTTAAAACTCAAAATTTTCTCAATTTTATTAATCATTTTAATATTTTTAAATATATTTTGAAATTTATTTTAAAATTTTAAAATTTAAATTTCTACTTTTAAATTTGGGTATACTTAGTGTAATACTATTTATTTATAATTTGAAATAATAAATTGAAATAATTATGTTTTCTATATTATTATTATTATTATTATTATTATTATTTAAGAATATTGAATTTTAAATTAATAAAAGATATTTTTGGGTTTAATGTTAATTTATTAATGATATAATAAAGATTATATAATTAAAAATTATTAATAAAATAATAAATCTAAAGAGAATTGATGGAACCCATAGGTCTATATACGGCATTGCATTTATTATTGGTCCCTATATTGCTGCAGTTGTCATTGAGCATGAACATCGTGCTATATTTGCCTAATAATTATATAGTACGAGATATCTAAGTTTAGGTAGCTTCCCAACTAAAACAATTAATTGATCAAAGAGGAAACAATATTTTTAGACATTCATTTTCATGGAAGAGTGTTCACAGTATAAATCTTTGATTAAAAGGGTTCAAATTGTCTAATAAAAATTTAAAGTCTTTAATTTTTATCAATATCTATATTAAATAATTTTATTTTTATAGTTATAGAAAGATTCTATAAAAATAAAATAAAACAATTGCAAAATTACCATTATCACTCAATTAACTTTTTCAATCAGTATCTAAATAAATGATCATTCAGTAAATTAAGGTTGATATATAAAATCTTCCTTTTAATTCAATACTGTAATTTAACATAACGTGCTATTCACCTAATATGAAAGAGAACTGCTCATTTTTCTTATATAATTAAAATTTTATTAATAAATTAAAAAAAGATAAAAGAGTTATTTAGAACTTTAAAGTTATGCTAAATAATTATATAAATTTTTAAAGTATTTTGAGGTCTAATAAAATCTTTCAATATTTAAAAAAATTAAATAAGTCCTTTAAATTTTAAAAAATAGATCAAATAAGTCTTTTTACTATTTTATGGATAAATAAACTTTTTTATTATTCGGTGGAAGTTGATAAGTTGATAAATAAACTTTTTTATGGATAAATAAACTTTTTTATGGATCAAATAATTCTTAATGTAAATTGATAAGTTACTATTTATAAAATAGTTTAAAAAATTTATCTAAAAAAGTTTCTCGAATCTATAGAGAAATTTTTTTAATTATTTGATAAAAAATATCGTATTAATACTTCAAGGTGCGGTAAGTAATTATTAGGGTATTACAAATTAAATATGTAAAAATACTGATGAGAATCTATGGTTAGAAGATTTTCATGAATAACCTTAGTTAAATTTATATTAAAGGTAAATTATAATTTATTTTTTTTATCTATTTTTTAAAAATTAAACTCTCAAAATTATAAAAAAAAATTATTTAATTTATTTTTAAATTTAAAAAATTTATTTAACTCTTTTTTAAAATTTAAAAGCCTTATTTAAACTTTAAAACATTTTAAAAGTTTACATAACTATTACCGTATTCTTTACGAATTAAAATAGACTTTTTACGTAAAAAAATATATACAATATGAGAGCATCCATATTTTAATTGGACCACTTAAAATGAATTCTAACTTTGCAACTGGCTCTATCATAAGTGGTTTTCTTTATTGAGGCCAAAGGACACTGACAAAAGACCTAGAATTAATTTGATGACTAGACTTTAAACTAGGCTGATGAGTGACCTATTATTAGGGTAGGTTCAGGTTCTGACTGCAATTTAATTCTGGCGCATGGGTTAGGTTGTGTTTAAATTGATGCATTTAAAACTATAAATTTGGGTTTGGATCAAATAATTTGAATTTGAAATTTGATGAAATTCAAGGTAATTATAGATATTTAAAAAAGTAAAAATTTGAAATACTAATAATATAACATATGTTATTTGAAATTCAAAAACTATTTAAGATTTTTTACTTTTCTAATACTTACTTTTATTTTAAATTTAAAATTTAGAATTTTTTAATTATTTAAACAAAATATTTTAAAATTTTAATTTTTTTTATCGATAAATAAAATACACATAGATATGAGTTAATAATAGAGATGAACCGCTGTTAAAATTATAATAATTATAATAAAATTTTTATTTTTATATAATGCACACATATACATGTTCTACATTTAATATAAAATATCAAATAATCAATTTTTGAGTATGTCATTTAAAATTCAAATTTTAAATAAAAAAATAATCCTTTATAGTCCAAATAAGCTAAACTTTATGGTGATTAAAAAAAAAAAACCTCTATAAGTAACTTTTGGGTTTATTTCCTAAATTCAAGTGTTAAATGTTTAAAATCGCACAAAAATTATCCATTATGAATCCATCATCCAATGTTTGGCAAAGGATTTTGTCGGTGCAAATTATTCAAAAAAGATAATTTACAGAAAAGAGAAAAGAAAAGAAAATGAAAAGATAAACGACAAAAGCCTTAAAGATTAGTATATCCAATTATAAAAATTTCAAATCACCATATAAATCTCTCCTAGTTGCATGGTTGACCTTCAAAATAAAATAAAAAATTCTATAAATAAAATATAAAATTATTAAAATGAAACAATTAACTAAAATAAAGATTAAAATTATGTAAAATACTAAATAAAATGAGAGAAACTAAAATATCATGATTTAGTAATATTGTTTGAATTTAATTTTTAATTTTAAAGAAACTAAAAATTAATATTACTACATCATAATGTAATAATTATTATTGAAATTATTAAGACTTTAGCATATAAAAAATACATTTAAAAATATATATTTATACTTTATTAAATGTTATTTAATTATCAAATATAATCAAATAATATCTTATTTGAATAAAAATTATATAAATAAATAAATAATAATTAAGAGGAATATAATTATCAAAATAAGACACAAGTTGTTATAACTTAATAAAAATTTTCACCAAATTTTACATTGATCTATACTAAATATCAAAGTTAATAAAAAGCCTATAAATAAAATTATCAATTTTAATTATGAAATAGAATGAAAAGGAATAAAAAAATATAAAATAGTAATAAATAATGGATGAAAAAGAAAATTGAGTCTTGGATTTTCAATCTTGATATCTTAAGATTATATATATATATATATATATATATATATATATATATATATATATATATATAAAGTAATTATAATTTGTTATTTTGATAAATTAAAATATTTATTTAATAAGAGTTTGAATTATGAAATGTGATAAGTTAAAATTATAAAAAAAAATTAAATTTAAACACCATTAAAAAAAAATTAGATTAAACTAAGAGTATAGCACTAATCGAGCAAGTGGGCAGAATGAATAAACACAAGGACAAATCTAAGAGCTCCTAAAAAATATTTTTTGGCTGGGGGGGCAATGGCCCTGTTGGCCCCTCCCTAGTTCTGTCGTTGCCTGCAACTGTTAATACATTAATTGATTACGTCCATCCTCTTATCTTCTGCAAGACGTCCATCCCCTTATCTTCTGCAAGATATCAAGATTTTTTTGGCATGGCATGTCACTAAGAATGGCATGTTCTTGGTTCGTAGTGCTTATCATCTTGCAATTATTATTTATTATTATTTCTATTGTTAAATTTTTAGTAGCAATAATAATAATTATTATTATTAATTTTTTTAATAATAGTAATAATAATAAATAATAATTTATTAATAATTATTTATGTTGCTATTGAATATTAACTTTATAATAATAAAATTAATATCATTGCAAAATTTTTTGTTAGTAATTTTAACATCTCATGTAGTAAGATCTTGATTTAGAGGGCAAGGAGAAATTCTCCATGATTTTATGGGATTTATGGAATAAAAGGAATAAGGGAAGAGAAAAGAGAAATTTTTCGAAAAGGAAAAGATCGATAATAATTTTAAATAATTGTTCAAAATTTTTTAGAGAAATATTTAATAGATGTGTGTTTTTAATCTTTTCCACTTAAATGAAGAAATAATATTAAAATTACTGACATGATATTAATATCAGTGCAATGTCAGCCACGTCAGTGACATGTCAGCAAATAAAAAATATATAAAATAATAATAAAGAAAACAAACAGTTATTCACTCTCATAAGTTGGAGAAATTAACAGAGGGGACATGAAAAAAAGGTTCGAAGGGAATGCAGATATTTCTCTTCTATTTTTTCACAATTTTATTAATTATAAAAAAATTCTATTATCATATATTAATGTCAAATATATACATGAATATTAAATTTTAGACATTCAAAAATAATAACATTCATGGTATTCTTAGTTTACGTTAATTGAGATTTTTTTATTGTCATTTCTATATTAATTTAGTGTATTTAAAATTATTATTTAAAAATATTTTTTAATAAAATTAAATTTTACTATATACACACACACAGCAATAATTCATTGTGATTGATATATATTATTGACAGGACACAATTTTTTTTTTTATTAAAATGCTAATTTAAATCCCAAAATAGTCATCACTTGATCTATAAATATCTATAGCTTGGCTTAGGCTATTTCAAAGCGAAGCAACATAGCGGAGTTGCTTATCCAAAAACAAAAAAGATACTCAACATAGCTTGAATGAACATGTTCGGGTCTACACTGATAATAGCAGCATTTCTCTCCATTGTTTTTATTCTTCTTCTTCTATGGCTTTCGAGGTGGAATAGAAGAAGTAGCTATGTAAGCATCGATTGGCCTGTTTTCGGGATGATTCCTGGTCTTCTTTGCAACTTGTCTCATATCCATGATTTTGCCACTTTTATTCTTCAACAAAATAAAGGCACTTTTCTGTTCAAAGGACCTTGGTTCTTTGGCATGGATTTTTTGTTGATTAGCGATCCCATGAACGTCCATTATGTTCTGAGCAAGAACTTCCCCAACTATCCCAAGGGCCCTGAGTTCAGAGAGATTTTTGAACCTCTGGGAGATGGAATTTTCAATTCTGATTCTGATAGCTGGAGTATTCAGAGGAGAATATTTCACTCTTTATTAGTCAAGAACAAGAGGTTCGATTTGGCTGTAGAGATCACTTTGAGGCAAAAGATCTTAAATGGCTTATTTCCACTTCTGGAAAATGTTTCACAAGTAGACATGCAAGATGTGTTTCAGCGATTCACGTTTGATAATATCTGCCGGTTGGTTTTAGGCTTTGACCCAAATTCCCTTTCTATTGAATTCCCTGAAATTGCTTATCAGAAAGCTTTTGATGATATAGAGGAGATCATCATTTACCGGCATGCATTGCCTGCAAGCATTTGGAAGTTGCAAAGATGGCTTCAGATTGGGAATGAGAAGAAGTTCAAGAAATCTTGGAAGATTTTTGATGATTTTTTGGAGCAATGTATTATAAGAAAGCGAGAGCAAGTAGGCCAAAGCTGCAAAGATCAAATGGAAGGAGAGGGTTTCGACTTGTTAACATACTTTCTGGCAGAAGATAATGATTTTGCAAAAGTAGCAGCAGAAAGTGGCATTCTGATTAAATCAAACAAGTTTCTAAGAGACATGGCATTTAATCTCTTGGTAGCTGGGAGAGACACCATAGGTGCTGGTCTTGTCTGGCTCTTCTGGCTTGTCGGAACTCACCCATTTGTAGAGCAAAAGATTTTGGAAGAGATCAAAGCAAATTTAGGTGCAAAAACAAGTGAAAAATGGAGGGTTTTCAGTATTGAAGAGGGAAGGAAACTAGTTTATCTCCATGCAGTTATATGTGAAGTTTTGAGGCTGTATCCACCAGCACCTTTCGAACACAAAGTGGCAATTGAAGAAGATATTTTTCCAAGTGGACATAATGTTCCTAGAAATATGAGGATTCTGTTCTCTTTCTACGCAATGGGCAGGATGGAAGAAATATGGGGTAAAGATTGCTTGGAATTCAAACCAGAGAGGTGGATTTCAGAGGGAGGAAGAATCAAACATGTGCCGTCTTACAAGTTCGTAGCATTCAATGCAGGACCCAGGAGTTGCATAGGTAAGGAGTTGGCATTCCTACAAATGAAAGCAATTGCTGCTTCTGTTATATGGAATTATTCTCTTCAAGTGGTTGAAAACCATTCTGTTAGTCCAAATGTTTCTGTATTACTTTATACGAAAAGAGGTTTGAAGGTTAGGGTTTTAAAGAGATTTGCTCCTTGAAGATATTAATCTACCTGATGGAATCACTTATGTGTAATTGGTTAATAAGTTGGTCATTAAGCAAATCTAGAAGTTTTTGTATTCCAATGTTATCTATGTAAGTCTTATCTTAGAATCGGATATATATACCTTATTAATGTATGAATATCACGTTATGTAAAATTATGGTAAGTCCAGTCTAAAATTATATGGTGCAATCTATTTAAAAATATGATTTATTAAATTTTTATTGGTTAGATATATTTTAATAAAATCCATCTCTAAAATAAATTCACTTCAAAGTAAGCACTCCATTATTTTTTTTTATTTATCTATTTTATTATTACTATTATTTAATATGAGAAAAAAATCTTAAATTTAGAATTAATAAGTAAAATTATTAAAAACATAATTAAACAACAAAGTACTCCTTTTATAAAATATTAAAATGAACAAAATTGTACCGTACTTACAAAAGCAGACAACAGTGATAATTACCTAGTTATCTTAAAACCATATCAGATCACATCAAACAAAAACATACTCTTCAGACCTCTATACCTTCTATGAAGATGGATTACTATCTTCTCTCCCGTCTCTACCTGCCAGGCACTCTTCTCCTCGAGCCATTTTTTGTGTAGCAACACTCATCAAACTGTTTAATTCTGTCATCTGCTGCAGAGAAATTGATGAGGCTTTTATGAAAAATGATAAATTGGAGACTTTGCCATTCCTAGACTGACGCATTCACTTGAATCTCGTACTGAAAACACCTTCCGTAATCTTTCAGCAGAAAGGGCTACTCTTTTATTAGTTGGCTCAAGCACCAGGGCATATTTAAAGTCTACAGGCACACAAGTGTCAATGAGATTAACTAAGATTTAAATTTAAACTCCATATGGTGAATCAATGAGGGGGAAAAGAAGGGAGGGGATGGAGAATGCAAGAAGAGAGAGAGGGGAAAGATTTTTAAGTCTATCTTTTTGCTGGGATTGGTTGAAAATGGAAGGAGAGAAAATGAGGAGAAAGGGACTTGCTTTTGTTTGGCTACCAAGAGTTTTGAAAAAAAAAAAGAAAAAATCTTCAAAGTTAAAATTATTATATCCTCCATTCATTTAGAAGCTATAACACACTTTTGTTTATCACAACAGAATAACAGTTGTATCATATTAATGATTGGGGTTGTGCACCATTCTCGAAGGTCTCGAACTAAATCGAAAAATTGTATCAAACTTATAAAAATTATGCTGAATTAAAGTTATTTTGATTTGATTTTAGCTCTTCACTAAGAACCGAACTAAAACCATACCAAAACCGAATCGAAACTGAATTTATACGAGTTTTTTTTATGTTTTTTAAATGTATTATATATTTTTAATATATATATATATATATATTAATTCATAATTATATTTGGTATCTTATAGTTAAATATTTGTATCATTAATAAATAGTTAAAATATATATATTATATTATATACTTATACTATTGTATTTTATAATATACTTAATTCTAAATTATATGTGCACTTTATAGTCAAAGATTATATATTTAAAAATACCTAAAAGACGTATTATATGATATATTACGTATTAATAATTCAATTCAAAATTTAAATGCTAATTAGAATATAACTTTTTTAAGAAAATAATTACATAAAATTATTTTAAAAACTAATAAACGAATCAGAATCGTACTGAATAGGAACTAAAGAACTGAGAACGTATTGAACCAAAACCGAAACAACGAAGAACCAAACCAGAATTGTACAGAAGTTTTGATTCGATTCCAGTTCCTAAGTAGACCTCGAACCAAACCAAAATCGCACACCCTTATTAATGACATTATAATAATTGGAAAATACCAAAAAAAAAAGAGCTTCTTTTTGTTTAGTTTAAATTCAGATAATATTAGATAAATTACATATTAGTTTGAGCTTATATAAGTGATTGAGTAATTTTATACATCAAAATGACTAGTCAATTTAATATTACAATCAAACTACTTATTTATTGCTCTTTTACTTTATATTCTTTTAACGTGGAATTCCCGATACTCCCCTTGTTATTTAAGTGATTAAATTATTTTACATATCAAAATGATTAATAAATTTAATATTTTAACCCAACCACTAATATATTGCCATTTTACTTCATATTATTTCAATGTTGGATTGTCAATATTTCCCCTTATTATATAAGTGATTAAGTTATTTTATACATCAAAATGATTTGTCAATTTAATATTACAACCTAACCACTTATATATTACTCTTTTACTTCATATTTATATTTTTTCAATGTGAGATTCCTAATGCTTTTCAAATATAACCACTCTATCAATTATCATGGTGATTTTGAAGATACCTTACAACAAAATAATCAATATGACTAACTATAAAAATCCCCTCGAGATATTTTTTAATATACACTTTGCTCTTTGCTATTTCAAAATTAGCAATTTTGATCCTTGTGATATGCTAATGGCTCTACACTTTAGTCCTTGACTTAAAAAATTATAAAATCTTGGGATAATTACACAAATACAACATGTGGTTTAGAACTATCACTTCAGGGACAACTTTCATTTTTATCAAAACAGTACCTTGAGTTATTCTCCGTTAACGACTCACTAATTTGTTACCACGTAATTTCAAAAATATTGCCACGCATTATGTAAATATTCCATTTTTGTAAGATCCAGCACAGCCAACATAGATAAAAAGTTAATAAACATGGAAAAATCTACTTAACAGGCAGAAGATGCATATAAAATATGATGCTATCCTCACCATCAATTGCCTCCTTATAATAACTAAGCATCTCTCTTGCTGTGCCTCAGCGTAAATAGGCCTTTACATTTTGAATGAATGAAGAGCAGGAAACGATGTTACAGGATTCAATAATGGCCTTCAGACATTCTATGACAAAGAACACAAGAAATAAAAAGAGACTTCCATTGAAATGTTCAAAATTAAACCATAGGTCACAAGAGATATAATGTATATATCCGAACCTAGGAGGATGGCAGGTGAGTTCTCAAAACCCTAACTTTGAGGGATTTCACTAGATGAAAGATTTTGAACAAATGTGATCATATTTTACTCAACCAATCAATGGATTTTACTCAAATCCATTAATTCTTCAAGATCCCTCCTCTGGACTCGCTAAAACAAAACACGGCCTTAGATCATCAAAACACGTATGTGTTTGCAA
The DNA here is from genome assembly GCF_030052815.1 of Hevea brasiliensis. NCBI lineage: Eukaryota > Viridiplantae > Streptophyta > Magnoliopsida > Malpighiales > Euphorbiaceae > Hevea > Hevea brasiliensis. The sequence goes on from NC_079505.1 coordinate 6,950,078, forward strand.
TAAGGAGATCTGGTTTTGCCAAAATGATAATATAAACAACGAAATTCAACAAGGAAAACAACTTGATCTTTATGGATCAGCTGAAGACCCCTTGCTGGCTAATATCACATGAAGCTTCAGCCTTAAAGAAAGCAAACCCAAGTGTCCATGGCATTCAGGAACAAGTTCCAAGTTCAAAGATCTAAGACAGTCAATCCCCACAGAAATTGTATGGTGATGAAAAGTTGCACCGTATGCAAGATACATAAATAAGACCAATTGCTACAGATGTATTAGGCCCAAGTATGCTTGGCCCAACCTTGGATCCCGTAAGATGCAAAGAGGAGTTCAATTTGGTTGATTATTATATTAATGGCAAGCAAGCATTTGCATATCACAACAGCTGGGGTCTGCTTGGAATTGAACTGACCGTGTCACATTGATTTACTGATTCAACCGCTGAATCTATCGGGTCACACTATATCATTTTCTTATCTGATTTAATTATAAACTTGAACTGATTTGAAGGCCGTTTCACTAATTTACTGATTTAACTGGTCGATTTGATCTAGATTTAATAGCTATTATTTCACCTATTTGTTATTGTTTATCCTTATAATAATAATTTATTTAATTTACATATATATAATTTCCCAGAAAAAACAAGGGCGTTACAAAATTAGTAATCTAATGCGTCTTTTTACAAGAATTTTTTTTAATGTGTGTGTGTGTATATATATATATATATATATATATATATATATATATATGTTTGCTTTGTCTTAAATATTAGGAAACAATACCTACTTTGGCAAGCAAGGACATGGCAAAGCCAGCCCATGCTTGACCCAGTGCTATCCATACCAAATTTCTTAGTGTAGGTTTAGTTTATTACAAGCTCCAAAAGTTCACACGTGTTGCGGATATTATTATTTTTATTTATTTTTTAATATAATTAATCAATAAAAAAATATTTATACTTAAAATATATTCAATTTTATTTTATAACAATAATATAACTATTATACTTATAAATTATAAATAATTTTTTTTAGAAATGATTAAAGTCATTTAATTAATTTAAAAGTAAATAAAATTCAATTATTAGTTACTTATAAACTAAATTTGCACATTTAATTAGGAGTAAATAATATTCGGTTTAAATCAAATAAATCGAACCAAACCAACTTAATTCAGTAATTCAATTCGATTTTTAAGATAATTTAGTTCGATTAAATTTTACATTTTAAGAATTTCGATTATTTTAATTTGGTTTGGTTTTGAAGAGAAAAAAAATTAGTTGAATTGAACTGAACCGAATTGCTTTATTTATTTTTAAATTGATTTATTTTTATAGAGAATTTATGAATTATATGTAATTATATATATATAAATTGTTTAATTTAATTTATTAATGGTTATTAGGTTCAAATAAATGTCAAAATCAAACCAAATAACTTGAAAATAAATTTAAAATAAAAAAATCAATTAAAACTCAAAAATTGATCAGTTTGAATATAACCAAACTGAAATAAAGCGGTTTACTTCAATTCATTTTTTATTCATTTCAGTTTGATTTGATTTATAAAATATGATAATTCAGTTAATTCAGTTTTAATTATTCAGTTCGATTTGATTTGAACCAAATGCTCAGCCTTATATTTAATATACTGAACAACTCTAAATAAATATTATGAAAAACTTTATAGATATTATTTTTTTAAATATTTTTTACATAATAACACTTATATTACCATTTTAAAATAGTGGTTTATAAAAAGAAAAAGGTGGTGTAAGTAATATTAGTAAAATAGATTAACAACATAATATGGAATTCTGATATTTCATTTATATAATATTAATGTATGAAGTGAAAGTCATTATATCACAAAATAGAATTACCGATAATAACAATTAATGTAAATTTAATAATGAAATAAAATAATAAAAAAATTAAAATGATAATAACAAAAAAAGAAAAAAAAATTAATTTGAATTTATGTGATTTAAAAATTAAAATAAATTAATAAAATTTGAAAACAATTAATAAATAAAATATCCAAATGACTTGAAGGGGCCATTTATTTTAGTTTAGAAGATTCAACTAATTAAAAAAGCAAAAAAATAATAATAAGTTAGCATTTTAAAAGATTTCAAAGTATATCATTGAAAAATTGAAAAGAAAGTTAGCATTTTAAAAGATTTCAAAATATATCATTGAAAAATTGAAAAGAAAGTTTTTACTTTTAACAATGAAAAAAATATTTTAAAAAATTAAGATATTAAAAATAAAGAATCAAAACAGGTAAGATAAAATGTAATTCACTTTATTATAAATAAAATTATTTTTAATAATAATTAAATAATTTAAAAACAATTAAAATTGAAATCAAAATTTGAAAAGGAAATAATTTGAATATATATATATATATATATATATATATATATATATATATATATATATATATATATATATATATATATATATATATATATATATATATATACTGCTCTTTAATATGTTATAATTTTGGGACTATTAAATTTCTTCAAAACAAAAATGAAAAGGAATAAAAATGAAAATGATAAAATTGCCTTATAAACAGTAAAAAGGTTGTTTGTTTTAGTTATATATAATAATTAGTCTTTTTCAGGTTTTCTAAGTCAAAATAGTAACATCTGTGACTTTCGTTTTAGAAGCCAACTCTTACAAGTCTAAATTTAGGAAATAACTCTGCAAGTCCATCATGCATGTGTATAATACGCATTGGCATTCACATTGTTTGTAACATATTAAAGCTTAAATTTCAAGAAAGAAATGAGCATCAATTTTAAAGAAATTAGAAGGTTTCTGGTGCTCTTTGAGATCATTTGAAATGGACATACTTCCAAAAAGCTTACACCAAATAGAAATGACACCTTCTATTTGTAAATAATTAACCTTACACCAAATCATGGTGACAACCCCTGCATTGAACTCGGATTTCATAACTTAAATGTTCTGCAATTTTTGGGAAGATATTAGATATCAATGCATAAAATCTTACCGAAATATTGAATAAAAGTAAATCAGAATTGATCAAACATCGAAAAACCAAACTAAAATCTTATTGAAAATTCAATTTGATATTGATTAACTGAGAGTTCGTATAATCAATTGTTTTTAGTTTTTTTTTTCTCAAACTTAATTTACAAGAATCTGAACGGTTTGATTTAGAATGATTTAAAAATAATTTCTTAATAAAATTGAAAATTTTGGTTTAATACTTTTAAGTAAAAACCAAGCAATGACAGGCGGGGTACGAAAAGATAGCTATACTTCCTTTGCTTTGCTACCTGGTCTTCCCTCCGAAAGAAGTGAATCCATAGTAACCATAGAAAGGGAAACTATTTGAACAAGGGCAAGCGAACTAGAGAAAGCATATTTGTAGTTGGAAACCATTCCACTAGTTATCGAAAATGATTGACATCTGCTCTTTTCTATTGTACGTCTGCTCTTGTCTATGGTGCTCCCCTCTTCCCAATCCCCTCTCATCGATCCACCTCTACCAGAGGTGAAAATCCAGGTTCTGATAAAAGGAAAGCTTCTTTGAGTCTCTTTGATGCAAGGGGATTGACAGGGTTATCAGTTCCTTATTGAGAGTAAACTGAATGTTAGCATGTATTTAATAGACTTTCATGTATAAACCTAACAAATTTTTCTAATTAAAATGTTAATATTTGTATATTGAATCAATTAAACGGAAAAAAATTAATTAGCTTATATTAATTATATTAGCTTATTTTTTATTGGTCAAATTAAAATAAAAAAATTAACGACTTATATTTTTAAATTTTTTAAAGTAAAACAAATAATTTTAAAAAAACTAAAATTGTAGGTGAAACACATTAAAAGATACATAAATTTGAATGTTATGTTTATCATTGGCCTCTCAAATTTAAATGCAGGACATCTTGCATTCATTGAGGGATGAAGTTAGAAAATTTTTTAAGTCGGGTCAATTATAATACATTAATAAAATATTTACACACATATATATGTGCTTGTGTGTACATATGCACACATAGATATATATATATATATATAATATGCAGTAAATATAGTAAATAAAAATAATAAAAAATATCAATTTATAAAATTTTTTCATCGATTAAAAAAATTATAACAAAAAATATATAATAAATATAGGTTCTAAAAATTATTGTAGTATTATATCAAATCCTTACATAAGATTCAAAGTCTAAAAATAAACATAAACTCCAAATAATTAGATTATGTGGTATAATAGCATAAAATTAAAAATAATAATAATCATTAAAATTAAATTGACATAAAAATTAAAGATTAAAAAAATAATAAAGTAAATATATGATATAAAAAATGATATTTAAGCGGATTAATTCAAAATTTGTGCATCAATAATTTCATTTACTTGTATAAAGGTAAATAAAATAATTTTTTTTTAAGTTTAATAAAATAAAGAAGAGAAAGTAAAGTGAGAGGGATGATAAAAAAAAAAAAAGAATATTTACCTATAAAATGAGAAGGAGAGCAAAAATAAAAATATAAAAATTTCATCTATTTTAGATTGTATGATAAGAAATTATTAGATTAATTTGTATTTAATTTTCAATTAACAATTTTTATTCAATTTTTAATTTGAAAATATAAAAATTTGGATAAATAATTTTACTAAATATTTGTATTTTTTATTGTGAACAAAATAATTTTATTGCTTTTATCTATGCTAAGTTTTTTCCTGGTTCCATTAATAAAATCTTAGTTTATGAAAAATAATTTTATTCCTTCAATTTAATTCATAATATATAACCTATAAATTATTAGAGAGACTAATAAAAATTATGAGGAGGCCAATTAATAAAAAAAATAAAAATTTATGATACCAATTAAAGATTTTTTTAAAATATTTGAAGACTAATAAAAAATTTAGAGATTAATTAATAAAGAATAAAATTTTATTATACTTAATAAAATATTTTTAAAAATTTATGAGGCCAAGGCTTATAATATAATAATACACTATATTTTAAATGTTATTCATTAATTTTGAAGGTGTCAATAAAAATAATTAAAAATTATTAATTATGTAATAAATGTAAAAAAAATTTATGAAAGTTTGGTGGTCAATTCCCTACGCCACTATATTCATTGTTGGCCTCTACATTTAAATGTTGTGTATTTCACTAAAAATGAATATCATGGCATCTTTTATAAGTCATGTATCATATGAATATATGTTGTCTTTTACCTCATAATTAATAATTTTTAAAATTACTAATTATATATTATATGTAAAAAAAAATGATGAAAGTTTGGTGATCAACTTTCTTTGCCACTGTATTTATCTTTGGCCCCTACATCTAAATTGCGTATCTCATTGAACACAAATATCATGGTATTTTTTTATAAGTTATGTATCACATGAGTATCTAGTGTCCTATACCTCATAATTAAAGAGTTTTAAAAATTATTAATTACATAATATATGTAAAAAAATTTTGATGAAAGTTTGATGATCAACACTTTTCACCATTCTCTTAAACATTGTATTCATTGTTGGCCAAGACATCTAAATGTGGTGCATCTCACTAAACATAAAAATAGTAGTATCTTTTATAAGTTATGTATCACATGAGTATTTTGTGTCCTTTGCCTCATAATTAATGAGTTTTAAAAATTACTAATTATATAATATGTAACACCCCTAATTTTTAAATTAATTTTTTTATGGATAGATATTAATATTTTATTTTGTTTAAATTTTAGGAAATTATTTGAAATTTTTCGGATTTTAAAAATTGGGCTCGATTTTTCGAAAATATAAAACTTTGATGATTTTTAAAAATTAATTTAAAAATCACGTGGTAAAACTAAAAAAATATATTTAGACTCTACGAATTTTTCTGAGTTTTGTAGAATTTTTTTCAGAATTTTTGGGCCTCGTTTTCGGTTCCAAGGTGGAGTAAAAATTCAAAATTTTGTATCCTAAATCGGACCAGCCGAATCGGACCGATCGAATTAGACCGGCCCATTTCCTTTTCTTCTTCCTAGGGGTGTGCAAACGGTCGATTTGGTTTCGAACCGAACCGAACAGATAAAACCGAAAATCGAAAATTAAAAATTTTAAAAACCGAACCAAACCGATTAATAAGAGAAAATCGAACAGAATCGAACTGATAAATATCGGTTCGGTTCGATTTTAAACCGATCAAACTGAAATTTATAAAATTTCATATTTTTAACATTAAATCTAAATAATAAAACATAAAAACAAAAAAAAAATAAAAATCAAAACTCAAAAATCTTAAGGTTCAGTTCGGTTTTCTTTGATTTCGATTCGGTTCTGTAACGTCCTCACCATAAGTAGTCAGTACATTTTACTGTTCCAACAACTAATGTCTGTTTGGACAGTTAAAATGTCTGGAACTACACCTAGACTATAGTGAGGAGGCATAAATTGAAGAAAAAAAATGTTAAGAAAATATAGGAAAAATGTAGAGAAAAAAAAAATTAAAGTTTAGAGAATTTATAAATTGGTACAAAAATAATAAAAATAACCCAATATGCACTACTAAGGGCATTTTGGTCATTTCACCCCCAAAGGTGAATTTTGACCTAAATGTCAAAATAAAAAAAAAAATTAGAGAATAAAATAATTAACATTAATTAAAATTTATGAAATAGATTAGGAAAATGAGAAGAGAAAAGAAAAGAAAAGAAAAGAAAGGAAAAGAAAAGAAAAAAAAAGAAAAGGCTTAGGAAAATTCAAAAAAAAAATGTATATAAATAGGCACTAGAGGACAAACTCCCACCCACTTCCATCTTCTTCCTCCATTTCTTCTCTCTCTCTTTCCCTCATTTCCTCCATTGTTGTCAAGCTTCCAAGCTTGATTTTCCAAGCTTCTACCCATCAAAACCTTTAGCACCCTTCACAAAAAATACTCCTCACTCCATAAAGAAGCCATAGATACCCATAAGAAGCAAGAAAGTTGAGGTTTGGGAAGCTCAAGTAAGGTTAGTGCACTAATCCCTCTTCTTCTCTTTATTAAACATGAAAAGCATGTTTAGCTAAGCATAAATACCATTAAAACAAAAAGAAAATCTAGAGGAAAGAACCCTTGAATTTTTGGCAGCCATGAAACTTGAAGTTTATTGATTTTAAGTGATGAAAAATGGTTCCATGAGAATGTGTAATTAGTTGAAATGTTTGGGTGTTTGATTGTGTAGTGTTTGTGTAAATTTAAAACTTTAAAAATTAGGGTTTGTGTAAATGTTGAGGACTTTGTGTAAAATGTTGAAATTGATCTATTGGGATGAGATTGTTGCTTATAGAAGTGTATTGCATGCAAATTGAAGTAAGACAGTTGGAGGAGATTGAGTTTTGGAAGTGTCAATTTTCTGCAGGTTGTGTTTGTTGAGGGCAGTGTACATTTTAGGCCATAAATAAAATTGTGTGACCCCAATTGGTATGAGGCCAATTGGAGGTGAAACTAGACCCAAAATAGCCCATTTTCCATGAAGAAACCATGCTCAAATTCTGTCCAAAACTTGACCTAAATACTGCCCAAATTCGGATTTCCCTGCAACCCAACCCAGAAAATGACCAAATGAACAGTACATGTTCATTTGGTCATAACTCTCTCTATACTGGTCCAAATTACCTAAACTTTCACCCATGGAAAGTTTAGATATAGAGCTACACTTTTCATGAAGACCACTTAACCCAGTTTTTCCTTTAACCAATTGAAATTGCTAGCAAAAGTTGGGTCACTGAAACTGCCAACCCAGAAAATGACCAAATGAACAGTACGTGTTCATTTGGTCATAACTCTCTCTATACTGGTCCAAATGACCTAAAATTTTACCCATGGAAATTTAGACATAGAGCTACACTTTTCATGAAGACCACTTAACCCAGTTTTGCCTTTAACCAATTCAAATTGTTAGCAAAAGTTGGGTCACTGAAACTGCCAACCCAGAAAATGACCAAATGAACAGTACATATTCATTTGGTCATAACTCTCTCTATACTAGTCCAAATGACCTAAAATTTCACCCATGGAAAGTTTAGAGATAGGGCTACACTTTTCATGAAGACAACTTAACCCAGTTTTGCCTTTAACGAATTCAAATTGTTAGCACAAGTTGGGCCACTGAAACTGCCAACCCAGAAAATGTCCCAAAATACTATTCCTTTGGTATTTTGACCATAACTTGAGTTCTATAAACCCAAACTCAGTGATTCAAAACTGAAATTCAAGTTTAAACATAGAGGAGCAATTGTTATGAAGGAATTGTGACTAAATAGACATCCCAACCTAGTCAAATTCCTAAATAAAGATAACACATCAACATGAACCTAAAGAAAGGTTCATGAGAAAAATGCTATATATGATAATTAAAATACTCATAAGGAGAATTAAATATTAAAAATGATATGAATATGTAAATTGAGACTAATGTCCTATTAATATGAAATTAATGGTACCAATGAACAGTACTAGAAAATAGTAATAGTGAACAGTGCTAAATTAATTAAAAATATTTAATTGCCCATAGTGTACCTAGATTTATTTATTTAGTTGGATAAATTAGTATACCAATTAGGGACTACAGATAGCAATACTGCCTACTGAGAAAAATCATGAACTGACAATATATGTCTGGTATGATTGTTCTACAGGCTATATGCCTACTTACGGGCCATTGTGTCTACTTTATTTCTGGCTTTATAAGCCTGACAGCGGGTCTCGTGCCCAACAGCTGGCCTCGTGCCTGACAGACGTATACTGGATAGACATATGGCTGTCTAACCAGTATACACCCGTACATCCAGCTTTTATAATTTGTTATAGGTTTTTCTTGGGCACTGAAAAAAAAATAATTTATTAAGACTTAAAATACAATAAGTAATCATAAAAGATCCCGATAATGTTAATTATTTCCAAAGAGCAATAAAAATGTAAAAGACCCAGAAATTATGAGTTGCATATATTGTTTCAAATTATTAAATTATTGTTATTATAAATTATGCACCACTAAGCGTTATGCTTAGCGCGTTAGTTTTCCATCGCATAGGTACTGGAGATCAACGCATCGATCCCAAAGCGTGGCAGAGAGCATCGTGAGTGCATCGATAGAGCTCGATCGAGATCTGCCATTGTCCAGAGTCACCTCACCGGTCTTTTGTATTTTGGTAGGGCCCATGTATAGACTAGTATTTTGGTTCATTATGTTTAGGCATGATGTAATTACTAGTTTATGATGTATTTCATTTTGGACTTGAAATGAAAACTTATAATTTATTATCTATGAATTTCCATATGAATGCAATAGATGACACTTCATTTTGAAATCTCATAAATAGTTGTGAATGATATGATAAAAGAGAATATGATATGGAAATATGTGAGATGACTATGAATATGTTAATAGGTGATAGTGGAAACCGTCAGATGCTAATAAAACAGAGAAGGATCTGTTCGGGTCTCCACAGAAATAAAATATATATAAAAAAAATTCTACACATAAATTACCTGATTTGAATGACATTAAAATTTACAATAGACATGACAAGACAAGATAGGGTGCTCTAGCACCGAATGTGGCACTTCTTGCTCGGCTATACAATAGAAGGGTAAGGGGCGTCACAGGTTCGATTCTGTTCAATTCGATTTGGTTCGATTTTCTTTGATTTCCTATATATATATTAATAATTTCGGTTCAGTTCAGTTTTTTATGATTTTTTATAAAAATAACCGAACTGAACCGATTAACCGAAATTATCAAAATTATAAATCGAACTGAATCGATTGAATTTTAAAACTGAATCGATTTAACCGAATTGAATCGGTTCCGTTCGATTTTTCGGTTTAAACCGAAAATTGCTCTCCCCTACTTCTTCCCTCCGCGCGCGCCCGGCACACTCTCTCTCTCTCATTTTCTCTCTCCTCTCTCCTCCTCTTGCTGCTCCACTGCCGCCCCAGCCTTCCCAGCTCGCCGGCGCGCCACCCCAGCCTGTCCCCCTCGCCGGCTGTTGCCTGAGGCGCCGGGAAAACGTGCCTGAAGACGCCCCAACTCGCAAAGCGCCGATTCGGCTTCTCGAGTGGATTCCAGCCGATCCGGCCACCAATCGGACCAGGTCTTGTGCCAAACCTCATCTACACCTCGAGAGCTTTCCATAGACACCAAGAACACCAAAATTCATCCAGCAGTTTGCTCAATTTTTGTCCGGAAAGTTTTAGCCCATTTCAACTTTTGGGCTAAATTTCTCGCAAACTGTGAACCCCACGATAAAACCGAGAGTACCGGAGTGCTCCACTCGTCGAGAGCTTCGTGGCAATACCAATTTCAAAATTTTCCGACACCATTTTTTGGTGGGTCCTGCGAAACTTTATAGTATTTTTCCGAGCACTAAATGAGCTTAGAAAATTTCGTAAAAATTATATACTAACCCCCGTGTTGTGGGCTTCGTGTAGGTACCTTCAATTCGTGAAAATTCAATGGTTTCCCAAGTTTGTAAATTTCGGGCCGGGCAGACATGCTACCGAAAAAGTCTTGGAATTGGGTCGAGATTTTGGCTACCCCATTGTTGTCAGATGTCCTGAGCGCGTTCTCGGGGTCAGAATCGGCATAGGTAAACACGAACCTTACTTTTTCTTAATTATCTAGCGCTTGAATTTGATTAAAAATCTATAAAATATTTGTGGTAGCTTAAAAAATTATAATTCATTTTGCATTAGCTTAGTAATAATGCTAAGGACCGCGAGGCAAAATTTTAAAATTTTTAAAGTTCATTTGGGTAGTTTTTGCAAAAAGGGTTAATTATAAGGACTAAACTGTAAGTTTTCACATTATGATTGTTGACTGTTTGGATGGGCTCAGGAGGGGCTATGTGATGTGATTGAGTTGTGGATGTGTGATTTGTGGATATAGAAGTGCATTTTGAGCCCTTTTGCAGGTTGGGTAGGTCCTAGGTATAGGGGAGACTCTGCCGAATTTTCGGCATGACTTAGGACATCTTTGGTCTTTTCTTAGTTTGTATTAAGTCAAATATATTAAATAATTGTAATAAAATTATCAGGTGAGCCGGGACAGCCTTCCTCCTTCGCCCAGCCGCCACAGTGACTTCGGTTAAGTTTGTGAGTAAAATATTAATTTTAATTGTAATTTCGATATTATTATATGTTTAAGCATGCTCATGCATCATTTATAAATATATATCCACGTAGTTAAATATTAGGCATGATTTATGTTGCATTTTAAATTGATGAAGTGTTATGGATGTTGTTTGTGGTAATTTGGAGCAGTGTGTGTGCGTTGGCATGCGTGTGGTATGGTATTGGATATGGACAGGACGGGTAGACATGGCTTGAGAGACACTCGCTGGGACCCGGTCCTTTATGGATAAGTCGGGGTAGACACGGCTTGAGAGACACTCGCTGGGACCCCACACTTGGTTTATTAAGCGAAAGTCCGGCTTGAGAGACACTCGCTGGCAGAGGTTGGATTAAGAGGGCTATATAGGGGATCAGCTCCCATATATGTATTTCTTGACAGTGTTGGGTGTGTGAGTGCTCCAAATTGCCTTTTTGCTGTTATGATATGAAAATTATGACGATGTTGCATTTCACTCCACAGGGTGCATTAGCTTTAGATAATTATAGAGATTATGGTTAAAATTGATATTTTACTCTCTGAGTTGAACGCTCACTCATGTTCATCTATTTTTCCAGGCTACAAGAGGATTATTTGTTGTGGCTAACCTGCTCTTCTTCTTCGCAGGTCCATTAATAGTATTTAATGTATTTTGTATAATTGAGTTAAATTTTAGACTCCTCATGTGTTAGAAGCACTTATTTTATTTTTGGGCCTGTGTTATAAAAGTTATGTTGGACCTGTAAAATTATTAACTGTATGCATGATGAGATTGGATGAGGGAGCTGAGCTCCCATTTGAGTTATGACATTTTGATTATGTGGAGGGTGAGCTGAGCTCCCCAATTTATTATATATTGTGTTTACAGGTCGGGCGAGTCAAAAACTCCCCGTTAAATGGTCCATTTTATGGCCGGACTCTGTCTAGTTGAATTCTTGAAATTGGGCCCAAATGGGCCTTAGAGTTGGGTTGAGGAATAGTTAGGCTTACTACGGGTCTCGGGGGCTTTAGGCTGGCCCAGGTCCTAGTGCCGGTCCGGCCCATAGGTTGGGTCGTGACATAATATATGTAAAAAAAATATTTGATGAAAGTTTGATGTTCCATTCTCTTTACCTTTTTATTTATTGATGGCTCCTACATCTAAATGTTGCATATCTCACTAAACATAAATATCGTAGTATCTTTTATAAGTCATGTGTCACATGAGTATCTAGTATCCTTTGTCTCATAATTAATGAGGTTATATATATGTTAAAGTTTGCTACTTTAGGTGGCTTCTTAATGCTCACAACTCAAAGAAGAAACAATATTTTGGACATTCATCTTCAATGACTTATAAAATTATATAATTAACTTTGCATCTATTTTGCATTTATATAAAATGTAAATTATATAAAATTTAAATGTAAAATTCATCTTAAATTATTTGTTTTTAATAATATACTTTTTGAGGCAAAAATTTATTATTCTCTAAATGATAAATTATTTATTTCTAAAGATGAAGTTTTTGAGACAAAAAAAAACTTATTAGTCTCCAAAATGTTATATGTTTCTAATTAATTCACTACAATTAATTTTATTTGAATAAAAAGCTTTAATTATTTTTTTAATTTGTCAATAAAAAAGTTCTTTTTCCCATGTCAAAAAAAAATATTTTTAATAACTAATTAAACTATATATGAATAAATTATATTAGATGTTAAGTGTGTATATAAATTATAAAGAGTTAAATAATAACAGTAATTTAAAAAAAAAATTAAACATGTAATATACACATATATACTTCTCTTATATTATATTTGTATGTATTAAAATGAAGAAATTATATACTTCTCTTTCAATCTAATTTGCATATGATTAAAGCTTTTAATCAACTTATTGTTCTTAATTATTAAGCTAATAATGTTAATAATAAAAAGTTGCAATTAATCACATATATAATAATGAATTTTGAAATCTTAAAAATTTTTTTAAATATCAATCAAAATAATTCATATATTTCTATTATATAAGAACTTGTACTTGTATCTCAAAGTAATTTTAAAATTAAATAATTTAAAAAAAACTAAAAAATTAGGTGAAAACACTTCCACATCTAAATGTTGCGTATTTCACTAAAATTGAATATCGTGGCATCTTTTATAAGTCATGTATCATATAAGTATTTGGTGTCTTTTACCTCATAATTAATAATTTTTAAAATTACTAATTATATAATATATGTAGAAAAAAAAATTGATGAAAGTTTGGTGATCAGCTATCTTTGCCACTATATTTATCTTTGGCCCCTACATCTAAATTGCATACTTCATTGAACATAAATATCATGATATTTTTTGTAAGTCATGTATCACATGAATATCTGGTGTCCTATACCTCATAATTAATGAGTTTTCAAAATTATTAATTACATAATATATGCAAAAAATTTTTGATGAAAGTTTGATGATCAACACTTTTCACCATTCTCTTTGACGTTGTATTCATTGTTGGCTCCTACATCTAAATGTTGCGTATCTCACTAAACATAAACATCGTAGTATCTTTTTTATGTTATGTATCACATGAGTATTTTGTGTCCTTTGCCTCATAATTAATGAGTTTTAAAAATTAATAATTATATAATATATGTAAAAAAATTGATGCAAGTTTGGTGATCAGCTCTCTTTGCGACTGCATTTATCATTGGCCCCTACATTTAAATTGCGTATCTCATTGAACATAAATATTACAGTATCTTTTATAAGTCATGTATCACATGAGTATTTGGTGTCCTTCTATACCTCAAAATTAATGAGTTTTAAAAATTATTAATTATATAATATATGTAAAAAATTTTTGATGAAAGTTTGATGATCCATTCTCTTCACCGTTTTATTTATTGATGGCCCCTACATCAAAATACTGCATATCTCACTAAACATAAATATCGTAATATCTTTCATATATAAGTCATGTATCATATAAGTATCTAGAATCCTTTGTCTCATAATTAATGAGTTTTTTCTTTGTCTCATAATCCAGAGAGGTGGATTTCAGAGGGAGGAAGAATCAAACACGTGCCCTCTTACAAGTTCGTAGCATTCAATGTAGGACCTAGGAGTTGCATAGGTAAGGAGTCGGCATTCCTACAAATGAAAGCGATTGTTGCTTCTGTTATATGGAATTATTCTCTTCAAGTGGTTGAAAACCATCCTGTTAGTCCAAATGTTTCTATATTACTTTATATGAAAAGGGGTTTGAAGGTTAGGGTTTTTAAGAGATTTGCTCCTTGAAGATATTAATCTACCTCAAGGAAACCACTTATGTGTAATTAGTTTATAAGTTGGTCATTAAGCAAATCCAAAGGTTTTCGTATTCATATGTTATTTATATATGTATTATACATTATTAATGTACACATGTCATGTTATATAAAATTATGGTAAGTCCTATCTAAAATTATATGGTATAACCTATTTAAAAATATAACTTATTAAATTTTTATTGGTTGGGTGTATATTAATAAAGCCGATTTCTAAAATAAATTCACTTAAAAGTAAGCATTCTATTAGATTTTTTTTTTCATTTATCTATTTTACTCTATCTAATTATTACCATTATCAAATAAGTTATAACAATCTAATATATCACATTTAAAATTTATAATTTTAATTAAAATTATCATTTTATAAAAAATTTAAAATTTTTACGAAAGATATGATGATTTAAAATAATTCCACAACTCACCTTATACTATTTTCATAAAATAAAACTTTTTTCTGTAAAGTATATGAGTATATAATATTAGTATTGTTTTAATTATTTTAGCATTTCCTATAATGAATGAGTAACCTGCTATATTTAGTAGGTAACCTATTAGTGTAGGTAAATATAATTTTATATTTATAATTTTTTAATAAAACTTACAAGATACAATTTATCGATAGGAATTTTTAAAAAAAATTATATGTGTTTTTTTACATAAAAAAATATTTTTTTTCATTAAGTTAATAACTTTTTATGCTTAATTATTTAAAAAAAAGTATTATTTTATAAAAATCTTATTAAATGAATTATGAAATTTTGTTAAATCATTTTATTTTTATAAATAAATAATTATATTTTATAATAAACTAAATAACCATAGAATACACCATAAATCAAATACAATCAAATCAAATTGAATCATTTAAAGAGTTAAACTAAACTAAATTAATAAAATATATTCGATTGGAAATTGACACTTTAAATCAAATTATACATATCCTTACCTATTTATATGTGAACTATAAAAATTAGAGTGGTTTTATTTACCAAATTATTATTATTATTATTATTATAAAGTCAAAGTTTTATGGTTACAAGAAAGGAAGTCAGAGAAATAATACATTTGAAATTTTAATCTTAATGTATATATTTATTTAAAAAGAAGAGAAGGCCAGGGCCTTAAGGGTAGAGGCAGAGGGACAAGGGTAACCTTAGCCCCCAAAACCTTTTAAAATCATTATAAATATATAGGTTGCATTTAGGAAGAAAAAATTTCCTTTAAAAATAATTTATATTTTTATTATATTAGAGATAATGTAAAATATTAAAATATATATTTCTTATTATATATTAATAAATTTTCATATATTAATTATAAAAAATATAGTTGAGTTGCATAATATTACAATAATTTTTTAATATATAATATGATAGATAATATATAATATGATAGATAATAAATATAAATTATTTTTGAATTAATTTTTATGTATTATATTAATTTCTCAAAAAAATATTTGTAGCCCCGCCCCTACACGGCTCTCCTCACTGCCCCTGCAGTGGTTGGTCAAGGAATTTATCGGTGCAAACTTTTCAAAAAGCTACTTTATTAAAAAAAAAAAATGAAGAAAACAAAAAGAAAAGGAAATATCCTTTTCTAGGTCTTAAATTCAGTGGCCTCCACTGTCCACAGTAGGCATTATCCCAATTCAAACCCACTTGCTACTTAAATACTTCCACACATGCCAAATGTGGTAATATGGTTTGAATTTAATTTTTATTTTAAAGAAACTAAAAAATAATAATATCACTAAATCATAAAATAATAATTAATATTATTAAGACATTAGCATAAAAATATACATTTAAAAAATTATACATTCACGTTTTAGATATTAATAAAGGCTCATCAATAAACGGATAATATTAATCTCTTAGCAGCTGGGAGAGACACCATAGGTGCTGGTCTTGTTTGGCTCTTCTGGGTTGTTGGAACTCACGCATTTGTAGAGAAAAAGATTTTGGAAGAGATCAAAGCAAATTTAAGAGCAAAAGCAGGTGAAAAATGGAGGGTTTTTAGTATTGAAGAGGTAGGGAAACTAGTTTATCTTCATGCAGTTATATGTGAGGTTCTGAGGCTGTATCCACCTTTACCCTTTGAGCACAAAGTGTCAATTGAAAAAGACATTTTTCCAAGTGGGCATAATGTGCCTAGAAATATGAGGATTCTATTATCCTTCTACTCAATGGGCAGGATGGAAGAAATATGGGGTAAAGATTGCTTAGAATTCAAACCACGAGTGGTGGATTTCAGAGGGAGGAAAAATCAAACATGTGGCCTCTTTCAAGTTCATAGCATTCAATACAGGACTGTAATGCCCTCACCGTAGGTAGTCCGTACATTTTACTGTTCCGACGATTAATGTCTATTCAAACAGTCAGAATGTCTGGAACTACATTTAAACTATAATAAGGAGGCATAAATTGAAGGAATAAATGTTAAGAAAATATTGGAAAAATTTAGAGGAAATAAAGAAAAATTTAGAGAATTTATTTATTTGGTACAAAAATAATAAAAATAACCCGATATGCACCATGAAGGGCATTTTGGTCATTTCACCCCCCAGAGGTAAATTTTGACATAAATGTCAAATTTAAAATTTAGAGAATGGAATAATTAACATAAATTAAAATTACAAGTTTATGAATTTAAATTAGGAAAAAGAAGAAGAGAAAAGAAAAGGGAAAGAAAAGAAAATAAAGAGCTTATGACAATTTAAAATTTAAAGTACAAATATATATATATATGAGATAAGAGACAAAATCCCACCAACCCCAAGCCTCCATCTTCTTCTTCCCTCTTCTCTCTCTCCCTCTCTTTGAGCCGTCCACCATGGGAGCTCTCTCCCTCCATTTTTGTTTTCCCTAAAGCTTGATTTTCCAAGCTTTCTCCTCACCAAAACCCATAGACCCCTTTATTAAAAAGTTAGCCCACTCCATAAGGAAGCCATTGATAGTGAAAAGAAGAAGAAAAGTTGAAGTTTAACAAGTTACCCAAGAGGTTAGTGCCTAATCTTCCTTTCTTCCTTTCTTCCTTTATTAATCCTTGAGTTAAGGTTAAAATGAAGTGAAATTTGTAAGAAACTAAAAGAAATAGGTGAGTTATGAGGGGAGTGAATTTTTGGTACCCATGGTGAGTGATGGTTTTTGATGACTATGATGTATATAAAGTGATTTAATGATGTTGGTTGATGCATTTATAAGTATTAGAAGTTGATTTACATTGAGATTTTATGAGGTTGAAATTGTGAGTTAGGGTTTGGCCTAACTTTGGTATTTTTGTATTATACCATGCAATTGGGATTGTTGAGATGTGTTGATGATATTTAGAAGTGCCTTGAATGTCAAATTGAAGCAAGGAAGTTGGAGGAGAAATGAATTATTGGAAGTGCTATTTTCTGCAGGTTGTGTTTGTTGAGGGCAGTATACATTTTAGGCCATAAATGAAATTGTGTGACCCCAATTGGTATGAGGCCAATTGGAGGTGAAACTAGACCCAAAATAGCCCATATTCTATGAAGAAACCATGCCCAAATTCTGTCCAAAACTTGACCTAAATACTGCCTAAATCCGGATTACCCTGCACCCAACCCAGAAAATGACCAAATGAACAGTACGTGTTCATTTGGTCATAACTCTCTCTATACTGGTCCAAATGACCTAAAATTTCACCAATGGAAATTTTAGACATAGGGCTACACTTTTCATGAAGACCACTTAACCCAGTTTTGCCTTTAACCAATTCAAATTGTTAGCACAAATTGGGTCACTGAAACTGCCAACCCAGAAAATGACCAAATGAACAGTACGTGTTCATTTGGTCATAACTCTCTCTATACTGGTCCAAATGACCTAAAATTTCACCAATGGAAAGTTTAGACATAGGGATACACTTTTCATGAAGACCACTTAACCCAGTTTTGCCTTTAACCAATTCAAATTGTTAGTACAAATTGGGTCACTAAAACTGCCAACCGAGAAAATGACCAAATGAATAGTACATGTTCATTTGGTCATAACTCTCTCTATAATGGTCCAAATGACCTAAAATTTCACCAATGGAAAGTTTAGACATAGGGCTACACTTTTTATGAAGACCACTTAACCCAGTTTTGCCTTTAACCAATTCAAATTGTTAGCACAAATTGGGTCACTAAAACTGCCAACCCAGAAAATGACCAAATAAACAGTACATGTTCATTTGGTCATAACTCTCTCTATACTTGTCCAAATGACCTAGAATTTCATCAATGGAAAGCTTAGACATAGAGCTACACTTTTCATGAGGACCACTTGACCCAGTTTTGCCTTTAACCAAATCAAATTATTAGCACAAGTTTAGTCAATAAAACTGCCAACCCAAAAATTGTCCCAAAATACTATTCCTTTGGTATTTTGACCATAACTTGAGTTCTATAATCCCAAATTCAGTGATTCAAAAACTGAAATTCAAGTTTAAACATAGAGGAGCAATTGTTATGAAGGAATTGTGACTAAATAGACATCCCAACCTAGTCAAATTCCTAGATAAAAATAACACATCAACATGAACCTAAAGAAAGGTTCGTGGGAAAAATGCTATATATGATAATTAAAATACTCATAAGGAGAATTAAATATTAAAAATGATATGAATATGTAAAATGGGACTAATGTCCTATTAATATGAAATTAATGGTACCAATGAATAGTACTAGAAAATAGTAATAGTGAATAGTGATAAATTAATTAAAAATGTTTAATTGCCCATAGTATGCCTAGACTTATTTATTTAGTTTGGATAAATTGGTATACCAATTAGGGACTACAGATAGCAGTACTGCTTGCCGAGAAAATCATGAACTGACAATATATGTCTGGTATGATTGTTCTACAGGCTATATGCCTACTTACTGGTCATTGTGCCTACTTTATTTCTGGCTTTACAAGCTTGATAGTGGGTCTCGTGCCCGACAGCTGGCCTCGTGCTTGACAGATGTATACTGGATAGACATATGGCTGTCTAACCAGTATACACCCATGCATCCAGCTTTTATAATTTGTTATAGGTTTTCTTGGGCACTGATAAAAATTAATTAAGACTTAAAATACAATAAGTAATCATAAAAGATCCCGATAATGTTAATTGTTCCAAAGAGTAACAAAAATATAAAAGACCCAGAAATTATGAGTTGCAGATATTATTTCAAATGTTAAATTATTGTTATTATAAATTATGCACCACTAAGCGTTATGATTAGCGCATTGGTTTTCCATCGCATTGGTACTGGAGATCAGCCGCATCAGTCCCAGCAGCCGCAGCTGCAGTACCAGTAGTGCACTGACAGAGCTCTGATCAGATCTGCCATTGTCCAGAGTCACCTCACCGGTCTTTTGTATTTTAGTAGGGCCCATGTATAGACTAGTATTTTGGTTCATTATATTTAGTCATGATGTAATTACTAGTTTATGATGTATTTCATTTTGGACTTGAAATGAAAACTTATAATTTATTATCTATGAATTTCCATATGAATGCAATAGATGACACTTCATTTTGAGATCTCATAAATAGTTGTGAATGATATGATAAAAGAGAATATGATATGGAAATATGTGAGATGACTATGAATATGTTAACAGGTGATAGTGGAACCCGCCATATGCTAATAAAACAGAGGAGGATCTGTTCGGGTCTCCACAGAAAAAAGATAAAAAAAAAAAATTTTACACATAAATTACCTGATTTAAATGGCATTAAAATTTACAATAGACATGATAAGACAAGATAGGGTGCTCCGGCACCGAATGTGGCACTTCTTGCTCGGCTATACGATAGACGGGTAAGGAGCGTCACATTTAGTGGTATCAGAGCCGCTCGCGTGTCCTCTTGGGTGATGCTGGGGCAAACCTCAGCGAGGACGCTGAGTCCCGAAAGAGGGGGAAAAAGTGATGTGGCCCAACCGCAAGTGCACAGGTTGTACAAGTAATATAGAAAAGATATCGTTCCCACGATGAGTTGTGTTAATGATTGAATTTTTGATATAAAAATTCTAACTAATTTGAACTACTTTTGAAATTAAAGTAATAAATTGATAGATATTGAAGTGTGAATTCTATATGTGTAAAATTAATAATCTATTCAACAATGTAATGATTTAACTAAATTTGCATCAAATTTAAAATAAGCAAATTGAAATATGGCAAGATTTAAAATGGCAAGTAATTAAATTTAATTAGAAATTAACAATAATAAAAGAAGCGATTCCGGAGTTCGGGAATTCATATTCAAGCTATTTTGGGATTTTTAAATGGGTTATCCAATCTTGTGGAACTTACGGGTTTTAAGGAGATTAATTCTTAAATCCTTTGAATACCGTTTCGAGTGGGACAAAGAGTGCCTTAATCAATCTAATCCTACTTTCATGGAGTTAAAGTTAATCAAGACCCATTAAGTTCCTTAATTAATCTGTAAATCCTCTTAATCCTTAGTCTATTTCTAGATCTAAGTTAATTAAGTCCAATTTCTTGATTATCTATCACAAGGCCTTCTCCTTTCGGTGCTTCAACCATGGATTAAGAACAACACTTAATGACATCCTACACTAAGCATGTCATTGAGCACACAAGAAATGGATAAAACTTATTAAAACCATAAAATATGGATTACCCAATCAAAATCTACAAAATATCTCAAATATTGCATCCCAACTCTAGAATCTAATGAAAACTACTCACTATCCATAATATTTACAAGATATTCTGAGTTAATATGGAAATAAAACCTTAATCTAAGCTAAGAACTAAGAAACCCAATACAAGAAAGGTAAGAAATATGCAAGAAAGGAAAGAAAACTCCAAATCTGTCTGGAAATGGAGGGAGTGACTTTTTTGCTCCCTTTTTGACTCTTCAGCTGCTGCTCCTCTTCTTTTCCTTTTTCTTCCCTGTTCTAAAATGGGATAAGGGTCTATTTTATATCTTTTTCTGACAATGAGCCCTAAAATGGTGTGTTTGAGGTGTGTTTTTATGAGGGAATCTTCTGCCAGCTCATTATGAAGACTTTATGGAACTGCATAAGTGGACTGCATAAGTTATGCAGTCCCTTATGCAGTTTTCGGCTGGTTCCTGGCTCTCTGTGCGAAGCTGCATGAGCAGGGTGTAAGACTGCATAAGTTATGCAGTTTTCCATGAGGTCGCATAAGCAAGGCACAAATTTGCATAAGTTATGCGGCAACTTATGCAGATTTCGGCAAGTTTGGGACATTGTTTCTTCTCCTTGTGCAGAACTGCACAACTTATGCGGCAAGTTATGCGCAATTTGGCCAATGTATACTTCAACTTTGAAACTTATTTTTGACATCTTTGGCTGTAGAAATCAGTCCTCAATGGCAAAATTTCTTTTAGTCCCTCAAAAATACCATTTTTCCTACAAAATAAAGTAAAATTACAAATTAATCCAAAAATTAGCAATAATGAAAAATTATCTAAATAACTAACGAAATTTAGCTAAAAGTGACTAATAATCAAACAAAATGGCCATGAAATTAAACCTAAATGACTATGCAAAATGTATGTATCAAATACCCCCAAACTCAAGCTTTTGCTTGTCCTCAAGCAAACTTTAAAATATAATGCAATTTTTAGGGGTGCCTTGTCTAAAGAGCTATGAAAATCACTTATTAAAGTAACTTAACATACCTTTAGCCATACCAACAATCCATATACCCATCCTTCAAAAATGCAAAGAATTTAATGCTTATCTAAACTTTCACCGCTTAGCCATCAAGTCAAATATCATCCAAAATTCCCAAACCAACCAATCAAAAGAGAGAGTCATGCTCAAAAGGAATTCTAGAACAATCAATAGTCAAAGTGTCTCTATATAGAATGATGGAATTGAATGAACGAATGAATAATTTTCCAATCCCATAGGCAAATTCTCTACTCCTATCTCCACTAATGTAGCAAGTACTATCAAGAGATCAAAGGTCTTTTTAGGGATGTAATGGGGCCATGGGGTTCAAAATGAGGCTAAGAAGAAAAAGGGGAAAAATGATTCAAAGCATGAGAATATTTTCAATCTTGAAAACATAAGGTATACTTCATATTTTATTATTTTTTTCTTTTTCTTTCTTCTTTCTCTTTTTTTTTTAATATATAAATATGTATATATAGTGGAGAGAAATACACAATGAGAATTGTCAAGTGCTAGCATATTTTACAAAATACATAAAAATGGAGGGACACTTTGATACTTTAAATTTGTATCTTGTATTTTCTCTTGATGATTGTCCCTAAAAGTGCCACCCCCAAACTCATTTCCTTTAATTACTTTGGGTGGATTTCTTTCAATTTGAATGACAATAGAGAAAAGCACATATACTAGCACTTTTACAAGATGACAAGCATTTCTTCTCCCTTTCATTAATATATATATATATATATATATATATATATATATATATATATATATATATATATATATATATATATATATTTTTTTTTTTTTTTCTCTCTTTTTTTCTCTTTTTTTTTATATCAGAGTATAAAGTGTACCTAATATTCAATTATCCTCATGAAAAGGGTTGGAGTGTTTGGTTCATTGGCTAGGTAGCAATAAGGGTTTCAAGAAAAATTAGGAATAAAAAGGCTCAAAGGGGTTTGCAAGGGTCAATTTTAATTAGGAAAAGGGCCAAAGGTTTAAAGTGAGAAGGTTTAAATCAAAGAATGCCTAATCATCTCTCTTTTCAAGTATAAGCTGGTATTTCGCCTTGAAAGGTTTAGAAAATTTGTTCTAGGATTGGTGATACATCATTTGACTACCTTATATCCAATAACTCCCTCTAAACATTCCAATCTCTAAAGGACTAGTTGGGTGGCTTTTTGGCTAAGAAGATATAGGCAAGGGATAAACACTTCAAAACTTTGCACTTCTTAGGAAACTTTCAATCCACAAACCCAACTAAAGGTAAGTCAAATCACTCTCATAGGCAACTTTTCAATACTCAAGGGATTTGGCAAAAGATTTTATTTTATGATGCATGATTCCTAAAAATGAGCAATGCATTAACTAAATGGAGGAAATATATTTGTGTGTAATGTGTACAATTTCTAAGTGATGTATGATGTGTGTGTAAATGTGTTATGTAAATGTATGTATGGATGTATATGTAAAATATTTACAATATATATGTAAATGGAATGGGATGAAATGTTCCTATACTCAAAATGTGAAAAATATAGCAAAAATCAAAATGCACACCCCCAAACTCAAAATTGGACATTGTCCTCAATGTCTAAAGCAGTGCAGCATCAAAACTCAAAGCAAAGAGGAATAACTAGGAATAGTTAAATTTAAGAGCAAAAAGAAGGAGTTACCTGGTATAAAGCAGATGTGAATTCAAAAGATGATGGTGATGCATAAGAAGTTGCACAGGTTATGCAGAATAAAATCTTTGTCTGAAGCAGTGCATAAGTATGCGATTCGCATAAGTTGCATAAGGGACTGCACAGGCTATGCAGAACATTTGCATAAGGAGTTTCACAGCCTGTGCAGTATATTGAAAAGCTGCTGCATAATGATATAGCAAGGAAAAATGTGCAAACACCAGTAGAGGTATGTAAATATATACAGTGTATTGACAAGTATGCACAAAAGGGCAGTAAAGGCAATGAGAATCAATGAAAAACTAGTGGAATAGCCATCCAATAGAACTTCAAGAAAACAAAATTCAAGATAAACTAAAATTGTTTCAGCACATCCAAAAAGAAAAAATCCTAGAAGTTGAACAAAAGCAAGATAAAAAAAAACTAATCTAATTCTATAGTTTTGCCCTTGTCCAAAGATGCTGCTAAAGGACTGGATGGAGCTGACTTCTGCAGAAGGGGTGGTTCTGGAGGAGGTGATGGAGGTGGAGGTGGCATTCCCAGAAAAGCCATGAGCTACTTCATCATCTCTTTTAACTCTTTCTGCTTATCTCTGGTTTCCATAACAAAATCAAAGAGTTGATCATGACGATCCTTGAGGGTATCAAGACCAGTTTCAAGCTTCCTATCCACAAAATATACATCTAAGCCTCTCAAGATAGGTGAATAAGGCTTTAGTGTTGAAGGGAGGAGGTGTTGTGGATGAAGAGGGTCTAGCTGCAGATGGTGTTGGTTGTGCAGAGTCTGCTGGGGTATCCTATGCAGACTGAGTAGGTGGTGCAGGTTCAGTAGAATGTTGTTGGACTGGTGGTACAGATTATGCCTCTGGTTGTGTAGTGGGTCCTGTATCTGCTGCTGGTTGTGCAGTGTCAGATGGTGGCAAACTGAATCCAGTTTTGTATAGGTGAGTAGCATCAAAATATAGAGTGTCTGAAAGTGCTGGTAGAGGATGCTCTTCCATATTAAAACCAAAATGCTTAGCTATAACAGTTATGAGCCCACCCATGACTATATCACCTATAGATTTGGTAGCAATATGTAACACATGCTCATAGAAGAAGTAACCAGGAGATACTTTGACTTTATGAAAAGCACACCATAGCATGAACAATTCAGATTTTCCAATAGCACTAGAACTAGTCCCTCTGCCTAAGATAGTGCTAGTAATAAGCCTATGGATAAATCTAAGTGCAGGGTCTATTATTTGGGAGGTCTTGGATCTGCAAGCATAAAAACTCTGAGGTTGGTTTGTGATAGTCCTCCAAAACTGAACAACATTCCAAACTCCTTTATTTGCTACCTCTATGCCTGTATATGGTACCCTAAACAATCCATCAATTGCAACCCAAAAATACTATGAAATTGGTCTAATGATAGCTCTCTATTTTGCCCCAAGCACCTAAATTTCATAGTTGGCTTATAGTTTATCTCATGCAATTTCAGAGTAGCAGAAAATGGGGAAATAAATTCCAAAACTAGAGCTGGATAAACTAGTTCTTATTTATGCATAAATTCCATCCAACCTAGACCATCAAGATAGGCAACAACATTATCAAATAAACCAACTGATTGGAGGGCATCTGCAGAAATGTACCTAGTGGGTTACACTTTTCTGTCCTTTAGTCTCTTAAAAGTTTCCTTGTGGGTTGCATCTGGAAGGGGCCAAGATAGTTTGGATACCTGTGTTGTTGCTGAAATTTGCTTTTTGCTAGAGGAGGGTGATTTGGCATGTGGGGTAGAGGTAGAAACGCCAACCCCCTGTCATGTGGAAGCTGAAGTTTTGGGGTTTTTGGGTGTGAGCTCTAAAAGTGGAGTAGTAGGTGGGTCTTTGCGTTTTGTGAGAGGTGGTGCAGAGGCCATGGGTCGAGTTGATTTCGACCGGGTTCTCCTCTTATAGGTGGATGTAGGAGGTGGTGGAGGGGTTTATTGTGGAGGAGAATCGGGATTGGGGGCCTACATTGCTAGGGGCGTGACTTGGAGAGGAGAACCTTGAGGGTAAGGGGGAGGTGATTCCATGGTGGTTTTCATCGATGGTGGGAATGGAAGAGGGAAGAAGAAAGTGAAAGAGATAAAGGGCAGTTAGGGAGTCGGGCGGTGAAAAGAGGTGTGCCGAGAAAATGAACAGGAGGGAGGGGGGGGTTTGTGAACAGGAATGACGGGAAGTGGGAGGTGGGAAAGTGGGGTGCCGAAAGTTTTTGATTTGCACAGGACATGTGAAAAACTGCATAAAGGGAGAATGGGTGTGCATAAGTTATGCACTCTCTTATGCAGGTTTCGGCAGAAATTTGTAATGTGAAAAGTTAGTTATGCAAAAGTGCATGACTTATGCAGGTTTCGGCAGATAATAAGTGGTCTGAAAAATTGGTTATGCAAAAGTGCATAACTTATGCACTCCCTTATGCAGATTTCGGCAGAAAATGGAATCCCAGAAAATGTGGTTATGCAAAAGTGCATAAGCTGTGCACTCCCTTATGCAAGTTTCGGCAGAAAATGGAATCCCAGAAAATGTAGTTATGCAAAAGTGCATAACTTATGCACTTGGTTATGCAGATTTTGGCAGAAAATGAAAATGCAGAATTTGAAGTCATGCAAGAGTGCATAAGTTATGCACACACTTATGCAAGTTTCGGCAGAAATGAAATTTGGCAAAAATGTGGCTGTGCAGAATTGCATAAGCTATGCACATCCTTATGCAGATTGCAGCAGAGATGAAAAATGGCAAAAATTGTGGTTATGCAGGATTGCATAAGTTATGCAGGATTCAGCAGAGATGAAAAATGGCAAAAATTGTGGTCTGAAAGCTGCATAAGTTATGCAGTTACTTATGCACATTTCAACAAGATTGAGATTACAATTGAAAATGATTTGCAAGTTTGAAAAATACACTAGAATGAAGAAATATAATTCTATGAAGCATAAATCATGAGAAATTATCACAAAAAACACATCAATATATACAAAATCCATCACAATTGCATCATACAAGTTTGTAGAAGTAAGTTCTGCATAAGAGGCATTTGTGAATTATGCCATTTCAACTCAAACTCTGCAAATTAACATTTAGCACATTAAAACTCAATAAAAATCTACATAAAGTTGCATTTATCCACAAAAGAAAATGGACTCTCTAAGTTATGCCAAGAAAATGCAGCATGTGCACATTGAATCATACAACCCACATAAGCTCAAAACTACAAAAATGACCCACTTACCATCATATTAACATGATAAGCACAAATACTTAAAAGTTACACACCCAACCTCAACAAAGAAATAAATGCCATGTGCTGCAGACCCCTATTTGCTGAAAGTTTCATTTCTCTGCATAAACCAAGAAGCAGACCTGCACAGGTTATGCAATGAAAATAAACCAATCTTGGGAGAGTTAATGGGTGAAATATCAGATTAAGAGTTACTCCCAAAGAAGGCAAAGAACCTTCCTCCATTGAAATACATCTACAAAGGACAAGATTCAACAATGTCAAAAATTGAATTTGGGGAGATTTAAGATAAAAACAAAATTAATGCAAATAAAAGTAAATCAATAAAAGCAAAATAAAAGAACTTGGGGTGCCTCCCAAGAGTGCTAATTTATAGTCCTTAGCTGGACTCTACATGCATTTCACTAAAAAGAGGTGTGGGATTAGAGAGCTTGTGACAGTTTGCTCCCTATATTGGGTCTCCAGTTAAGTAATGTTTCAATCTATGCCCATTGACCTTAAAATTCCCAGATTTTTTACTCCAAATTTCAATTGCTCCATAAGGGAAAACCTTAGAAACTCTATATGGACCAGTCCACCTTGATTTCAGTTTTCCAGGGAACAATTTCAATCTTGAGTTGAACAACAAAACTGAATCACCTTCTTTAAATTCCTTTTTCCTAAGATGCTTATCATGCCAAACTTTAGTTCTTTCTTTATAAATACGGGCACTTTCATAGGCATCCATCCTCAATTCTTCAAGCTCATTAAGTGGCAATAACCTCTTCTCACCAGCTTGCTTGAGACCAAAATTCAAGGTCTGAATAGCCCAATATGCTTTATGCTCTCGCTCCACAGGTAAATGACAAGACTTACCATACACCAACCTAAAGGGAGTAGTTCCTATAGGGGTTTTGTAAGCAGTCCTATATGCCCATAAAGCATCATCTAGTTTGACAGACGAATCTTTCTGAGAATTGCTCATTGTTTTCTCCAAGATATGTTTGAGTTCTCTGTTAGAAATTTCAACTTGTCCTGAAGTTTGAGGATGGTATGGGGTAGCTATCTTGTGCACTACACCATATTTCCTCATTAAGCTCTCAAATTGTTTATTACAAAAATGTGAACCCCCATCACTAATTACAGCCCTTGGAGCTCCAAATCTACTCAAGACAAATTTCTTCAAGAATTTCACTACCACCTTAGCATCATTAGTTGGAGTTGCAATAGCTTCTACCTACTTTGACACATAGTCAACTCCAACTAGAATGTATTTATTACCATATGAAGGAGGAAATGGGCCCATAAAATCTATTCCTCAGACATCGAATAATTTCACTTCAAGAATATCATTGAGGGGCATTTGATCTCTTTTTGACAGATTTCCACTCCTTTGACATTTATCACATTCTAACACAAATTTCCTCACATCCTTAAAAAGATTTGGCCAAAAGAAACCAGCCTGCAGAATTTTACTAGCTTTTTTAGAGATTCCAAAATGTCCTCCATAATCAGAAGCATGGCAATGATGCATAACACTCTGTGTCTCCTCATCAGGAATACATCTTCTTATTAAGCCATCACAACATCTCCAAAAGAGTAAAGGATCATCCCATCTATAAAATTTTGCCTCATGCAAAAACTTTTTCTTTTGTTGCCATGTCATTCCTAGAGATAAAACTCCACAAGATAGATAATTCACCAAGTCTGCATACCAAGGTAGTTTAGCAACAAGAGAGAAAAGTTGTTCATCCAAGAAAAACTCATCAATAGGGACTTCATCCATTTATTCATCATCCAATTTCAACCTACTAAGATTATCCGCAACTACATTTTCAGCTCCCTTCTTATCTCTAATCTCCAAATCAAACTTTTATATCATCAGAATCCACCTAATGAGCCTAGGTTTAGCTTCCTTTTTAAGGAGTAAATACCTAATAGCAGCATGATCTGAAAATATAACCACCTTTGAGTCAATAATGTAAGGTCTGAACTTTTCCAATGCAAAGACAATTGCTAAGAATTCTTTTTCAGTTGTTGCATAATTTGTTTGAGCCTCATCCAGTGTTCTACTAGCGTAATAAATAGCATAAGCCCTTTTGTCTTTTCTTTGACCAAGAACAGCTCCAATTGCATAGTTGCTAGCATCACACATAATTTCAAAAGGTAGGCTCCAATCGGGCGGTTGCATGATTGGTGCAGTGATAAGGGCTTGCTTCAACCTACAAAAGGCATCCAAACACTCTTGGTCAAATACAAATGGTATGTCATGACTTAACAAATTAGACAAAGGTTTGGCTATTTTAGAAAAATCCTTGATAAAGCGTCTGTAGAACCCGGCATGTCCTAGAAAACTTCGAATTCCTTTAACATTGGTAGGAGGAGCCATCTTCTCTATCACTTCAACCTTGGCTTTATCAACCTCTATTCCTCTGTTAGACACCAAATGTCCAAGCACTATCCCTTCCTGAACCATGAAATGACACTTTTCCCAGTTTAACACAAGGTCAGTATCTGCACATCACTGCAAAACTTTAGAAAGGTTAGCCAAGCGTATGTCAAATGAAGATCCATAAACAGAAAAGTCATCTATAAAAACCTCCATTATATCTTCAATGAACCATAAAAACCTCCATTATATCTTCAATGAATTCTGAGAAGATTGCCATCATGCACCTTTGAAAAGTGGCTGGAGCATTACACAACCCAAATGGCATCCTCCTATAAGCAAAGGTTCCATATGGACAAGTAAAAGTGGTTTTCTCTTGATCATTTGGATGGATAGGGATTTGAAAAAATCCTGAATACCCATCTAAATAGCAAAAATAAGAATGCCTAGCCAGTCTTTCTAACATTTGATCAATGAAGGGAAGTGGAAAATGATCTTTTCTAGTGGCAATATTTAATTTTCTGTAATCTATGCACATTTGCCAACTAGTCACTATTCTGGTGAGAATTAATTCATTATTTTCATTTTTGACCACTGTCATTCCACCCTTTTTTGGGACAACATGTACTGAGCTCACCCAAGTACTGTCTGAGATAGGATATATGATCCCTACATCAAGAAACTTTAAAATTTCCTTTTTAACAACTTCTTTCATATTTGGGTTCAACCTCCTCTGATGTTCAATAGATGGCTTACAATTTTCTTCCAAAATAATTCTGTGCATGCAAAAGTGTGGACTTATTCCCTTAATGTCATCTATGGTATATCCTAAAACTTTCCTAAATTGCCTCAACACTCTTAACAACTTATCAACCTCTAAAGTACTCAAGTTTGCATTTACAATTACTGGATAAGTGTTATTGGTGCCAAGAAATTCATACCTGAGTTGAGAAGGAAGTTGCTTAAGTTCTACCTTAGGTGCATCTTCTTCCTTGAATGATGGTTACTTAGATTCCACTATTTCCTTTTGTGTGAGTTGAAAAACTGGAGCAGAAATGAATGGTGGATTACCCTCTAAATGTTGAGCATATGCAGCCACATGAGGGTTGTCATAGTCTATGCTTCCTCCATGAACCAAGCAATTTTCAAGTGGATCTTCCGGATATCTCTTTCTGAAGTGTTCTTCAACCAGCTCATCAATGATATCAATTCTCAAACAAATATTAGCTTCAAAATGATGCTTCTTCATAGTGTTATTAATATTGAAAACCAATTGATCTTCACCAACTCTAAGAGTCAATTTTTCTCCCTTAACATCAATCAATGCTCCTGCTGTAGCTAGAAAGGGTCTTCCCAAGATAATTGGGATATTAGAATCCTCTTCCATGTCCAAGATGACAAAGTCAACAGGTATATAAACTTCCCAACCTTTAGAGGCACATTCTCCAAACTCCCTTCAGGATATTTAATTGATCTATCAGCTAACTGAAGAGAAATGCGGGTTGGCTTAAGATCTCCCATATTGAGCTTCTCATAAATGGAGAGGGGCATAAGGCTAACACTACCCCCTAAATCACATAAAGCTTTTGTAGAATATGATTCCCCAATGTGGCATGGAATTGAAAAACTCCATGGATCCTTGAGCTTTGGAGGAAGCTTCCTTTGCTGGATAGCACTGCATTCTTCTGTCAAAGCTACAGTTTCATGGTCTTCAAGCTTCCTCTTGTTTGAGAGAATTTCTTTTAAGAATTTTGCATAAGAGGGCATTTGTGAAAGAGCATCAATAAAAAGCACATTTATGTATAGCTTCTTCAAAACCTCTAAGAACTTTATAAATTGCTTATCAAGCTTGGCTTTTTGAAATCTTTGTGGAAAGGGAAGTTGTGGTTTGTAAGGCTCTGGAGGTATATACTTCTCCTCCTTCTCTTCAATTTTCTCTTTACATTTTTCTGCACTTTCTTTCTCACTTTCTTTTTTTTCTCTCTCATCAATTTCTTTCTCATTTTCTCTCTTCTCACTATTTTCACTTTTCTCATTTTTTTCACTCTTCTCATTATTTACAACTTTCCCACTTCTTAAAGTAATAGCTTGACACTGCTCTCTTGGGTTTTCCGATTGACTTGGAAGTTTTTCAAAAGACTTGGTACCTGAGGAAGATGCTTATTGTGCAATCTGATTTTCCAACATTCTGTTATGTGTTTGCATCTGTTCTAGCCTTGCTTTCATCTCTCTCATCTCTTCATCATGCTTATTTTGATTAGCAAGAATCTGTTGTAATAAAGCTTCAGTGGTGGAACTTTGTTCTTGCTATTTTGGTGGAGGTGCAAGATTCATGTTTCTATGCTGAAAATTAGGCAATGGTTGCCTATTTTGCTGATATGGAACTCCTTGTTGTTGTGGTTGAACATTCTGATTTGGAACTTGACTTTGCTGATTTCCCCATGAAAAGTTGGGATGATTCCTCCAAATTGGATTATAAGTTTGAGAGTAAGAATTCCCCATTTGTTTGTTTCCATAATTACCAACATATGCAGCTTGCTCTCCATAGTCTACTCCACGGCTGGCAGTTCCTTCTACATAAGCAACTTGTTGTGAACTTCCAGATGATGATGATGAACTAACCAACATACTTAAATCTTCCATCTTCTTAGCCAAAACATTTGTAAGTGCATCAAACTTTGCATTAATCATGTTGAATGGATCAAGGTCATACATTCCAGCAGCTTGCCTCTTTTGAGTTGGAGCTTGTAACACCCTAGGCAAATCCCACATTGGCAAAACACGGGAGAGATGCTGGGTTTATAAGTTGTTGGTTCGTAACCCCTAGTGACGCGTTTTAAAACCGTGAGGGCTTCGGCCCAGAGCGGACAATATCACTAGTGGGCCGGGCCATTACATTTGTGGTATCAGAGCCGCTCCATGTGCAACCTTGAGCGATGGTGGGGCAAACCTCAGCGAGGACGCTGAGTCCCATAAGGGGGGTGGATTGTAACACCCTAGGCAAATCTCACATCGGCAAAACACGGGAGAGATGCTGGGTTTATAAGTTGTTGGTTCGTAACCCCTAGTGACGCGTTTTAAAACCGTGAGGGCTTCGGCCCAGAGCGGACAATATCACTAGTGGGCCGGGCCATTACATTTGCTATTCATTTGGTCATAACTCTCTCTATACTGGTCCAAATGACCTAAAATTTTACCCATGGAAAGTTTAGACATAGGGCTACACTTTTCATGAAGACCACTTGACCTAGTTTTGCTTTTAACCAAATCAAATTGTTAGCACAAGTTGAGTCACTAAAACTGCTAACCCAGAAATTGTCCAAAATACTGTTCCTTTGGTATGCTTGACCAGTTTTGGAAAAAATGCCATAACTTGGTCTCCAAAGCTGAAAATTGAGTGAAACTAGTGCCAAAAGTTTTATAAGACATAGCACAACAATTTTTATGTTTTGACTAAGCTCTAGAAACCATTGCATCCTAGGGAAAATATTAGCCAAAGTTAGGAATTGAAATCTAGAAAATGTTAAGTTGAACCCAGAATGCCATTTGATACCTGTGTGTTCATTTGGCCATAACTCCCACTAGGAAATTCCATTTAAGATGTGCAAATATGATCTAGAAACATGATACTTAGGGCTACAACATTGATTTAGACACCTTTGCCAAATTCTAAGTTTAAAGACCCTAAAAAGAGGGTCAAACATACTGCCCTGAAGTTGGTTATTGCCCTTATAGGACTGAGAGTCCAGGTTAATACACTGACTATAACTCACTATACCAAGCTTGAAAAATTATGAAATTATACCTGGGAGTCCCTAAGACATAGAGGATCATATCTTGTGAAGGAACCTAAGTCTAAAAATGACCATAAAATGATCAAATGATTGGTCAAAGTTTATTGACCAGGAATTGTAAATTCTGGACAGCTTAGAGACAAAGGGACCAGTTATGGTATTTTGACCATAACTTGAGTTCTATAACCCCAAATTCAGTGATTTAAAAATTGAAATTCAAGTTTAAACATAGAGGAGCAATTGTTATGAAGGAAGTGTGACTAAATAGACATCCTAACCTAGTCAAATTCCTAGATAAAGATAACACATCAACATGAACCTAAAGAAAGGTTCATGGGAAAAATGCTATATATGATAATTAAAATACTCATAAGGAAAATTAAATATTAAAAATGATATGAATATGTAAATTGGGACTAATGTCCTATTAATATGAAATTAATGGTACTAATGAACAGTACTAGAAAATAGTAACAGTGAATAGTGCTAAATTAATTAAAAATGTTTAATTGCCCATAGTATACCTAGACTTATTTATTTAGTTGGATAAATTGGTATACCAATTAGGGACTACAGATAGCAGTACTGCCTACCGAGAAAATCATGAACTGACAATATATGTCTGGTATGATTGTTCTACATGCTATATGCCTACTTACTGGCCATTGTGCCTACTTTATTTCTGGCTTTACAAGCTCGACAATGGTCTCGTGCCCGATGGCGGCCTCGTGCAGCAGGATGTATATAGGGGAGACATATGGCTGTCTAACCCGTATACTCCCATGTATCCAGCTTTTATAATTTGTTATAGGTTTCTTGGGCATTGATAATAATTAATTAATACTGAATATACAATAATTAAACAGGAAAGATCCCAATAATTTTAATTGTTTCCAAAGTGTAATAAAAAAATGTAAAAGACCCAGAATTTATGATTTGTAAATATTAATTCAATTGTTTAATTATTGTTATTATAAATTATGCACCACTAAGCGTTATGCTTAGCGCGTTGGTTTTCCATCGCGTGAGTCTGAAGATCGTGATCGCCACAGTAGTATTTGGATAGAGTTCCGACCAGATCTGCCACCGATCAGAGTCACCTCACCAGTCTGTTGTATTTTGGTAGGGCCCATGTGTAGACTAGTATTTTGGTTCATTATGTCTAGTCATGATGTAATTACTAGTTTATGATGTATTTTATTTTGGACTTGAAATGAAAACTTATAATTTATTATCTATGAATTTCAATATGAATGCAATAGATGACACTTCATTTTGAGATCTCATAAATAGTTGCGAATGATATGATAAAAGAGAATATGATACGAAAATATGTGAGATGACTATGAATATGTTAACAGGTGATAGTGGAACTCACCAGATGCTAATAAAATAGAGGAGGATCTGTTCGGGTCTCCACAAAAATAAGATATATAAAAAATAAAAAAAATTCTACACGTAAATTACCTGATTTAAAGGACATTAAAATTTACAATAGACATGACAAGACAAGATAGGGTGCTCCGGCACCGAATGTGGCACTTCTTGCTCGGCTATACAATAGACGGGTAAGGGGCGTCACATTTAGTGGTATCAGAGCCGCTCCGCGTGCAACCTTGAGCGATGGTGGGGCAAACCTCAGCGAGGACGCTGAGTCCCATAAGGGGGGTGGATTGTAACACCCTAGGCAAATCCCACATCGGCAAAACACGGGAGAGATGCTGGGTTTATAAGTTGGTGGTTCGTAACCCCTATTGACGCGTTTTAAAACCGTGAGGGCTTCGGCCCAGAGCGGACAATATCACTAGTGGGCCGGGCCATTACATTTGTGGTATCAGAGCGGACAATATCACTAGTGGGCCGGGCCATTACATTTGTGGTATCAGAGCCGCTCCGCGTGCAATCTTGAGCGATGGTGGGGCAAACCTCAGCGAGGACGCTGAGTCCCATAAGGGGGGTGGATTGTAACACCCTAGGCAAATCCCACATCGGCAAAACACGGGAGAGATGCTGGGTTTATAAGTTGGTGGTTCGTAACCCCTATTGACGCGTTTTAAAACCGTGAGGGCTTCGGCCCAGAGCGGACAATATCACTAGTGGGCCGGGCCATTACAGAGCTGGTCCTCTTGGACTACTCCAAAGATGAGTATTCTTTGCAATTTTCTCCAATAGCTCATAAACTTCATCTTCATGCTTCATAATAAATTCTCCTCCTGTTTGAGCATCAATAATCCCTCTAATTGCAAGAGTAACATTGGTGTAAAAATTCTGGTTTATCATCCATTTTGGAATGGCATGATGTGGGCATTGTCTCTCTAATTCTTTCCATCTCATCCATGATTCATAAAGAGTTTCATCTTCTCTTGGTCTAAAAGCTGTCATTTGATTCCTCAATTCTTGAGTTTTTCCAGGTGGAAAATATTGTGCAAGAAATACATCAGTGAGTTGCTCCCAATTTGTAATGGAGTTGTGAGGTAAAGAATCAAGCCAATCCAATGCTCTATCCTTCAAAGAGAATGGGAATAGCTTCAATCTTGCTGCATCATCAGATACTTCAGGTTGTTTTTGCATATCACAAATCATAGCAAACTTCTTTAGATGTGTGTGTGGATTTTCAGAAGGATGTCTCCCAAATTGGAAATTTTGAATCATTTGAAGAACTCCAAAATCCATCTTGTAACTATTTGCATCAATTCTTGGTCTTGCTATGCTCTCTCTCAAGTCATCAAAACGAGGAAAAGCATGATCCATCATACTTCCCCTAGGCACATTAGCATTTACAACCTCTTCACCTTGGGTTACATTTTCATTGTTTCGATCATTTCCAGCATTACCACCACCAATTCTAATTCTGTCATCAGCCATGTCTGCACATTAGCATTTACAACCTCAAGGCTTCTTTCCTTTTTCTGGTTTCTTTCTTATTGGCTTTACAAAATTTCTCAATTTCAGGATTAAACAATAAGGATGTGTCACTTGTGCTTCTAGCTCTTCTCATAAAAGATTAAGAGTACCTAAAAAGAACAAACAAACACAAAATGAAAAGATAACAAAGATAAAACTATAAACAACTAAAATAATCAAGAATTCAATCTTAAACAAATAACTCAAGAACAGCGCCAAAAAACTTGATGTGGCCCAACCGCAAGTGCACGGGTCATACAAGTAATATAGAAAAGATATCGTTCCCATGAGGAGTTGTGTTAATGATTGAATTTTTGATATAAAAATTCTGACTAATTTGAACTATTTTTGAAATTAAAGTAATAAATTGATAGATATTGAAGTGTGAATTCTATATGTGTAAAATTAATAATCTATTCAACAATGTAATGATTTAACTAAATTTACATCAAATTTAAAATAAGCAAATTGAAATATGGCAAGATTTAAAATGGCAAGTAATTAAATTCAATTAGAAATTAACAATAATAAAAGAAGCGATTCCGGAGTTCGGGAATTCATATTCAAGCTATTTTGGGATTTTTAAATTGGTTATCCAATCTTGTGGAACTTACGGGTTTTAAGGAGATTAATTCTTAAATCCTTTGAATACCGTTTCGAGTGGGACAAAGAGTGCCTTAATCAATCTAATCCTACTTTCGTGGAGTTAAAGTTAATCAAGACCCATTAAGTTCCTTAATTAATCTGTTAATCCTCTTAATCCTTAGTCTATTTCTAGATCTAAGTTAATTAAGTCCAATTTCTTGATTATCTATCACAAGGCCTTCTCCTTTCGGTGCTTCAACCATGGATTAAGAACAACACTTAATGACATCCTACACTAAGCAAGTCATTGAGCACACAAGAAATGGATAAAACTCATTAAAACCACAAAATATGGATTACCCAATTAAAATCCACAAAATATCTTAAATATTGCATCCCAACTCCAGAATATAATGAAAACTACTCACTATCTATAATATTTACAAGATATTCTGAGTTAATATGGAAATAAAACCTTAATCTAAGCTAAGAACTAAGAAACCCAATACAAGAAAGGTAAGAAATATGCAAGAACGGAAAGAAAACTCCAAATCTGTCTGGAAACGGAGGGAGTGACGTTTTTGCTCCCTTTTTGACTCTTCAGCTGCTGCTCCTCTTCTTTTCCTTTTTCTTCCCTTTTCTAAAATGGGATAAGGGTCTATTTTATATCTTTTTCTGACATGGAGCCCTAAAATGGTGTGTTTGAGGTGTGTTTTTATGAAAGAATCTTCTGCCAGCTCATTATGAAGACTTTATGGAACTGCATACCTTATGCAGTTTTTGGCTGGTTCCTGGCTCTCTGTGCGAAGTTGCATGAGCAGGGTGCAAGACTGCATAAGTTTTCCATGAGGTCGCATAAGCAAGGCACGAATCTGCATAAGTTATGCGGCAACTTATGCAAATTTCGGCAGGTTTGGGACATTGTTTCTTCTCCTTATGCAGAACTGCACAACTTATGCGGCAAGTTATGTGCAATTTGGCCAATGCATACTTCAACTTTGAAACTTGTTTTTGACATCTTTGGCTGTAGAAATCACTCCTTAATGGCAAAATTTCTTTTTAGTCCCTCAAAAACACCATTTTTCCTACAAAACAAAGTAAAATTACAAATTAATCCAAAAATTGGCAATAATGAAAAATTATCTAAATAACTAACGAAATTTAGCTAAAAGTGACTAATAATCAAATAAAATGGCCATGAAATTAAACCTAAATGACTATGCAAAATGTATGTATCAGAAAGGTCCCTTAGGCAAATCCCGCATCGGCAAAGCATGGAGATGGTCTTGGATTCAAAAAGTAATGATATATAAAATGGGGAAACTAATCACTAGAGGCGCCTTTTGGTAGAATGGCCTGGAGAGTTGGAAGAACTCCAGGGTTAAGCGTGCTTGCTTGAGAGAAATCCTAGGATGGGTGACCTCCTGGGAAGTTTTCCATTCCACCTATGGGACAAAACTGTGAGGCTTATGGCCAAAGCGGACAATTCCTCTAGTGGTTAGATCCCGATCGTTATTATTGGTATCAGAGCCGCTCGCGTGTCCTCTTGGGCGATGGTGGGGCAAACCTCAGTGAGGACGCTGAGTCCCGAAAGGGGAGGAGAAAGGTCCCTTAGGCAAATCCCACATCGGCAAAGTACCGAGATGGTCTTAGGTTCAAAAAGTAATGATATATAAAATGGGGGAACTAATCATTAGAGGCGCCTTTTGGTGGAATGGCCTGGAGAGTTAGAAGAACTCCAAGGTTAAGCGTGCTCGCTTGAGAGAAATCCTAGGATGGGTGACCTCCTGGGAAGTTCTCCATTCCACCTATGGAACAAAATCGTGAGGCTTATGGCCAAAGCGGACAATTCCTCTAGTAGTTGGAGCCCCATCGTTACAATTGGTATCAGAGCCGATCGCGTGTCCTCTTGGGTGATGGTGGGGCAAACCTCAGCGAGGACGCTGAGTCCCGAAAGGGGGGGAGAAAGGTCCCTTAGGCAAATCCCACATCGGCAAAGCATGGAGATGGTCTTGGATTCAAAAATAATGATATATAAAATGGGGGAACTAATCACTAGAGGCGCCTTTTGGTGGAATGGCCTGGAGAGTTGGAAGAACTCCAAGGTTAAGCATGCTTGCTTGAGAGAAATCCTAGGATGGGTGACTTCCTGGGAAGTTCTCCATTCCACCTATGGGACAAAACCGTGAGGCTTATGGCCAAAGCAAACAATTCCTCTAGTGGTTGG
The DNA here is from genome assembly GCF_030052815.1 of Hevea brasiliensis. Classification (NCBI taxonomy): domain Eukaryota; kingdom Viridiplantae; phylum Streptophyta; class Magnoliopsida; order Malpighiales; family Euphorbiaceae; genus Hevea; species Hevea brasiliensis. Next base: position 6,989,050 of record NC_079505.1, read on the forward strand.
ATCCCGATCATTATTAGTCTCCTGCCTCTGCACTGTCTCTGCAGTAGGCCTTTGTGATGTACCAGCTGTATCAGGCCTCGCAGGTCTTCTACCCCTATGTGCTGCTGGGGCAGACCTCTCCATCTGAGGTGGAGAAGTGGGAGCACTAGTGTTCCTCTGTGGACAATCCTTCAGGAAGTGATCCGTAGACCCACATCTGAAACATCCACCTATCAACAATCTGCACTTTCCTCTGTGGGGTCTACCACAATGTACACAAGCAGGTGGTGGGGCTGATCCCCGTGTAGCTGCACCAGGTGAACTACCTACTGATGCACCAGATTGTCCTCCTCCTCTCCTTGGAGCAAACCGAGACTTCTGTTTCTTACCCCAACCCTGAGTCTGACCCTGAGACTCCTTGGGTCTCTTACTACCCATTTCTACTGAATCGGACTAACCAGACCCAAAACCCCTCTTGCGTTGCCTATCCTTTTTGGACTGCTCTTCATTTCTGACTCTCTCCACATCAAGGGCTGATGCTATGACAGCTCGAGATGAGCCAGAACCAGCTAATGTCATTAGAGGTACATTTTCTTTTTATGACCTGCTAGTATGTGCATTGATTGATCCGGGTTCCACACATTCATATGTGTGTATCACACCACCAATTGATAGAGGGGTACAAGTAGAGGAGCTAGAGGAGGACATACAAGTCACAAACCCTTTAGGCCATAGTGTCATGGTGAAAAAGGTCTACAAGGGTTGTCCTCTGAAAATACAAGGGTATGAGTTTTTAGCTAACTTGATTGAGTTACCATTCCATGAGTTCGATGTGATATTAGGTATGGACTGGTTATCACGTCATCAGGCGATGATAGATTATTGGCTGAAGAGGATGTCACTACAGACAGTAGATGGGGATGTGATTATAGTTGTGGGTGAAGGAACGGGTTGTCTTTCCACCATCATATCAGCCACAACAGCCAAGAGATTGATAAGAAAGAGCTGTGAGGCTTTCTTAGCACATGTGGTTGCCACCAGGAAGACTAGCCCAAGCATACAGGAGATCCTCACTGTATGTGATTTTCCGGATGTGTTTTCGGAAGAATTGCCGGGTTTGCCACCCGATAGAGAAGTGGAGTTTGCTATAGAGGTTATGTCGGATACTGCGCCAATGTCCATTGCTCCATATAGGATGGCACCTACTGAACTGAGAGAGTTGAAAGTTCAATTACAGGAGCTACTAGACAAGGGCTTCATACGCCCTAGTGTGTCACCCTGGGGAGCACCAGTGCTATTTGTGAAGAAGAAGGACGGTACCCTTCGGCTATGTATAGACTACCAGTAGTTGAATAAGGTGACTGTGAAAAGCAAATACCCTTTACCTAGGGTAGATGACCTGTTTGATCTGTTGAGGGGAGCCGAAACGGAGGAGATAATTGTGCAACCTGATTTGACATATGAAGAAGAACCCGTCAGAATCTTGGCACGGGAAGTGAAAGAACTCAGAAACAAGAGGATCCCACTAGTGAAAGTCTTGTGGAGACACCACAACACAGAAGAAGCGACATGGGAGAGCGAGGAGACGATGAGGCAACAGTTCCCTCAGCTCTTCACATTAGGTAAATTTCGAGGACGAAATTTTTATTAGAGGGGAAGAATTGTAACGCCCTCACCGTAGGTAGTCCGTACATTTTACTGTTCCGACGACTAATGTCTGTTCGAACAGTCAGAATGTCTGGAACTACACTTAAACTATAATAAGGAGGCATAAATTGAAGGAATAAATGTTAAGAAAATATTGGAAAAATTTAGAGGAAATAAAGAAAAATTTAGAGAATTTATTTATTTGGTACAAAAATAATAAAAATAACCCGATATGCACCATGAAGGGCATTTTGGTCATTTCACCCCCCAGAGGTGAATTTTGACCTAAATGTCAAATTTAAAATTTAGAGAATGAAATAATTAACATAAATTAAAATTACAAGTTTATGAATTTGAATTAGGAAAAAGAAGAAGAGAAAAGAAAAGGGAAAGAAAAGAAAATAAAGAGCTTATGACAATTTAAAATTTAAAGTAGAAATATATATATATATATGAGATAAGAGACAAAATCCCACCAACCACAAGCCTCCATCTTCTTCTTCCCTCTTCTCTCTCTCCCTCTCTTTGAGCCGTCCACCATGGGAGCTCTCTCCCTCCATTTTTGTTTTCCCTAAAGCTTGATTTTCCAAGCTTTCTCCTCACCAAAACCCATAGACCCCTTCATTAAAAAGTTAGCCCACTCCATAAGGAAGCCATTGATAGTGAAAAGAAGAAGAAAAGTTGAAGTTTAACAAGTTACCCAAAAGGTTAGTGCCTAATCTTCCTTTCTTCCTTTATTAATCCTTGAGTAAAGGTTAAAATGAAGTGAAATTTGTAAGAAACTAAAAGAAATAGGTGAGTTATGAGGGGAGTGAATTTTTGGTACCCATGGTGAGTGATGGTTTCTGATGACTATGATATATATAAAGTGATTTAATGATGTTGGTTGATGCATTTATAAGTATTAGAAGTTGATTTACATTGAGATTTTATGAGGTTGAAATTGTGAGTTAGGGTTTGGCCTAACTTTGGTATTTTTATATTATACCATGCAATTGGGATTGTTGAGATGTGTTGATGATATTTAGAAGTGCCTTGAATGTCAAATTGAAGCAAGGCAGTTGGAGGAGAAATGAATTATTGGAAGTGCTATTTTCTGCAAGTTGTGTTTGTTGAGGACAGTATACATTTTAGGCCATAAATGAAATTGTGTGACCCCAATTGGTATGAGGCCAATTGGAGGTGAAACTAAACCCAAAATAGCCCATATTCTATGAAGAAACCATGCCCAAATTCTGTCCAAAACTTGACCTAAATACTACCTAAATCCGAATTACCCTGCACCCAACCCAGAAAATGACCAAATGAACAGTACGTGTTCATTTGGTCATAACTCTCTCTATACTAGTCCAAATGATCTAAAATTTCACCAATGGAAAGTTTATACATAGGACTACACTTTTCATGAAGACACTTAACCCAGTTTTTCCTTTAACCAATTCAAATTGTTAGCACAAGTTGGGTCACTAAAACTGCCAACCCAGAAAATGACCAAATGTACGTGTTTATTTCGTCATAACTCTCCCTATACTGGTCCAAATGATCTAAAATTTCACCAATGGAAAGTTTAGACATAGGAATACACTTTTCATGAAGACCACTTAACCCAGTTTTGCCTTTAACCAATTCAAATTGTTAGCACAAATTGGGTCACTAAAACTGCCAACCTAGAAAATGACCAAATGAACAGTACGTGTTCATTTGGTCATAACTCTCTCTATACTGGTCCAAATGACCTAAAATTTCACCAATGGAAAGTTTAGACATAGGGCTACACTTTTCATGAAGACCACTTGACCCAGTTTTGCCTTTAACCAATTCAAATTGTTAGCACAAATTGGGTCACTAAAACTGCCAACCCAGAAAATGACCAAATGAACAGTACGTGTTCATTTGGTCATAACTCTCTCTATACTGGTCCAAATGACCTAAAATTTCATCAATGGAAAGCTTAGACATAGAGCTACACTTTTCATGAAGACCACTTGACCCAGTTTTGCCTTTAACCAAATCAAATTGTTAGCACAAGTTTAGTCACTAAAACTGCCAACCCAGAAATTGTCCCAAAATACTATTCCTTTGGTATTTTGACCATAACTTGAGTTCTATAACCCCAAATTCAGTGATTCAAAAACTGAAATTCAAGTTTAAACATAGAGGAGCAATTGTTATGAAGGAATTGTGACTAAATAGACATCCCAACCTAGTCAAATTCCTAGATAAAGATAACACATCAACATGAACCTAAAGAAAGGTTCATGGGAAAAATGCTATATATGATAATTAAAATACTCATAAGGAGAATTAAATATTAAAAATGATATGAATATGTAAATTGGGACTAATGTCCTATTAATATGAAATTAATGGTACCAATGAACAGTACTAGAAAATAGTAATAGTGAATAATGCTAAATTAATTAAAAATGTTTAATTGCCCATAGTATACCTAGACTTATTTATTTAGTTTGGATAAATTGGTATACCAATTAGGGACTACAGATAGTAGTACTGCCTACCGAGAAAATCATGAACTGACAATATATGTCTGGTATAATTGTTCTACAGGCTATATGCCTACTTATTGTCCATTGTGACTACTTTATTTCTGGCTTTACAAGCCTGACAGCGGGTCTCGTGCCTGACAGCTAGCCTCGTGCCTGACAGATATATACTGGATAGACATATGGCTGTCTAACCAGTATACACCCGTGCATCCAGCTTTTATAATTTGTTATAGGTTTTCTTGGGCACTAATAAAAATTAATTAAGACTTAAAATACAATAAGTGATCATAAAAGATCTCGATAATGTTAATTGTTCCAAAGAGTAACAAAAATATAAAAGACCCAAAAATTATGAGTTGCAGATATTATTTCAAATGTTAAATTATTGTTATTATAAATTATGCACCACTAAGCGTTATGCTTAGCGCGTTGGTTTTCCATCGCGTGGAGATCATTTGCATCGGTCCAGTGATCGCAGCAGTGATACGATGAGTGCAGCAGCAGAGCTCTGATCAGATCTGCCATTGTCCAGAGTCTCCTCACCGGTCTTTTGTATTTTGGTAGGGCCCATGTATAGATTAGTATTTTGGTTCATTATGTTTAGTCATGATGTAATTACTAGTTTATGATGTATTTCATTTTGGACTTGAAATGAAAACTTATAATTTATTATCTATGAATTTCCATATGAATGCAATAGATGATACTTCATTTTGAGATCTCATAAATAGTTGTGAATGATATGATAAAAGAGAATATGATATATAAATATGTGAGATGACTATGAATATGTTAACAGGTGATAGTGGAACGCGTCAGATGCTAATAAAACAGAGGAGGATCTGTCCGGGTCTCCACAGAAATAAGATAAAAAAAAAATTCTACACATAAATTACCTGATTTAAATGACATTAAAATTTACAATAGACATGACAAGACAAGATAGAGTGCTCCGGCACCGAATGTGGCACTTCTTGCTCGGCTATACAATAGACGGATAAGGGGCGTCACAAGGACCCAAGAGTTGTATGGGCAAGGACTTAAGCGTTCTACAAATGAAAACGGTTGCTGCTTCTGTTATTTGGAATTATTCTCTTCAAGTGGTTGAAAACCACCCAGTTAGTCCAAGTGTTTCTGTAATACTTTATATGAAAAAGGGTTTGACGGTTAGGGTTTTAAAAAGATTTGCTACTTGAAGAGGTTAATCCACCTCATGGAAAACCACTTATGTGTAATTAGTTTATAAGTTGGTCATTACGCGGATCTAGAGTCTTTAATTGTATTTTCCTAGTAATTGGAATAAAAGTTGCATTCTATTTTGTGGGGCATCATTTTCATTTGTAATATATTTTGAATGGATCAGTATGGAGCTTGAAGGTTTATCTTAAATTATCAGTCAGCCAATCAAATTAATTATAATTTAATATTTAAATTTGGCCTGGTAAAAGAGTAAGGAGAGAAATGGAGGGGCCTTTTGCTTGGATTGGGTGTTTGTAATGATCTAAATAAATTAGACAAAACATTCTTTGAGTTATTAAATAACTTTATCGTTAGACTTACAATTGAATTAGTTAAATCAATTTTTTATTATTTATGAGCTTTAATTTAACAATATTAGACTCTTTTTAAAAGCGATAAATTCTCGAATAGTTAAATATATAAGTTCACCTCTAAATTTTTTTAAAAAATACATGTGGCACTCTAAATTTTTAAAATGTTTCATGACTTACCTTAACTCTTGTAAAAGTTCTACGACACATCTCAACTCCTGTAAACGTCTATAAAAATACAATTAAGACTAAATAATAACTCAAGTATCTTAATTTCACTTTTACAGGAATTGAAGTGTGTCATAGAACATTTTAAAAATTTAGAATTCTATGAGAATTTTTTTAATAAAATTTAAAGATGAAATTGTGTATTTAACCTTCTCGAATTCGAGTCTCAATTAAAACCAACTATAAAAAAAAATAATAAAAAAGAGCCAGCATATAATGGAAACTTGCCTTGTCCAAAAATTAAAGAAAAATTGTTAAAGAGATTTGTGCATATCCATAAATTACAAAATTCTGTTAAAGGCAAAACCCGTCAAAAGAAAATTGTTGTTGAGGAGCATGAGCCACAATTATTCATAAGCATTTTTTTTTTTTGTTGAAGGACAATTAATGGACACAAAAAAACTTCAAGAAAATTATTGAGCAAATCTTGGAATGCTCTCAAGAAGTAGTTTTTTATGTGTATTTGAAAAAAAAGTCTTTTTGCACATAAGACTAAATAACAGATTCAAAATTCTATGACTAACTCATTCGAGTCTAAAAATATAAACACCAACTCATTAAAACTACCTTACAATAAAGATGAGATTATAATTTACGCTAAATTAAACTCAACAATCAAATTGGAATACTTGGGAGGCAATCTGTGGAGAAATTAATAACTTCTCCAATCTTAAGGCCAAAAACACTAATTATTTAGCCAAATTATTTAAATTCTAGATGTTCATTTGCCTCTTAGCAAAAGACTTATAACACTACGTAATCTATTAATTATGTAATCTAAAATCTTAACATTAATTATTGATTGACAGAATGTAATGTTACAATCGAGTGCAACGATGGAGAGGTCGAACTCATATAGAAATGAGCTTAACAACCATTAGATCAAATTTGTATTTAGATTCAAATTTTCATTTAAATTCGTGAATTCATTATATATTTTTTCATTAATTTTATACAAATCTTGATATAAATATTTGATCTAATGATTGTTAAGTCTATTCTTGTTATTGCAGGCACACAAATCTAAAATATACATAATTGCAAAATCACATAGGATAGAAAAGAGAAAAAAAATAACACAGATTTTATGTGGTTCAACTATAAGATCTACATCCATGGGCAAAACAAAAGAAAAGTTCATTATGATAAAAAAGAGTAAGATATAATAACTCAGAACTCACAAACACTAACCCAGTGTATTTCTCAAATATCTCATATATCTATCACAAAAGACAGAATATTATAATATTTATATTAGTCTATATTATGGGGTCATTGTCCCCTTGCAATCCCCAATGAGAACAGTGGTGGCCTATGGGTTCAGGCCTATCAGAGCGTACAATCTATAAAATAAATTATTAATTTTTTTTATAAAATATATAATTCTTAAATTTTAAAATATATTATTAAAATTAATTAAAATATTTATATTAAATAAATTCCTTTCAATTGATGTTACATTTCAAATTTAAATAATTATATATTTTAAAATGAAATTATTAAGTAAACATTATCTACTACAAATAATAAAATATATAATAAAAATATGTTTTTATAAAATATGATTTTTTTCACTTTATATCTTTTGTGTTAGTTTTAAATTTATATAGATGCTTTCATTTTGTCAAATGAATATAATTAATAAGTTATTAGTGACCAATTGTATCAAGCTTTCTTTTTCATAGACTTGTCAAATAACATATACATTTTTTTAATTGCAAAATATAGATAAAAGAAGACAATGGTCTAGATTTAATCAAGCTTATTAAGCTCTTTTCTTAAAAGTTTGTAATTATTTTCTACGTATATTTGCATCCTATTTTTAATTTAGTGACTTCATATAATTTAGATGATGCATAGTTTATTTAGCTGCTCATAATTTAATTTCAATTTTCTATTTTTTCATGCTCTCATAATATGATGAATTCTAATATCATATTATTTCAGTTGAGTATGCATTAAAATTGTTCTTCCACAATGATCAATGGCATGTATATGATTATGGGATGATCCTCAGCATGTTCTCCCATGTTTTGCATGAAATATGTTGCTTTATATTTTTGTTTATGTGCTATATCAATTTTGGGAAGATAGTTACCCCATTTTATTGTATGGATTATATCATGTGCTATGTATTATTATATGTTTATAAAATTAAAACCATTATTATATAAATGTAATATTTGAATTACTTAATGTGCAATAATTAAAGTATTTAAGCAGATAAAACATTGGCCACAATGTCTTACAATTTGCAAAGAATTGCAATTTCTCCACTAATTTCAAACATTTTAGTGGAGAAATTTTTTCCCACTAAAGAGGAGATCAATTTGTGAGGGATTGCCATTTCTCCAGTAATTTCAAATATTTTACTGGGGAAATTTTTTTCTACTAAAGAAAAGATCAATTTGTAGTGGATTGCCCATTTCCCAACTAATTTCAAATATTTTAGAGGTAAAATTTTGTCCCTCTAAAGATGATACCAATTTGTGGGGAAAGTAAATTTCCCTGCTAACGAGGAGACCATTTAGTGGGGAAGGTGATTTCTCCACTAATATTCATCTTTAGTGGTGAAATTTAATTTCCTCACTAATATTAATCTTTATTGGTGAAATTTAGTTTTCCCTACTAATTGATTTAATGACACATTTTTAGTGAGAATTAGTAGGGAAATTAAAAAACAAAAACAAATTCTTGTATAGTATCTATCCTATTCTTTTTAGTTTTATTAACCGATAATAGCAGTAACATTTATATCCAATTTGATTAGTAGAAATACATGTAATTGTAATAATATTAATCTTTTCTAATATTTAGTGTTTTTACAAAGAAAAATTTTAGAAAAATAGTATTTATTATTAGCAGTATTAAAAAATGAATAATAGAAATCATTTTTTTATTTATTATGCTAGCTTTGTAGATTTATAAATATGTTTCAATTCTAACCTATTAAATAGGATAAAATTGTTATCCATCTATTAGTTTAAGCTAAATTTTATAAATTTAAAAAAAAATTGTAAAATTTAATATTCTTTATAATTATTCTATATCTATAACATATATAAATGTGTGACGGAGAGAGAACATTGGTTTTGACAAAAATATCCATATTAATTTATTATAATACAATAAAGGACTATTATACTTTTTTAAAAAGATATTATATTAATTTTTTTATTTTTCAGATAATGTCATGTAATATTAAATTTGTAAAGTCTTATATGAATCCAATTCTTGATTCCCAATTTTATTTGAACTCTAAATCTTATGTTAGAAAATTTTAAACCATGGTAGGCATAATAATTTTCAACTGTAACAAAGCTAATAAATCAATATTTATACTAATATTCCACTTGCAAAGTCCTATATGTAGGAAAATGCTTTAATTTATCAAGTTTAGTGATTCGACCCTTTTTTCAAGGAAGTTTTGTGATTTACTTGGCTATTTTAAATATTGTAATATTAATTTTTATTTATTGTGATTCTTTAACTTGAAAATATTGCTAATTCATGATGATTCTTTAATTTGTAATAGTGAAATTGAATGCTTTAACCTAATGATTATTTGAATACACAAAAGATTTTATAATTGTGCAGGTCCAAACTTGCAGATCGATGATAATAGAAGAACAATCATATGTAGTGATAATGCCCATGGAGTACTTTTTCACAGGTTATTGGTGTCTTATATCTCATCAAAGCTTCTATCTCCTGAAAGTACAGATTTAAAGCTAAAGCCAATAAAAACATGTGTTTCTCTTTTAAGTAAAAAAATATAGAATCTTATTATTATCACTTCAGCAATTTAAAATTACTTAATTTTTTGATTCTTTTATTTATTTATTTAAAAGAGTAAGTTGTGTTGGAGGAGTTAAAAATAAGAGAATAAGTGTAACTAATGTAGGCAGATGACTTGTTTTCATTATTTTGTAGTAAGAAATTTGTATCTTTTAAAGAAGACTGAAATTTATTTATGATGACTATTAACTAATAATAGAGATGAAATCTCCTAAATTATACTATATGCTTTCATATTTTATTTTTTATGTGTTTGTATTATTTTTGACACAATTCAATTAACAGAATATTATAGGATGTCAAAAAAAGCAACCTTAATATCTTAAAGCCTCTGCATATCTGGACTCAAGCATTAGCAAGCCAATTATTTGGATCCAATTTCATCTTTTGAAATCTAATTCTAATGAATCTATTGTTAGGGCCCATAGTACATCAATTAACAACAGGAAGACAATAAAGGAAGCAAAGTCAACACCAATGATTTGAAGTTAGTTTTTATTTTCTTCACCCATAGTTGTCAGTCACTTCAAAATTTAATTATTTGTTTTAATTACATGTTAATTTGAATTTAATTAATGTGTCTAAAAGTTACATACTATTATTTTTTAATTATTATCCTCAAATAATCATAACATAAAAATAAAATTTATTATTAACAATATATTTTGTAAGGTATAATTTTAAATTCTAAATTTTAACTATTTCTATAATTTTTATTTTTCGATTGTTATATTATAATTATCATATTTTTAACTATTTTTTCTTATTAGTTTTACTATCATTATATTTTAATTATTATAATATGTAATACTCTCACATTAGATAGTTTCGTACATTCTACTGTTCTGATGACTAATGTTTGTTCGGACGGTTAGAACGTCTGGAACCACACTTAAATCACAGAGAGAAACCATAAATTAAATTAATAAAAATTAAATAAGGTTCAAGGAAAATAAAAAAAAAAGGGATTATAAATCGATTAAATGAACTTAAGTTCCCGGCGATGGGTGACCTATCCGGGAAGCGACTATGAGTTCAGTTGTCACTCTAAATTCATGTGAAACTCTATAAAATCCTTAATTAAGGATTAATTAAGAAATTTTTGGGAATTAATAAATCAAATAAATGAAAAGGAAATAAGCACAAATAAGTAAATCAAAACCTAAGGTGAAAAAACAAATGCTAAGGACTTATCAGGTATTATATGAAGGATGAATAAAAACTCACTAGGAGTAAAATTTTGTCAATTAATTTTAAGAGTCCAAAATTGACCAAAAGTGAGACAAATTAAATTAATGAAAATTAGATTTGTATAACTAATTGTGATTATAAAAATTAAACATAATTATCCGAAGTCAAATTCTAATGATTATGGAAGACTACTTATTTACAACTTTGCCACCCACATAATTACCAAAATGCCATTAATGAATTAAATAGGTTAAATATTAAGGGAAAAAAAATTCATTCATCTTCCTCCCTTGGTTGTCGTCCTCCTCCCTCTTTCTCTACCTCCATTGTTGATAAAATCAAACTCCAAAATCTTTAATTTCATCCATGATTCCCATAGCAAATCAAATTAAAACCTTGAATTAGCCCTAGATTAAAAGAAATGAAGCAAGGAACTCAAGAAATTTGGGTGATTTGTGAAGATAAAAATTGGGCCAAGTGAGGTAAGTTAAGATTCAAGTTTAATTATTTGTTAATTCATTGAATTTGAGTTGATTATGTAGAAATTGTTGTGGAAATTGCTTGAAATCATGCAAGATGTGAAGAAGTGAAATTAGGTCTAAGGTTATGGAGTTAGGGTTTTGATGGTATGAAACCTAATTGATGCTATTAGATGTGCATTATGACCATTTAAAGTGTATTTGTTAAGAAATAACTTTGGTTTGGTCAAGAAATTAATGAAATTAAAGTTGTGCTTGAGGTGTCATAAATGCTGAATCTGGATAGCTTAAGTCCAGTGGGGTTATTAGCTCATAACTTAAGCTACGTAACTCCAAATGAGGTAAAACCAATGGGAAATGAAATCTAAAATGCTAAAACTTTCATGTAGGACACTTGACCAGAAAATGGCCAGAAGGTACCTCAATAAGGGCTAGAATTCGGCAATAAAAACCCTAAATATGGAAAACTGACCAAATAAATAGTACTTACTTATTTAAGCATAACTCACTCTATAAAACTCCAAATTTAGTGAATCTTGAACCTTTGTAATCCTGAGACATAGGTGAACAATTCATATGAAGACCATAATGCCAAATTATGGTGGTAACCCACCCAAATTAGCTAAACAAAGTAGGACTAGAAACTTGACTGGATTCTGAAACTAACCTGGAAACTTGAGAAATTGCCACCTAAATAGTTTTGGCAAAATGGCCATAACTGAAGCTATATAGATGCAAATTTGGTGATTCTAAAGCCAAAATAACCATAAGACATAGAACTACAACTTTCATGTTTTGACCTAGATCCAGATATAAGGGCAAAGTGGTTGAAATGTTAAAGTAAGTTAGAACTTGAAAACTAAAATTTCCTGCAACTCAGCAATTTTGCCCTGTGACCTCCGTATGGTTAACAAAGCATAACTTCTTTTGTACATCTCTAATTGAGGTGCTACAAAATGATTTAGAAACTTAAGATAAAGGCCTAAAACTTTATTTTAGAGACCTAGTATAAATTCTGGGAGTAAAGTACCTAAATAGTGAGTACAAATTTTGGTGAAAATCTTGAAAATCTGTGAATCGCAGGGTAACACACCCAGGAGCAATACCTAGTATTTTGACTATAACGGATGATTTAGACCTCCAAATTGAGTGATTCAAAATGATAATTAAATCTAAGACATAGAGGAACAATTTTTATGAAGATTACTTTGAAAAATATGATTGGAACTACGTTAAAATTGGGTTCAAAGGTCATGTTCTAATGCTGCCCTGTAGTTGGGTATGGTCAGAATGTGTAGCAATCTTAGGAATTTAATTGATTAGATATGAGTGGAAGTTAGAATGAGTATTAAAACTTTGAAATTGTGTATTTTCAGTGGAGAATTGAACTTTGGAACAAAGGGAGAATTAAGCCCAAGAAAGAAGTCTAAGTTAAGGTTTGTGCACAATTTGATTTCCTTGTATTTTAAATTTCAAATGAAATGAATGAACTTTCTATAAATAAAAATTGAGTTTCCTTTGTAATTGTGAAATGTTTCTATTGTTTTGGGAATTTTTGAATGTTAAAATGAGTTTATTATTGTGTTGAAAAGGCGAATGTTGGCCATTGATGTTATTGTAGCAAGGGGGTGGCCGGAATGAATGTATTTTAGAAGTGTTTGAGAAATTGTTGTATTGCCAACCCTATGTGTTGAATTATGATGATTTGAAATACTTGGGTATTTGAATAAAAATTATTTAAATTGTTTTGAAACCACAGTTGACATGACAAATTTGTTTGCTTCTCTTATTAGTAATGGTTAGTGAGGTTGAGAATGTTTATATTACCTCCCTCTCTGACTTGTCAGTTAAGGTTGATATCGGATGAGTACTTATATTTACTAGCTAGCCTTCCCTCATTAATAACGGTTAGTGAGATTGAGATAGCTTTGTCATAGTGTATAACTCGGCATTAATCGTGAAATTTTATGTCATGGCTTAAACTGTGTGATTGTTGGCAACACTAATTGTTTTTAAATGTTATTTGTGACATTGACTATTTCTACATGATTTGAGAAATATGTTATTGAAGATTTTGATATTATTTTTGTGTTTCATGGAATTGTGAATAAGGAAATATTTTGTTGTGAAATGATTTCATGGTTTATGATGATTTTATAAATTATTAAGTTCTGCACCACTGAGTGAAATACTCAGCGATAGCTTTTTTCATGCTGTCGCAGGTAAAAGAAAAGAAAAGACTGCAGAGTGAGAGCAGTTGAAGCTGTGTTATTTTGGCACTCGGGTATATCTTAGTTATACCCTTTTTGAAGTTTGTTTTTTATGTAATAATAACTATATGTATGTAAGAATCATTTGAGCAGTTGTATAAAAGTGTTGTAACATTATTTTTTTTTTTTTTGTAACCTTGAATGATTGTAAATTTGTAAAGAAATATTTATTTGGGTTGTAAATGGAAAAGTTTTATTCTTTTAGTATTAAATGAAGCAAAGCCCTTACTTGAATGTTGATTTGAGAAATTATTGATTTGATGAGTGATTGTGAATTATATATGTTGTACAGATTTTTGACAGGTTTCAAATTTTTGGTTAATCATGTTTTTAGCCGTCACCACGCCTGTTTTCTACAAAATTTTTCTTTAAGTTTAAAATCTTTATTTTATTTCTTAATCATGTTTACAATACTTCTTTTAACCTTTCATCAATAAGTTTATTTGAAAATGAATTTGAATCGTTTAAAATCCCTTGCAGTATGTTTAATGAATTATCGATTAACAGAGTGCAGTAATTCATTAGGCATATTACGGAATCATGTCATATCTTATAGAAGGATAAGGTGTGACATAATATATCTATATCTATATAACTATATAAAAGCAAAGAACAAGGGTGCTTTTCTCTTTTCTACTTGGCAATTTCTACATGTTTTAAATATATTTTTCAATTTTCACAAAAAAATAAAGAATAAGGCAATTTTATCACTCCTATTTGACAAATTTTAATTAAGAGAAATAAGTGATTTTTTAATTTAAATTGATTTATTTAGTATTTGACAACTCCTATTTCTTAATTCATTTTTTTAATTTGAAATTTACACTACTTTTTTTTCTTCAAATTATGTTTATGGAATTTTTTTTTCATTGTTAGATTTTTTTTTCTCTAAATTATATTATAAAATACTTTACATATAATGTGAATCATTAGAGAAAAAATATATTGTAAAACTTAGAAGTAACACATAATAGAAAACATGTAAATGATACATTGAAAAGATAGGTAAGTAAGTAACAATAATAGTTGAATTTTATATTAAATAGGAAACAACATTTTATTAACCGATTTAATCTCAATTTCCTTTTCTTCTTATATCTTACATCTTTTTTGTTTTTATTGTTTTTGAGTTTTTTTTATATGTTTTGATTGAATCAATCAACATATTTTTTTCTAAATTTAAAAATTAATAATAATATTTATTTATAACTAATTATTATATTAATTATATCACTAAACATTAAAAATTCATTGTATATTACTAACATTTTCTTTTGTGATTTTAATATTTAAATAGAAAAATATTTTATTAGATTTTATTACATTGTCTTCTTTCGGGTTTTGGAAGAGGTGAAAACCACAATAGGGAATTGGCATTACCATTTTGGGTTCTTTCATGAGATGCTAAGGTGTATGCCACCTTATTTGTATATACGGTAATTGGGCTGCCAAAAAAGTCTTATTCTTGATGAGAAATGATATAATTTCAATAGGCTTAAAAAAAACTATGAATCCTGCATTTAAATGGGAGAAACCGGAGAGTGTTTGGATGATTACCTTTATATGAACCTGCTCTAGATGGTTGCTGGCAGATTACCAAGCAACTCTCCTGAAATCAAGTATGTCAACTATTATTTGAATTTCTGCATTATGACATCTCACTTTCTATTTTTCTATACCTTTCCTAATATTATTTGTAATATCTTGGGAAAAATGTGATTCTAAAGATGAAATTGGTATTTGACCAATAATCCTAGACTCTTAGAATCCCAATTTATGAAATTAAAGTCTAAAATGGCTGTAGTCTAAGCAATGGATATTTTAAACGAAAGCAAATTAAATTTGTCTAATGATCTTTTTGTGAATAAAAGTTTATAACTTAGGATTTTGCTTAATAAATTACAGCACAAAATTTTTCAATATTTCTAATGGAAGACGAGAAGTTTATTTTTGAAATGCATAATTCACCACTATTTTTATATATCTAAAATCATTTAAACATATTAATGGCAAAAAAATTGTCATAACAACTTTTGGTTATTAAAATTGTGGTGAACAATATTGTATTATCATTGATGTAAAGAATTTTTATATTGTTTATTACTTCCATTATCATGAATTATAAATTTTAAACCTATTTTTCTTTTTTTAAGGAATTTTGAGATTTTGTTTTATTTTTCTATGTTTTGATGAGATCAATTAATATATTTCTTTTAAATTTAAAAAATTAATATCTATTTATAATTAATTATGACTTTGAAAGTCCAATCATATTAATTATATTATTAAATATTAAAAATTCATTACATATTGCTAATTGTCGATTTGTGATGTTTAATATTTAAAATTAAAAATATAGAAAATATACTCAACGACTATATACTTAAACTAATTTTATTTTCACAATATTTAAATTTTTTATGATCAAAATAATATTTAAAGTAAATAAAAATATCTTTACCTATATAATTATCTTTGTATATAAAAAATTAAATTAAATTAATTTAAATTATCAATAATATAAACCCGTGAAATGCATAGGCATACTACTAGTTATATTATAAGGCAATTGTTCCATGCATATAAATTTTCTTAAAATACCACATGACAAGTTTTTAGAAGAGTTTAGCTTGCTTTATATGTATAGATAAATTTTAGAACAATATATAGAAATTTTTAGAACAATATATTTAAAACATGTAGAAATTTTTAGAACAAATGAATGACATCAACCCATAAATATGTTATTGAAATTTTTTATTTATATCGAGATGTGTATACACATAATCAATAAAAAAAATCAACATATTATAAATATTATATTTATAACTAAGTCTTATTATATTTTTAAATATTAAAATTCATCATAATTTTAGATGATATATCAATTTTAAATTGAATGTGTATACCACAAATATAAATAAAAATAATTCATGTTTTACGTTCGTAATTCATATATAATAATTACTCCGTAACAAAAAAAAATTCAAAGAAAATAGGTTATTTCACGTCATATATTGATTTAAAGGAGATTAAATGATCCATAATATAAAGAAAAAAAAAAGGAATTATCTCTAAAAAAAATCTTCATAGAGAAGATAGCTAAGTAAAATGAATTGATACCTTAATATGAGAAATAAAGACACGCGTAATCATAGTTATAATGTAATCTGATTATATTACATATTTGATTATATTATTTAGTAACACCAAAAAATTTAATGTAAGAACGATAATTACGTAACGTAATTAATTTTATTTAAAGTAATATAATAATAATTTATATATAAAAATTAATATAATCATAATTACTTATTTTATTTTTTTTATTTATTATCAATATTATCACTACGATCACTATTTGATCATCATTGCTATTATCACCACTATTCTTATTCTGTCATTACCACCACTACTATTCTCATTCTGTTACCACCACTACCACGACCACCGCGACAACCACCACCACCACTATCACCATCACCATTCTGTTATCATTTTCGCTATCACCATCACTTGACAATCGTTATCACCACTTAGTTATCGTCACCTTTACCACCACCACTATTTCATCTTGCCGTCACTACTATCTAACTACCGTTATCACTACAACCACTATTACCATCATTTAGTCATCCCTACCATTTGACTATCAATCATTGTAATCATTATTACTTATTATTAACATTATAAATAAATTAAATATTAAAATAAAAATTATTATTACATTATACTACTTATATTTTTATTTTACAATCAAACATAATAATGTATTGATAATTACATTATATTTTAATTTTGATTATATTATACAATTAATTATATTATATTACATTATACACTCTACTAAATATAAGATAAAAGGAAAATATCTCATTACAATTATTTTTAATATTTAATAAACAGATAAAATAACAAATGTATTATATTCGGCCACGTAATATCTAATACTTTTGTTCGATGAGATCCATACAATTAGATATTTGACTGTCACGTTAAACTTTGGTCCATAACAAGTACAATAATTTGTGTCTCAAGAATTTTCAACACTAGTCATTTATTTATGTTAAAACATCATCATTTAGTTTCTAGTGTTTAGTGGATCATCCTATTATTAGTAAAATTTATTTAGTAAATATAAACATATAAATAGAGAAACTTCTAAATTAATTAAATTATTTTATATTTTTTAAATTTATAATAAATAATAAATAATAATTTTGTTATAAATTCTATTTTAAAAAATACTTATAGACATGTAATTTAAAGACTTAGCATTAGATTTTTATTTTTTTTTATAATTTTGTCTTGATTTTAAAAGTTTCTTCTAATAAATAGTCAAAATTGATTTAAATAAGCTAACATTAAGTTAAAAATTGACTATAAAGAATTGACTAAACTTTCACAAAATTAAAGAATTGACTATAATAGTAAAAAGTTAAAAAAATAAATTATTATTTGGACTAATTTAAATTGTTTAAAAAATTATAAATAATAATAAAATTTGAGAGTAGAAAATAGTATATATACCTAATAAGATAGATTTTTGAATCTTATTTAGGTAAAATAAAAGATATTATTAATAAATAAAAATACATCATTTTAACTTAAATACATATAAGTAGAATATAATGCAAGTGTATTTTTAGATATTTGTATAATTTTAATTTAAATCCTTACTTTAGTTTTCTTAATTTTAAGGTTTATTAATTAATTAGTATGAAAATTTGTCTAAAATTGTATATAAAAAAATTAATTCACGAGTAATTATATAACGAGTATAAACAATGTGCAATGCACGTTAAAAAATTATAGTTACAATAATAGTGGACTATATATAATTTAATATTATCTTTCATTTTTCTATATTTTTGTAATAATTTTAGTTATAAATATATTAAATCACCTTGTAATTTTTAATTATAAGTGTATTAAAATATGTTATATAATATGTTTAATCCTTAATTACATATATATCTTATAGTTAAAAGATCATATAATTAAGAAATGGCTAAAAAGTATATATACCATGTATTAACAACCAATTTTAATTTATATTTTTGTCAAACTTAATTTACAAGAATGTCAACGATTTGATTTAGTATGATTTAAAAATAATTTCTTAATAAAATTGAAATTTTTGGTTTAATATTTTTTAGTAAAAAACAAGCATGACGATCTATCAATCCCTTAAAATTTTAATTTTTAATTAAGAGTAAATAGAGAGTTGAGATCAATAATTTTATTTATATATATATATATATATATAATAATTTTAAAATTTTAATAGAATAAAGAAAGCGAAATGAGAGAAACAGAGAGCAAAAACAAAAATAGAAAATTTATTTTGTGACTAAAAAGGATTCAAATTGTCCGAGTGATTTCATTCAAGGAAGATAGGTCCACTTCGGATCATATCATCATTATTAGCCGATGGATAAGTTTTAGCTTATAACAAGTAGGGGTTATTATCACTTAAACTCACTAATTTTGTAAGTTATTTCAATGAATTCAGCTAATTTTATTTTATTTTTTTAATTTAATTTTAATTTAAATAACATTAAAGTAAGATATTATAAGTTTTCAATTTAACTTGAGCTAATTTTCACTCACAATCCCTTAAATTTAGGTATTTTTCAATGTAGTCACTCAACTTTCAATTTCTTTCTTAAAAGTCAAAATTTTCTTAATTTTATTAATTATTTTAATATTTTTTAATATATTTTGAAATTTATTTTAAAATTTTAAAATTTAAATTTCTACTATTAAATTTGGGTATACTTAGTGTAATACTATTTATTTATAATTTGAAATAATAAATTGAAATAATTATGTTTTCTATATTATTATTATTATTATTTAAGAATATTGAATTTTAAATTAATAAAAGATATTTTTGGATTTAATGTTAATTTATTAATGATATAATAAAGATTATATAATTAAAAATTATTAATAAAATAATAAATCTAAAGAGAATTGATGGAACCCATAGGTCTATATACGGCATTGCATTTATTATTGGTGCCTATATTGCTGCAATTGTCATTGAGCATGAATATCGTGCTATCTTTGCCTCATAATTAATTAGTACGAGATATCTAATTTTAGGTAGCTTCCCAACTAATACAATTAATTGATCAAAGAGGAAACAATATTTTTAGACATTCATCTTCATGGAAGACTGTTCACAGTATAAATCTTTGATTAAAAGGGTTCAAATTGTCTAATAAAAATTTAAAGTCTTTTATTTTTATCAATATATATATATATATATATATTAAATAATTTTATTTTTATAGTTATAGAACGATTCTATAAAAAAAAAAAATTAACAATTGCAAAATTACCATTATCACTCAATTAACTTTTTCAATCATATCTAAATAAATAATCATTCAATAACTTAAGGTTGATATATAAAATCTTTCTTTTAATTCAATACTGTAATTTAACATAACGTGCTATCCACCTAATATGAAAGGGAACTTCTCATTTTTATTTTATAATTAAAATTTTATTAATAAATTAAAAAAAGGATAGAAGAGTTATTTAGAATTTTAAAGTTATACTAAATAATTATATAAGTTCTTAAAGTATTTTAGGGTCTAATAAAATTCTTTAATATTTAAAAAGATTAAATAAGTCCTTTAAAATTTAAAAAATAGATTAAATAAGTTCTTGTACTATTTTATGAATAAATAAGCTTTATTATTATTTGGTGGAAATCTGCTATATTATGGAGCAAATTGATAAGTTACTATTTACAAAATAGTTTTAAAAACTTATTTAAAAAAGTTTCTTGAACTTATAAAGAAATTTCTTTAATTATTTGATAAAAAATAACTTATTAATCTATTTTAGGATGTAGTAAATAATTATTCAGATATTAAAAATTAAATATACAAAAATATTGATGAGAACCTATAGTTAGAAGATTTTCATGAATATCCTTAATTGAATTTATATTAAAGGTAAATTTTAAAAAAAAAATTTTTTTTTTTAATTTAAAAGACTTATTTAAACTTTATAACATTTTAAAAGTTTGCATAACTATTACCGTATTCTTTACGAATTAAAATAGACTTTTTACGTAAAAAAAATATATACAATATGTGTTTTTCTTTTAATTAATTTGCTTTTTAATCTAAATTTTCAGATTTCAATTCTCATAATTTTAATTTTGATTTATAAATTGAGATTAAATTTTGGCCTCCTTTTATATTTAATCCTGCGTCCACTCTGATGTCAACCTAACAAAAAATTATCCTAAACTTTCTGTAAGTAAGCGACAAAAGCCTTAAAGATTAGTAGTGTTCAATTATAAAAATTCCAAATCACCATATAAATCTCTCCTGGTTGCATGGTTGACCTTCAAAATAAAAAAAATTCTATAAATTAAATATAAAATTATGAAAATGAAACAATTAACTAAAATAAAGATTAAAATTATGTAAAATACTAAATAAAATGGGACAAACTAAAATATCATGATTTAGTAATATTGTAACGCCCTCACCGTAGGTAGTCCGTACATTTTACTGTTCCGACGACCAATGTCTGTTCGGACAGTCAGGATGTCTGGAACTACACTTAAACTATAGTGAGAAGGCATAAATTAATGAAATAAATATTAAAAAAAATATATAAGAAAAATTTTGAGAAATAAAATAAAATTTAGAGAATTTATTAATTGGTATAAAAAATAAAAATAATCCGATGAGCACCATGAAAGGCATTTTGGTCATTTCACCCCTATAGGTGAATTTTGACTTAAATGTCAAATTAAAATTTGAAAATAGAATAATTAACATAAATTAATTTTATGAATTTAAATTTGAAAAATGAGAAGAGAAAGAAGAAGAAAAGAAAAGAAAAGAAAAGGAAAGAAAAGAAAAGAAAGGAAATAGATTTATGAAATTTAAAAACAATAAAGTACACATAAATATATATATATATATATATATATATATATATATATATATATATATATATATATATATATATATATAAATAATCACAAGAGACAAAACCCCCCACCAACCATCTTCTCTTCCTCTTCTCTCTCTCTCCTTGCCGTCTCCCTTGGTCTCTCCCTCCCCACCATTGTTATCAAGCTTAAAGCTTGATTTCCCAAGCTTTCACTCACCAAAACCCATAGACCCCTTCACAAAAAATTTAGCCCACACCATAAGGAAGCTTTAGATACCCATAAGAAGAAGAAAGATTAAAGTTTGAAGTAGGTCACAAGAGGTTAGTGCACTAATCCCTCTTCTTCTCTTTATTAAACATGAAAAGCATGTTTGGCTAAGCATAAATACCATTAAAACAAAAAGAAAATCTAGAGGAAAGAACCCTTGAATTTTTGGCAGCCATGGAACTTGAAGTTTATTGCTTTTAAGTGATGAAAAATGGTTCCATGAGAATGTGTAATTAGTTGAAATGTTTGGGTATTTGATTGTGTAGTGTTTGTGTAAATTTGAAACTTTGAAAACTAGGGTTTGTGTAAATGTTTAGGACTTTGTGTAAAATGTTGAAATTGGCCTATTGGGATGAGATTATTGCTTATAGAAGTGTATTGCATGCAACTTGAAGTAAGGAAGTTGGAGGAGATTGAGTTTTAGAAGTGTTAATTTTCTGCAGGTTGTGTTTGTTGAGGGCAGTGTACATTTTAGGCCATAAATAAAATTGTGTGACCCCAATTGGTATGAGGCCAATTGGAGGTGAAACTAGACCCAAAATAGCCCATTTTCCATGAAGAAACCATGCCCAAATTCTGTCCAAAACTTGAGCTAAATACTGTCCAAATTCGGATTTCCCTGCACCCAACCCAGAAAATGACCAAATGAACAGTACGTGTTCATTTGGTCATAACTCTCTCTATACTGGTCCAAATGACCTAAAATTTTACCCATGGAAAGTTTAGACATAGGTCTACACTTTTCATGAAGACCACTTAACCCAGTTTTGCCTTTAACAAATTCAAATTGTTAGCACAAGTTGGGTCACTGAAACTGCCAACCCAGAAAATGACCAAATGAACAGTACGTGTTCATTTGGTCATAACTCTCTCTATACTGGTCCAAATGACCTAAAATTTTACCCATGGAAAGTTTAGACATAGGGCTACACTTTTCATGAAGACCACTTAACCCAATTTTTCCTTTAACAAATTCAAATTGTTAGCACAATTTGGGTCACTGAAACTGCCAACCCAGAAAATGACCAAATGAACAGTACGTGTTCATTTGGTCATAACTCTCTATACTGGTCCAAATGACCTAAAATTTTACCCATGGAAAGTTTAGATATAGGGCTACACTTTTCATGAAGACCACTTAACTCAGTTTTTCCTTTAACAAATTCAAATTGATAGCACAATTTGGGTCACTAAAACTGCCAACCCAGAAAATGACCAAATGTACGTGTTTATTTCGTCATAACTCTCCCTATACTGGTCCAAATGATCTAAAATTTCACCAATGGAAAGTTTAGACATAGGAATACACTTTTCATGAAGACCACTTAACCCAGTTTTGCCTTTAACCAATTCAAATTGTTAGCACAAGTTGGGTCACTGAAACTGCCAACCCAGAAAATGACCAAATGAACAGTACATGTTCATTTGGTCATAACTCTCTCTATACTGGTCCAAATGACCTAAAATTTTACCCATGGAAAGTTTAGACATAGGGCTACACTTTTCATGAAGACCACTTAACCCAGTTTTGCCTTTAACCAATTCAAATTGTTAGCACAAATTGGGTCACTGAAACTGCCAACCCAGAAAATGTCCCAAAATACTGTTCCTTTGGTATGCTTGACCAGTTTTGGCAAAAATGCCATAACTTGGTCTCCAAAACTGCAAATTGAGTGAAACTAGTGCCAAAAGTTTTATAAGGCATAGCACAACAATTTTTATGTTTTGACCAAGCTCTAGAAACCATTGCATCCTAGGGAAAATATTAGCCAAAGTTAGGAATTAAAATCTAGAAAATGTTAAGTTGAACCCAGAATGCCATTTGATACCTGTGTGTTCATTTGGTCATAACTCTCACTAGGAAATTCCATTTGAGATTTGCCAATATGATCTAGAAATATGATACTTAGGGCTACAACATTGATTTAGACAGCTTTGTCAAATTCTAAGTGTAAAGACCCTAAAAAAAGGGTCAAACATACTGTCCTGAAGTTGATTTTTGCCCTTATAGGATTGAGAGTCCAGGTTAATACATTGACCATAACTCACTATACCAAGCTTGAAAATTTATGAAATTGTACCTGGGAGTCCCTAAGACATAGAGGAACATATCTTGCGAAGGAACCTAAGTCTAAAAATGACAATAAAATGATCAAATGACTGGTCAAATTTTATTGACTAGAAATTGTAAATTCTGGACAGCTTAGAGGCAAAGGGACCATTTATGGTAATTTGACCATAACTTGAGTTCTATAACTCCAAATTCAGTGATTCAAAAACTGAAATTCAAGTTTAAACATAGAGGAGCAATTGTTATGAAGGAAGTGTGACTAAGTAGACATCCTAACCTAGTCAAATTCCTAGATAAAGATAACACATCAACATGAACCTAAAGAAAGGTTCATGGGAAAAATGCTATATATGATAATTAAAATACTCATAAGGAAAATTAAATATTAAAAATGATATGAATATGTAAATTAGGACTAATGTCCTATTTATATGAAATTAATGGTACCAATGAACAGTAATAAAAAATAGTAATAGTGAATAGTGCTAAATTAATTGCCCATAGTATACCTAGACTTATTTATTTAGTTGGATAAATTGGTATACCAATTAGGGACTACAGATAGCAGTACTGCCTACCGAGAAAATCATAAACTGACAATATATGTCTGGTATGATTGTTCTACAGGCTATATGCCTACTTACTGGCCATTGTGCCTACTTTATTTCTGGCTTTACAAGCCTGACAGCGGGTCTCGTGCCCGACAGCTGGCCTCGTGCCTGACAGATGTATACAGGGTAGATATATGGCTGTCTAACCCGTATACTCCCGTGTATCCAGCTTTTATAATTTGTTATAGGTTTCTTGGGCATTGATAATAATTAATTAATACTGAATATACAATAAGTAAACAGGAAAGATCCCAATAATTTTAATTATTTTCAAAGTGTAATAAAAAAATGTAAAAGACCCAAAAATTATGAGTTGCCTATATTGTTTCAAATTATTAAATTATTGTTATTATAAATTATGCACCACTAAGCGTTATGCTTAGCGCGTTGGTTTTCCATCGCGTAGATGCGAAGATCGCCAGACCACGGTAGTATTCGGACGAGTTCAGGCGGATTCGCCACCAATCAAAGTCACCTCACCAGTCTTTTGTATTTTGGTAGGGCCCATGTATAGACTAGTATTTTGGTTCATTATGTTTAGTCATGATGTATTTCATTTTGGACCTGTAATTAAACTTTGAGATTGAAATGAAAACTTGTAATTTATTATCTATGAATTTCTATATGAATGCAATAGATGATACTTCATTTTTAGATCTCATAAATAATTGTAAATGATATGATACAAGAGAATATGATATGGAAATGTGTAAAATGAATATGAATATGTTAACACGTGATAGTGGAACCCGCCAGATGCTAATAAAACAGAGGAGGATCTGTCCGGGTCTCCACAGAAATAAGGTATATAAAAAAAAATAAAAAAATTTACACATAAATTACCTGATTTAAATGCCATTAAAATTTACAATAGACATGACAAGACAAGATAGGGTGCTCTGGCACCGAATGTGGCACTTCTTGCTCGACTATACAATAGACGGGTAAGGGGCGTCACAAATATTGTTTGAATTTAATTTTTATTTTAAAGAAACTAAAAATTAATATCACTACATCATAATCTAATAATTATTATTGAAATTATTAAGACTTTAGCATATAAAAAATATATATTTACACTTTATTAAATGTTATTTAATTATCAAATATAATCAAATAATATCTTATTTGAATAAAAACTATATAAATAAATAAATAATAATTAAGAGGAATATAATTATCAAAATAAGACACAAGTCGTTATAACTTAATAAAAATTTTCACCAAATTTTGTTTCGATCTATACTAAATATCAAAGTTAATAAAAAGCCTATAAATAAAATTATCAATTTTAATTATGGAATAGAATGAAAAGGAATAAAAAATATAAAATAGTAATAAATAATGGACAAAAAAGAAAATTGAGCCTTGGATTTTCAATCTTGATATCTTAAGCTTATATATATATATATATATATATATATAAAGTAATTATGATTTGTTATTTTGATGAATTAAAATATTTATTTAAAAAGAGCTTGAATTATGAAACGTGCTAAGTTAAAATTATAAAAAAAATTAAATTTAAACATCATAAAAAAAATTAGATTAAACTAAGAGTATAGCACTAATTATTATTTCTATTGTTAAATTTTTAATAGCAATAATAATTATTATTATTATTCTTTTAATAATAGTAATAATAATAAATAATTATTTATTAACAATTATTTATGTTGCTATTGAATATTAACATTATAGTAATAAAATTAATATCATTACAAAATTTTTTGTTAGTAATTCTAACATCTCATGTAGTGAGATATTGATTTAGAGGGCAAGGAGAAATTCTCCATGATTTTATGGGATTTATGGAATAAAAGGAAACAGGGAAGAGAAAAGAGAAATTTTTTGAAAAGGAAAAGATCGATAATAATTTTAAATAAGTGTTCAAAATTTTTTAGAGAAATATTTAATAGATATGTGTGTTTAATCTTTCACGCTCAGATAAAAAAATAATATAAAAATTACTGACGTGATATTGATATCAGTGCGATGTCAGCCACCTCAGTAACATGTCAGCAAACAAAAAATATATAAAATAATAATAAAGAAAACAAACAGTTGTTCACTCTCATAAGTTAGAGAAATTAACAGAGGGGACATGAAAAAAAGGTTTGAAGGGAATGCAGATATTTCTCTTCTATTTTTTCACAATTTTATTAATTATAAAAAAAATTCTATTATCATATATTAATGTCAAATATATACATGAATATTAAATTTTAGACATTCAAAAATAATAACACTCATGGTATTCTTAGTTTACGTTAATTGAGATTTTTTTATTGTCATTTCTATATTAATTTAGTGTATTTAAAATTATTATTTAAAAATATTTTTTAATAAAATTAAATTTTACTTTATATATATATACACACACAGAGCAATAATTCATTGTGATTGATATATATTATTGACAGGACACAATTTTTTTTTTTATTAAAATGCAAACTTAAATCCCAAAATAGTCATCACTTGATCTATAAATATCTATAGCTTGGCTTAGGCTATTTCAAAGCGAAGCAACATAGCGGAGTTGCTTATCCAAAAACAAAAAAGATACTCAACATAGCTTGAATGAACATGTTCGGGTCTACACTGATAATAGCAGCATTTCTCTCCATTGTTTTTATTCTTCTTCTTCTATGGCTTTCGAGGTGGAATAGAAGAAGTAGCTATGTAAGCATCGATTGGCCTGTTTTCGGGATGATTCCTGGTCTTCTTTGCAACTTGTCTCATATCCATGATTTTGCCACTTTTATTCTTCAACAAAATAAAGGCACTTTTCTGTTCAAAGGACCTTGGTTCTTTGGCACGGATTTTTTGTTGATTAGCGATCCCATGAACGTCCATTATGTTCTGAGCAAGAACTTCCCTAACTATCCCAAGGGCCCTGAGTTCAGAGAGATTTTTGAACCTCTGGGAGATGGAATTTTCAATTCTGATTCTGATAGCTGGAGTATTCAGAGGAGAATATTTCACTCTTTATTAGTCAAGAACAAGAGGTTCGATTTGGCTGTAGAGATCACTTTGAGGCAAAAGATCTTAAATGGCTTATTTCCACTTCTGGAAAATGTTTCACAAGTAGACATGCAAGATGTGTTTCAGCGATTCACGTTTGATAATATCTGCCGGTTGGTTTTAGGCTTTGACCCAAATTCCCTTTCTATTGAATTCCCTGAAATTGCTTATCAGAAAGCTTTTGATGATATAGAGGAGATCATCATTTACCGGCATGCATTGCCTGCAAGCATTTGGAAGTTGCAAAGATGGCTTCAGATTGGGAATGAGAAGAAGTTCAAGAAATCTTGGAAGATTTTTGATGATTTTTTGGAGCAATGTATTATAAGAAAGCGAGAGCAAGTAGGCCAAAGCTGCAAAGATCAAATGGAAGGAGAGGGTTTCGACTTGTTAACATACTTTCTGGCAGAAGATAATGATTTTGCAAAAGTAGCAGCAGAAAGTGGCATTCTGATTAAATCAAACAAGTTTCTAAGAGACATGGCATTTAATCTCTTGGTAGCTGGGAGAGACACCATAGGTGCTGGTCTTGTCTGGCTCTTCTGGCTTGTCGGAACTCACCCATTTGTAGAGCAAAAGATTTTGGAAGAGATCAAAGCAAATTTAGGTGCAAAAACAAGTGAAAAATGGAGGGTTTTCAGTATTGAAGAGGGAAGGAAACTAGTTTATCTACATGCAGTTATATGTGAAGTTTTGAGGCTGTATCCACCAGCACCTTTCGAACACAAAGTGGTAATTGAAGAAGATATTTTTCCAAGTGGACATAATGTTCCTAGAAATATGAGGATTCTGTTCTCTTTCTACGCAATGGGCAGGATGGAAGAAATATGGGGTAAAGATTGCTTGGAATTCAAACCAGAGAGGTGGATTTCAGAGGGAGGAAGAATCAAACATGTGCCGTCTTACAAGTTCGTCGCATTCAATGCAGGACCCAGGAGTTGCATAGGTAAGGAGTTGGCATTCCTACAAATGAAAGCGATTGCTGCTTCTGTTATATGGAATTATTCTCTTCAAGTGGTTGAAAACCATTCTGTTAGTCCAAATGTTTCTGTATTACTTTATACGAAAAGAGGTTTGAAGGTTAGGGTTTTAAAGAGATTTGCTCCTTGAAGATATTAATCTACCTCATGGAATCACTTATGTGTAATTAGTTAATAAGTTGGTCATTAAGCAAATCTAGAAGTTTTTGTATTCCAATGTTATCTATGTAAGTCTTATCTTAAAATCGGATATATATATCTTATTAATGTATGAATATCCGGTCTAAAATTATATGGTGCAACCTATTTAAAAATATGATTTATTAAATTTTTATTAGTTAAATATATTTTAATAAAATCGATCTCTAAAATAAATTCACTTCAAAGTAAGCACTCCATTATTTTTTTTATTTATCTATTTTATTATTACTATTATTTAATATGAGAAAAAAAATCTTAAATTTAGAATTAATAAGTAAAATTATTAAAAACATAATTAAACAACAAAGTACTCCTTTTATAAAATATTAAAATGAACAAAATTGTACCGTACTTACAAAAGCAGACAACAGTGATAATTACCTAGTTATCTTAAAATCATATCAGATCACATCAAACAAAAACATACTCTTCAGACCTCTATACCTTCTATGAAGATGGATTACTATCTCCTTCTATGAAGATGGATTACTATCTTCTCTCCCGTCTCTACCTGCTAGGCACTCTTCTCCTCGAGCCATTTTTTGTGTAGCAACACTCATCAAACTGTTTAATGTGTCATCTGCTGCAGAGAAATTGATGAGGCTTTTATGAAAAATGATAAATTGGAGACTTTGCCATTCTAGACTGACGCATTCACTTGAATCTCGTACTGAAAACACCTTCCGTAATCTTTCAGCAGAAAGGGCTACTCTTTTATTAGTTGGCTCAAGCACCAGGGCATATTTAAAGTCTACAGGCACACAAGTGTCAATGAGATTAACTAAGATTTAAATTTAAACTCCATATGGTGAATCAATGAGGGGGAAAAGAAGGGAGGGGATGGAGAATGCAAGAAGAGAGAGAGGGGAAAGATTTTTAAGTCTATCTTTTTTCTGGGATTGGTTGAAAATGGAAGTAGAGAAAATGCGGAGAAAGGAACTTGCTTTTGTTTGGCTACCAAGAGTTTTGGAAAAAAAAAGAAAAAATCTTCAAAGTTAAAATTATTATATCCTCCATTCATTTAGAAGCTATAACACACTTTTGTTTATCACAACAGAATAACAGTTGTATCACATTAATGATTGGGGTTGTGCACCGTTCTCGAAGGTCTCGAACTAAATCGAAAAATTATATCGAACCTATAAAAATTATGCTGAATTAAAGTTATTTTGATTTGATTTTAGCTCTTCACTAAGAACCGAACTAAAATCATACCAAAATCGAATCGAAACTGAATTTATATGAGTTTTTTTTTATGTTTTTTAAATGTATTATATATTTTTAATATATATATATATATTAATTCATAATTATATTTAGTATCTTATAGTTAAATATTGTATCATTAATAAATAGTTAAAATATATATATATTATATTATATACTTATACTATTATATTTTATAATATACTTAATTCTAAATTATATGTGCACTTTATAGTCAAAGGTTATATATTTAAAAATACCTAAAAGACGTATTATATGATATGTAACGATCCGATCCTTCTCCAGTTAGTATTGTCCGCTTTGGCCCATGGGCCTCACGGATTTGTCCCTTGGGAGGTTTCATTCCCAAAAGCGCGCTGACCAGGTGAGGAAGACTCCCACATATATGGCCCAAATCTTTTCTTCCCATTTCCGATGTGGGACACGAAGTTTCCACCCCAGTGCGTAGCTGGTTGAACAAGCACGTCCCAACCCCATCCCTGGGTCGTGACAAGCCCACCAACTTCCGCTTGGTGCGTCCTCGCACCACACACCGTACTAGAGGGAGTCCAGCTCTGATACCAAATTGTAACGATCCGATCCTTCTCCAGTTAGTATTGTCCGTGAGGCCCATGGGCCAAAGCGGACAATACTAACTGGAGAAGGATCGGGTTATTACATGATATATTACGTATTAATAATTCAATTCAAAATTTAAATGCTAATTAGAATATAAGTTTTTTAAGGAAATAATTACATAAAATTATTTCAAAAACTAAAAAACGAATAGGAACTGAAGAACTGAGAACGTATTGAACCAAAACCGAAATAACGAAGAACCAAATCAGAATTGTACAGAAGTTTTGATTCGATTCCAATTCCTAAGTAGACCTCGAATCAAACCAAAATCGCACACCCTTATTAATGACATTATAATAATTGGAAAATACCAAAAAGAAAAAGCATCTTTTTGTTTAGTTTAAATTCAGATAATATTAGATAAATTACATATTAGTTTGAGCTTATATAAGTGATTGAGTAATTTTATACATCAAAATGATTAGTCAATTTAATATTACAATCAAACTATTTATTTATTGCTCTTTTACTTTATATTCTTTTAACGTAAAATTCTGGATGCTCCCCTTGTTATTTAAGTGATTGAATTATTTTACATATCAAAATAATTAACAAATTTAATAATTTAACCCAATCATTTATATATTGCCATTTTACTTCATATTATTTCAATGTAGGATTGCCAATATTTCCCCTTATTATATAAGTGATTAAATCACTTTATACATCAAAATGATTAGTCAATTTAATATTACAGCCCAACCACTTATATATTACTCTTTTACTTCATATTCATATTTTTTCAATTTGAGATTCCTAATGCTTTTCAAATATAACCACTCTATCAATTATCATGGTGATTTTGAAGATACCCTTACAACAAAATAATCAATATGACTAACTATAAAAATCCCCTCAAGATATTTTTTAATATACACTTTGCTCTTTGCTATTTCAAAATTAGCAATTTTGATCCTTGTGATATGCTAATGGCTCTACACTTTAGTCCTTGACTTAAAAAATTATAAAATCTTGGGATAATTACACAAATACACCATGTGGTTTAGAACTATCACTTCAGGGACAACTTTCATGTTTATCAAAACAGTACCTTGAGTTATTCTCCGTTAACGACTCACTAATTTGTTACCACGTAATTTCAAAAATATTGCCACGCATTATGTAAATATTCCATTTTTGTAAGATCCAGCACAGCCAACATAGATAAAAAGTCGATAAACAAGGAAAAATCTACTTAACAGGCAGAAGATGCATATAAAATATGATGCTATCCTCACCATCAATTGCCTCCTTATAATAACTAAGCATCTCTCTTGCTGTGCCTCAGCGTAAATAGGCCTTTACATTTTGAATGAATGAAGAGCAGGAAACGATGTTACAGGATTCAATAATGGCCTTCAGACATTCTATGACAAAGAACACAAGAAATAAAAAGAGACTTCCATTGAAATGTTCAAAATTAAACCATAGGTCACAAGAGATATAATGTATATATCTGAACCTAGGAGGATGGCAGGTGAGTTCTCAAAACCCTAACTTTGAGGGATTTCACTAGATGAAAGATTTTGAACAAATTTGATCATATTTTACTCAACCAATCAATGGATTTTACTCAAATCCATTAATTCTTCAAGATCCCTCCCCTGGACTGGCTAAAACAAAATATGGCCTTAGATCATCAAAACACGTATGTGTTTGCAATAAGGAGATCTGGTTTTGCCAAAATGATAATATAAACAACGAAATTCAACAAGGAAAACAACTTGATCTTTATGGATCAGCTGAAGACTCCTTGCTGGCTAATATCACATGAAGCTTCAGCCTTAAAGAAAGCAAACCCAAGTGTCCATGGCATTCAGGAACAAGTTCCAAGTTCCAAGTTCAAAGATCTAAGACAGTCAATCCCCACAGAAATTGTATGGTGATGAAAAGTTGAACCGTATGCAAGATACATAAATAAGACCAATTGCTACAGATGTATTAGGCCCAAGTATACTTGGCCCAACCTTGGATCGCGTAAGATGCAAAGAGGAGTTCAATTTGGTTGATTATTATATTAATGGCAAGCAAGCACTTGCATATCACAACAGCTGGGGTATGCGATTCCAATTCAGTTTGGAGTCTGCTCGGAATTGAACTAAAATTTAGTAAAGTTTCGATTCAGTTATTCACTGTTTTATTTTTTATTCGGTACAATTTCAGTTCTTCGATTCCAGTTTGATTTGGTACGATTCCAATTTGATGTTCGATTCTTGCAATAATTTTATATAATTATTTCCTTAAAAAGTTATACTTGAATTAGTATTTAAGTTTTGAATTAGGTTATTAATACATAATACATCATAAAATATATCTTTTATTTATTTCTAAATTATATAATCTTTAACTATAAGATGCATTTATAATTTAGGATTAAGTATATTATATAATATAAAATGATATAATATAATATACATTTTAATTATGTATTATATAATTATGAATTAATATATATATAGTTTCATAGTACATTTATAATTCAAAATTATAATGTAATTTAATATATTTATAACTAAAATTATTAAGAAAATATAGAGAAATAAAATATAATATTTGATTGTATTTAATTCATATATATATATATATATATATATATATATATATATATATATATAATGCATTTAAAAAAATCATAAAAAAACATATGTAAAAATTTGATTCTCAATTCGGTACAATTTTGGTTGGGTTTTGGTATGGTTTCCGTTCGGTTTTTTGTGAAGAACCAGAATCAAACTAAAATATTATAATAAGTTTAGTTTGGTACAACTTCTATTGGTTTAGTATGGTTCTTCGGTTCGGTTTGGGATCTTAAAATCATGCATAGCCCTAACAGTAGCAGCTGCAATTATGGTCATCATTGAATGTCATGGAAACAAAGCCGTTCCAAAGATTATGCTATAGTCATGGCCATCACAGTGCCAGTTCTTTTTCGAAGACAAGCAAATTGTATCAAATGCATAGATTTGAGAGAATTTGAAAAAAATTTAGTAAATGCAACAAATACGTGTGCAAGGCATCCATAAATTGAAATGCTATTGAATTTATATTCATCATGCTTTAATCGAATTCAAAAGGTAGGCCTTAGTGCAAAAGTAAAATAGTATACATTACAAGAGTAGAAGGGAAGGAAGAGAAAGTGGTGACCCACCGATCAAGGTTTGCTGCAGAAACATTTCTTTTTTTACTTTTTAATTTTCTTTCCCTCTCCATTTAATATTAATACACTCTCATTTCATATAGGTATTTTAAAGTAATTTTACATTCATTTTATCCTTTTAAATTAATATTTTATATCATTTTAGCCTTTATTTTAGTTAATTGTTGGTTTTAATAACTTTACATTGATTTATGGAATTTTAATGTTTTTAATAGGTAAAAAGGTGTTTTGAAGATTAAAAGTGCAATTAGAGGCGATTCAAGGTGATTTGGAAGCTTGCAGATATTCAAAAAAAAAAATTGAAGAAAATTTGTTCAATGAAGCAAACCCACCGAAATTTGTAGGAGAAATGACATGGGGCATGTTGCAGGCTATGCATAGAAATGAAGAAGTAATTTAGAAACAAAGATTTGCAGAACGTATGACATGATCAGTGTCATTAGGCAGTGCAGCACCTGAAGCTTCCTTTTTGAGTTTAGCATGGGACATGTTGAAATACACTGATTTCAATACTGGACCTGTTCACTGGCGTAAAAAGCAGACTTAGAAAAAAATTTTTACTCCTCAGTACTATGGTATCTTTTGTCTTCATCTTATTTTAACTTATTCTATGGTAGAATTCTGAACCATATATAGTCATCATTTTCTCATTTTATCCATAAGTAGAAAGAGAGCAAAAATGGAAGGAAGAGAATAGAAGAAAGAGAGGACGTCATTTTTCTGCTACACTGAATTTATTTATATTTCAAGTTCACATGGTTTAAAAAGAAAAGGATTATAGTACTACTTCCACATTATAGATTCCTCTACCTATTTTAGCATCTGAGGAGAAGCCCAAGAAGACGAAAATGACCCAACATATGTGTGTATACTAACAAAGTAGTTAGTT
Source organism: Hevea brasiliensis (assembly GCF_030052815.1). Taxonomy (NCBI): domain Eukaryota; kingdom Viridiplantae; phylum Streptophyta; class Magnoliopsida; order Malpighiales; family Euphorbiaceae; genus Hevea; species Hevea brasiliensis. Next base: position 7,023,677 of record NC_079505.1, read on the forward strand.
ATTTACCCAAGAGGGAAGCCTATTATACATTTATATAAATTTGCAGGTAGTGCTATAAGAACATAAATCATATCATGGAAATGCAGACAAGGTAAAATAGAAGACCACTTTTATAGAGACTACCAAGAGAGGATCACCTAAGCAATAAGGTGAACGGCTTCAAACAAATCACCATAACATCATACAAGAAAATAATTAAATAAATAAATAAAATTAAGGGATAACCATTAATCAATTTAAAGTGTGTCAAGAAACACTGCCATTGATACTCCAGGGGGATAGATTACAAATAGATTGATAATTTGAAATCACAAGCACTAGTCATCACTATATTAATGACTACAAAAAATATATCATTATTTTGCATTCATATTGTAGAAGAAAATTCAATTATAAGTCTTTATAATTTGTGTTTCCCCTAAAAGAAAAATTGAATAAGGCGTTTATACACCATGGAGTGAGCAAATAAGGGTATCAATTGGATGAAATATGGCAACTATCCCAAGCTATTTAATTTGACATGCCAAGAGGGCCATTTTGAAGAAAATCTTTGAAACTTCCTATGCCCACCCAAGAGTTCAACAACTCTTAGTTCTCTAACTCCTTTGTACATTTTGAAGCATTTGCACAATTATATATAAAATTAACCATGGTTGTAGAAATTATACCTAGTAGGAAATAATTCATTGGACAAGAATTTGGATAAAGTAATAGCCATAACATTTAAGATATATTTATTTTTAAAGGTCATATGTCTATATCTAAAATTGAAAATAAAATGCATGCTCCTGAGTTAAAGTAAGTTTATATCAACCACATTACCTAGTTTCACCATCTGACATTAGAGAAACTGAACAGAATTTGCCTATTTAAAGTCATTTTGCTGATCTAATTGTTATTTACAAGTCTAGTACCTTGTTCTTATTCTCCCATGCCAATCCTAAAGCTTATCCTGATCTTATATCATTCAATTCCATCACTTACTCACATTAAACTCTACATTATATATATACATTCAAAATACCCACAAAAAATGAGCATTGCCACTCACCTCAGTAAACTTTTACTCTTCTTCTTCTTTTCAAAAGAAAAAAAGGAGAAATTTAAACAATACCTGTAATGGATTACATTTCTTTCACATTGACTCTTCACAATTTAATTGATTTCTCCTATCCAAATGATTCCTTGGTTTTTCTTTTGGAAACCCCTGCTTCAACTCATCTGCAACAACATAATACGCAGTACACTTCTTATTTCTTCGAATATTTCCCCAAATGGAGGCTTAGGGAAGGGTTTAACAACTAATATAGATTCTTCTTCTTCTTCTTCTTCTTCTTCTTCTTCTTCTTCATACATTGACTGAATTGGAGGCTTAGGAAAGGATTTAACATCTGCTAGAGACAAGAGTCGAAAGTTTGGTTGGCCTCCCTGCCTTCGTGAGTGCTAGAAATGGGAAGGGGCAGCAGCAGGGGTTCCTCTTCGTTGCTCAATTCTAGCGTTTCTTTGGGTGAAAATCAGTACTACTACTGGGTTACCGAGAAAAGAAGGCAGGGGCGGGAATTTTATGTTGAAGGACAATCAGAAATTTGTCAGCAAGGAGGTGGTTTTTGGCTTGATTATTGCCGATGATTCGCCACCTCTTCGCCCTTTCTATATCCTTCTGGCTCTCTTGCTTGTTAATTCTCCCTTCTGCCCCCACTTTTCTTTTCCTCTCGTTCTTTCATTTTAGAGACTCCTTTTAAATATCACACCCAGTGAAATTAAATTTGGTCCAAAAGGATCAGACGAGTAAGTCAATAATTTAATTAATAAGTTATTAAAAATTATTTAAATATATAAATTAATTAAATATAACGCCAACTAATATATAAATATAATTAATTAAATTTTATTTTTTAAAATAAAATTTTAATATTTATTAAGTTATATTTAATAAAATTTAATAATACTTTTAAATTTTATATAAAAGTATTTAAGTAATATAATATAAAAAAAATTTTATAAATATATATATATATATATTTTTAATATTTATGAAATATTAAGTATATATTAAAAAAAATTAAAAAAAAAATATTTAGCTACTAAATTAACTCAATTAATTTTGATTTTAAAATTTTTTTATGATATTTTGAGTTTAATTTTCTATGCTAAAAATAAAAAATGAAAGATTTTATTGAATAATTAAACTGACCGCGTCACATTAGATCACTTACTTATCTAATTTAATTACAATTTTGAACTGATTTGAAAGCCACTTCACTAATTTATTGATTCAACTAACCGATTTAATCTAGATTTAATAGCTATTATTTAACTCATTTGTTATCGTTTATCCTTATAATGATAATTTATTTAATTTACATATATATAATTTCCCAGAAAAAACAAGGGCGCTACAAAATTAGTAATCTATTGCGTCTTTTTGCAAGAATTTTTTTTAATATATATATATATATGTTTGCTTTGTCTTAAATATTAGGAAACAATACCTACTTTGGCAAGCAAGGACATGGCTAAGCCAGCCCATGCTTGACCCAATGCTATCCATACCAAATTTTTTAGCTTAGTTTTAGTTTATTACAAGCTCTAAAAGTCCCATACGGTATTGCAGATATTATTATTATTATTTTTTTTAATATAATTAATAAATAAAAAAATATTTATACTTAAAATATATTCAATTTTATTTTATAACAATAATAAAACTATTATACTTATAAATTATAAATAATTTTTTTTAGAAATTATTAAAGTCATTTAATCAATTTAAAAGTAAAAAAAATTCAATTATTAGTTACTTATAAACTAAATTTGCACATTTAATTAAGAGTGAATAATATTCGGTTTAAACCAAATAAATCGAACCAAACCGACTTAATTCAATAATTCAATTCGATTTTTAAGATAATTTAATTCGATTAGATTTTATATTTTAAGAATTTTAATTATTTTGATTTGGCTTGATTTTGAAGAGAAAAAAATTAGTTGAACTGAACCGAATTGCTTTATTTATTTCTAAATTGATTTATTTTTATAGAGAATTTATGAATTATATGTAATTTTATATATATAAATTTTTTAATTTAATTTATTAATGGTTATTAGGTTGAAATAAATATCAAAATCAAACCAAATAACTTGAAAATAAATCTAAATTAAAAAATCAATCAAAACTCAAAAATTGATCAGTTTGAATCGAACCAAATCGAAATAAAGCGATTTGCTTCAATTCATTTTTTATTCATTTCAGTTTGATTCGATTTCTAAAATATGATAATTCAGTTAATTCAGTTTTAATCATTTAGTTCGGTTTGGTTTGAACCCAATGCTCAGCCCTATATTTAATATACTGAACAACTATAAATAAATATTATGAAAAACTTTATAGATATTTTTTTTAATATTTTTTACATAATAATAATTATATTACTATTTTAAAATAGTGGTTTATAAAAAGAAAAAGGTGGTGTAAGTAATATTAGTAAAATAGATTAACAACATAATATGAAATTCTGATATTTCATTTATATAATGTTAATGTATAAAGTGAAAGTCATTATATCATAAAATAGAATTATCGATAATATATAAATTTAATAATGAAATAAAATAATAAAAAAAATTAAAATGATAATAACAAAAAAAGAAAAAGAAAAATTAATTTGAATTTATGTGATTTAAAAATTAAAATAAATTAATAAAATTTGAAAACAATTAATAAAATTATAAAAATTTTACATCGATTAAAAAAATTATAACAAAAAATATATAATAAATATAGGTTCTAAAAATTATTTTAGTATTATATCAAATCCTTACATAAGATTCAAAGTCTAAAAATAAACATAAACTCCAAATAATTAGATTATGTGGTATAATAGCATAAAATTAAAAATAATAATAATCATTAAAATTAAATTGACATAAAAATTAAAGATTAAAAAAATAATAAAGTAAATATATTATATAAAAAAATGCTATTTAAGCGGATTAAATCAAAATTTGTGCATCAATAATTTCATTTACTTGTATAAAGGTAAATAAAATAATTTTTTTAAGTTTAATAAAATAAAGAAGAGAAAGTAAAGTGAGAGGGATGATAAAAAAAAAAAAAAAGAATATTTACCTATAAAATGAGAAGGAGAGCAAAAACAAAAATAAAAAAATTTCATCTATTTCAGATTGTATGATAAGAAATTATTAGATTAATTTGTATTTAATTTTCAATTAACAATTTCTATTCAATTTTTAATTTGAAAATATAAAAATTTGGATAAATAATTTTACTAAATATTTGTATTTTTTATTGAGAACAAAATAATTTTATTGCTTTTATCTATGCTAAGTTTTTTTCCTGGTTTCATTAATAAAATTTTAGTTTATGAAAAATAAATTTATTCCTTCAATTTAATTCATAATATATAACCTACAAATTATTAGAGAGACTAATAAAATTTATGAGGAGGCCAATTAATAAAAAATAAATAAAAATTTATGATACCAATTAAAGATTTTTTAAAAATATTTGAAGAAGAATAAAAAATTTAGAGATTAATTAATAAAGAATAAAATTTTATTATACTTAATAAAATATTTTTAAAAATTTATGGGGCCAAGGCTTATAATATAATAATACACTATATTTTAAATGTTATTCATTAATTTTGAAGGTGTCAATAAAAATAATTAAAAATTATTAATTATGTAATAAATGTAAAAAATTTTTTATGAAAGTTTGGTGGTCAATTCCCTACGCCACTATATTTATTGTTGGCCTCTACATCTAAATGTTGTGTATTTCACTAAAAATGAATATCATGGCATCTTTTATAAGTCATGTATCATATGAATATATGTTGTCTTTTACCTCATAATTAATAATTTTTAAAAATGACTAATTATATATTATATATAAAAAAAATGATGAAAGTTTGGTGATCAACTTTCTTTGCCACTGTATTTATCTTTGGCCTCTATATCTAAATTGCGTACCTCATTGAACACAAATATCGTGGTATATTTTTATAAGTCATGTATCACATGAGTATCTAGTGTCTTATACCTCATAATTAAAGAGTTTTAAAAATTATTAATTGCATAATATATGTAAAAAAATTTTGATGAAAGTTTGATGATCAACACTTTTCACCATTCTCTTAAAGATTGTATTCATTGTTGGCCCCGACATCTAAATGTGGCGTATCTCACTAAACATAAATATTGTAGTATCTTTTATAAGTTATGTATCACATGAGTATCTTGTGTCCTTTGCCTCATAATTAATGAGTTTTAAAAATTACTAATTACATAATATGTAACATCCCTAATTTTTAAATTAATTTTTTTATGGATAGATATTAATATTATTTTTTGTTTAAATTTTAGGAAATTATTTGAAATTTTTCGGATTTTAGAAATCGGGTTCAATTTTTCGAAAATATAAAACTTTGATGATTTTTAAAAATTAATTTAAAGACCATGTGGCAAAACTAAAAAATATATTTAGACTTTACGAATTTTTCTGAGTTTTGTAGAATTTTTTTGGGAATTTTTGGGCCTCGTTTTCTGTTCCAAGGCAAAGTAAAAATTCAAAATTTTATATCATGAATCGGACCGGCCGAATCAAACCAGATCGGATCGGACCGGTCGAATTAGACCGGCCCATTTCCTTTTCTTCTTCCTAGGTGTGTGCAAACGGTCAGTTCGGTTTCGAACCGAACCAAACCGATAAAACTGAAAACTGAAAATTAAAAATTTTAAAAACCGAACCGAACCGATTAGTAAGAGAAAACCGAACCGAATCGAACAGATAAATATCGGTTCGATTCGGTTTTAAGCGGATCAAATCGAAATTTATATAATTTCATATTTTTAATATTAAATCTAAATAATAAAACATAAAAAAAATTAGAAATCAAAACACAAAAATCCTAAGGTTCGGTTCGATTTTCTTTGATTTCGGTTCGGTTTGATTCGATTTTCTTTGATTTGCTATATATATTAATAATTTGGGTTTGGTTTGATTTTTTTTATTTTTTATAAAAATAACCGAACTGAACTGATTAACTGAAATTATCAAAATTATAAATAAAACCGAACCGATTGAATTTTAAAATCGAATCGATTGAACCGAATTGAATCGGTTCGGTTTTTCGATTTAAACCAAAACCTGCTCTCCCCTACTTCTTCCCTCCGCGCTCGCCCGACACTCTCTCTCTCTCGTTTTCTCTCTCCTTTGTCCTCCTCTCGCTGCTACACTGCCGCCCCAGCCTTCCTAGCTTGCCAGCGCGCCGCCTCAGCCTGTCCCCCTTGTCGGTGGTTGCCTGAGGCGCTAGGAAAACGCGCCTGAAGACGCCCCAATGCGCAACGCACCGATTCGGCTTCTCCAGTGGATTCCGGCCGATCCGGCCACCAATCGGACTTGGTCTTGTGCCAAACCTCATATACACATCAAGAGTTTTCAATAGACACCAAGAACACTAAAATTCATTGAGCAATTTGCCCAATTTTTGTCCGGGAAGTTTTTAGATCATTCGACTTTTGGACTAAATTTCTCGCAAACCGTGAACCCCACGAGAAAACTGTGAGCACCGGAGTGCTCCACCCGTCGAGAGCTTCGCGGCAATACCAATTTCAAAATTTTTCGACACCGTTTTTCGGTGGGTCCCGTGAAACTTTATAGTATTTTTTCGAGCACTAAATGAGCTTAGAAAATTTCATAAAAATTATATACTAACCCCCGTGTTGTGGGCTTCGTGTAGGTACCTTCAATTCGCGAAAGTTCAACGGTTTCCCAGGTGTGTAAATTTCGAGCCGAGCAGACATGCTATCGAAAAAGTCTTAGAATTGGGTCGAGATTTTAGCTACCCCATTATTGTCAAATGTCCCGAGTGCATTCCTGGGGTCAGAATCGGCATAGGTAAACCCGAAACCTTACTTTTTCTTAATTATCTAGCGCTTGAATTTGATTAAAAATCTATAAAATATTTGTGGTAGCGTAGAAAATTATAATTCATTTTGCATTAGCTTAGTAATAATGCTAAGGACCGCGGGGGAAAATTTTAAAATTTTTAGAGTTCATTTGGGTAGTTTTTGCAAAAAGGGTTAATTATAAGGACTAAATTGTAATTTTTCACATTATGATTGTTGACTGTTTGGATGGGCTCAGGAGGGGCTATGTGATGTGATTGAGTTATGGATGTGTGATTTGTGAATATAGAAGTACATTTTGAGCCATTTTGCAGGTTGGGTAGGTCCTAGGTATAGGGAAGACTCTGCTAGATTTTCGGCACGACTTAGGACATCTTTGATCTTCTCTTAATTTGTATTTAGTCAAATATATTAAATAATTATAATAAAATTATCAGGTAAGCCGGGACAACCTTCCTCATTCGCCCAGTCGCCACAGTGACTTCGATTAAGTCTGTGAGTAAAATATTAATTTTAATTATAATTTCAATATTTTTATATGTTCAAGCATGCTCATGCATCATTTATAGATATATATATCTATGTAGTTAAATATTAGGCATGATTTATGTTGCATTTTAAATTGATGAAGTGTTATGGATGTTATTTGTGGTAATTTGAAGCAGTGTGTGTGCGTTGGCATGCGTGTAGTATGGTATTGGGTATGGACAGGACGGGTAGACATGGCTTGAGAGACACTCATTGGGACCCGGTCCTTTATGGATAAGTCAGGGTAGACACAGCTTGAGAGACACTCGCTGAGACCCCGCACTTGATTTATTAAGCGAAAGTCCGGCTTGAGAGACACTCGCTGGCAGAGGTTGGATTAAGAGGGCTATATAGGGGATCAGCTCCCATATATGTATTTCTTGACAGTGTTGGGTGTGTGAGTGCTCCAAATTGCCTTTTTGCTGTTATGATATGAAAATTATGACGATATTGCATTTCACTCCACAGGGTGTATTAGCTTTAGATAATTATAGAGATTATGGTTAAATTGATATTTTACTCTCTGAGTCGAATGCTCACTCCTGTTCATCTATTTTTCCAGGCTACAGGAGGATTATTTGTTGTGGCTAACCTGTTCTTCTTCTTCGCAGGTCCATTAATAGTATTTAATGTATTTTATATAATTGAGTTAAATTTTAGACTCCTCATGTGTTAGAAGCACTTATTTTATTTTTGGGCCTATATTATAAAAGTTATGTTGGACCTGTAATTATTAACTGTATGCATGATGGGATTGGATGAGGGAGCTGAGCTCCCATTTGAGTTATGACATTTTGATTATGTGGAGGGTTATATTGTGTTTACAGGTCGGGCGAGTAAAAAAATCCCTGTTAAATGGTCCATTTTATGGCCGGACTCTGTCTAGTTGAATTCTTGAAATTGGGCCCAAATGGGCCTTAGAGTTGGGTTGAGGAATAGTTAGGCTTACTACGGACCTCGGGAGCTTTTGGCTGGCCCAGGTCCTAGTGCCGGTCCGGCCCATAGGTTGGGTCGTGACATAATATATGTAAAAAAAATATTTGATGAAAGTTTGATGTTCCATTATCTCACTAAACATAAATATCGTAGTATCTTTTATAAGTCATGTGTCACATGAGTATCTAGTATCCTTTGTCTCATAATTAATGAGGTTTCTTTTTTTTTTTTTTATGTTAAAGTTTGCTACTTTAGAGTGGCTTCTTAATGCTCACAACTCAAAGAAGAAACAATATTTTGGACATTCATCTTCAATGACTTATAAAATTATATAATTAACTTTGCATCTATTTTGCATTTATATAAAATGTAAATTATATAAAATTTAAATGTAAAATTCATCTTAAATTATTTGTTTTTAATAATATACTTTTTGAGGCAAAAATTTATTATTCTCTAAATGATAAATTATTTATTTCTAAAGATGAAGTTTTTGAGACAAAAAAAACTTATTAGTCTCTAAATGTTATATGTTTCTAATTAATTCACTACAATTAATTTTATTTGAATAAAAAGCTTTAATTATTTTTTTAATTTGTCAATAAAAAAGTTCTTTTTCCCATGTCAAAAAAATATATTTTTTTAATAACTAATTAAACTATATATGAATAAATTATATTAGATGTTAAGTGTGTATATAAATTATAAAGAGTTAAATAATAACAGTAATTTTAAGAAAAAAAATTAAACTAGTAATATATACATATATACTTCTCTTATATTATATTTGTATGTATTAAAATGAAGAAATTATATACTTCTCTTTCAATCTAATTTGCATATGATTAAAGCTTTTAATCAACTTATTGTTCTTAATTATTAAGCTAATAATGTTAATAATAAAAAGTTGCAATTAATCACATATATAATAATGAATTTTGAAATCTTAAAAAAATTTTTAAATATCAATCAAAATAATTCATATATTTCTATTATATAAGAACTTGTACTTGTATCTCAAAGTAATTTTAAAATTACATAATTTAAAAAAAACTAAAAAATTAGGTGAAAACACTTTCACATCTAAATGTTGCGTATTTCACTAAAATTGAATATCGTGGCATCTTTTATAAGTCATGTATCATATGAGTATCTGGTGTCTTTTACCTCATAACTAATAATTTTTAAAAAATTACTAATTATATAATATATGTAGAAAAAAAAATTGATGAAAGTTTGGTGATCAACTCTCTTTGCCACTATATTTATCTTTGGCCCCTACATTTAAATTGCATACCTCATTGAACATAAATATCATGATATTTTTTGTAAGTCATATATTACATGAGTTTTCAAAATTATTAATTACATAATATATGCAAAAAAAAATTTATGAAAGTTTGATGATCAACACTTTTCACCATTCTCTTTGACGTTGTATTCATTGTTGGCTCCTACATCTAAATGTTGCGTGTCTCACAAAACATAAACAGCGTATTATCTTTTTTATGTTATGTATCACACGAGTATTTTGTGTCCTTTGCCTCATAATTAATGAGTTTTAAAAATTAATAATTATATAATATATGTAAAAAAATTGATGCAAGTTTGGTGATTAGCTCTCTTTGCTACTGCACTTATCATTGGCCCCTACATTTCAATTGCGTATCTCATTGAACATAAATATTACAGTATCTTTTATAAGTCATGTATTACATGAGTATTTGGTGTCGTTCTATACCTCAAAATTAATGAGTTTTAAAAATTATTAATTACATAATATATGTAAAAAATTTGATGAAAGTTTGATGATCCATTCTCTTCACCGTTTTATTTATTGATGGCCCCTACATCAAAATACTGCATATTAATATCTAATATGATAGATAATATATAATATGATAGATAGTAAATATAAATTATTTTTGAATTAATTTTTATGTATAATATTAATTTCTCAAAAAAAATTTTTTGGCTCCGCCCCTACACGGCTGTCCTCACTGCCCCTGCAGTGGTTGGTCAAGGAATTTATCGGTGCAAACTTTTCAAAAAGCTACTTTATTAAAAAAAAAATGAAGAAAACAAAAAGAAAAGGAAATATCCTTTTCTAGGTCTTAAATTCAGTGGCCTCCACTGTCCACAGTAGGCATTATCCCAATTCCAACCCACTTGCTACTTAAATACTTCCACACATGCCAAATGTGGTAATATGGTTTGAATTTAATTTTTATTTTAAAGAAACTAAAAAAATAATAATATCACTAAATCATAAAATAATAATTAATATTATTAAGACATTAGCATAAAAATATACATTTAAAATATTAATCTCTTAGCAGCTGGGAGAGACACCATAGGTGCTGGTCTTGTTTAGCTCTTCTGGGTTGTTGGAACTCACGCATTTGTAGAGAAAAAGATTTTGGAAGAGATCAAAGCAAATTTAAGAGCAAAAGCAGGTGAAAAATGGAGGGTTTTCAGTATTGAAGAGGTAGGGAAACTAGTTTATCTTCATGCAGTTATATGTGAGGTTCTGAGGCTGTATCCACCTTTACCGTTTGAACACAAAGTGTCAATTGAAAAAGACATTTTTCCAAGTGGGCATAATGTGCCTAGAAATATGAGGATTCTATTATCCTTCTACTCAATGGGCAGGATGGAAGAAATATGGGGTAAAGATTGCTTAGAATTCAAACCACGAGTGGTGGATTTCAGAGGGAGGAAAAATCAAACATGTGGCCTCTTTCAAGTTCATAGCATTCAATGCAGGACTGTAACGCCCTCACCGTAGGTGGTCCGTACATTTTACTGTTCCGACGACTAATGTCTGTTCGAATAGTCAGAATGTCTGGAACTACACTTAAACTATAATAAGGAAGCATAAATTGAAGGAATAAATGTTAAGAAAATATTGGAAAAATTTAGAGGAAATAAAGAAAAATTTAGAGAATTTATTTATTTGGTACAAAAATAATAAAAATAACCCGATATGCACCATGAAGGGCATTTTGATCATTTCACCTCCCAGAGGTAAATTTTGACCTAAATGTCAAAGTTAAAATTTAGAGAATGGAATAATTAACATAAATTAAAATTACAAGTTTATGAATTTGAATTAGGAAAAAGAAGAAGAGAAAAGAAAAGGGAAAGAAAAGAAAATAAAGAGCTTATGACAATTTAAAATTTAAAGTACAAATATATATATATATGAGATAAGAGACAAAATCCCACCAACCCCAAGCCTCCATCTTCTTCTTCCCTCTTCTCTCTCTCTCCCTCTCTTTGAGCCGTCCACCATGGGAGCTCTCTCCCTCCATTTTTGTTTTCCCTAAAGCTTGATTTTCCAAGCTTTCTCCTCACCAAAACCCATAGACCCCTTCATTAAAAAGTTAGCCCACTCCATAAGGAAGCCATTGATAGTGAAAAGAAGAAGAAAAGTTGAAGTTTAACAAGTTACCCAAGAGGTTAGTGCCTAATCTTCCTTTCTTCCTTTATTAATCCTTGAGTTAAGGTTAAAATGAATGAAATTTGTAAGAAACTAAAAGAAATAGGGGAGTTATGAGGGGAGTGAATTTTTGGTACCCATGGTGAATGATGGTTTTTGATGACTATGATGTATATAAAGTGATTTAATGATGTTGGTTGATGCATTTATAAGTATTAGAAGTTGATTTACATTGAGATTTTATGAGGTTGAAATTGTGAGTTAGGGTTTAGCTTAACTTTGGTATTTTTGTATTATAGCATGCAATTGGGATTGTTGAGATGTGTTGATGATATTTAGAAGTGCCTTGAATGTCAAATTGAAGCAAGGAAGTTGGAGGAGAAATGAATTATTGGAAGTGCTATTTTCTGCAAGTTTTGTTTGTTGAGGGCAGTATACATTTTAGGCCATAAATGAAATTGTGTGACCCCAATTGGTATGAGGCCAATTGGAGGTGAAACTAAACCCAAAATAGCCCATATTCTATGAAGAAACTATGCCCAAATTCTGTCTAAAACTTGACCTAAATACTACCTAAATCCGGATTACCCTGCACCCAACCCAGAAAATGACCAAATGAATAGTACTTGTTCATTTAGTCAAAACTCTCTCTATATTGGTCCAAATGACCTAAAATTTCACCAATGGAAAGTTTAGACATAAGGCTACACTTTTCATGAAGACCACTTAACCCAGTTTTTCCTTTAACCAATTCAAATTGTTAGCACAATTTGGGTCACTAAAACTACTAACCCAGAAAATGACTAAATAAAAGTGTTCATTTGGTCATAACTCTCTCTATACTGGTCCAAATGACCTAAAATTTCACCAATGGAAAGTTTAGACATAGGGCTACACTTTTCATGAAGACCACTTAACCCAGTTTTGCCTTTAACTAATTCAAATTATTAGCACAAATTGGGTCACTGAAACTGCCAACCTAGAAAATGACCAAATGAACAGTACGTGTTCATTTGGTCATAACTCTCTCTATACTAGTCTAAATGACCTAGAATTTCATCAATGGAAAGCTTAGACATAGAGCTACACTTTTCATGAAGACCACTTGACGCAGTTTTGCCTTTAACCAAATCAAATTTTTAGCTTAAATTTAGTCACTAAAACTATCAACCCAGAAATTGTCCCAAAATACTATTCCTTTGGTATTTGACCATAACTTGAGTTCTATAACCCCAAATTCAGTGATTCAAAAACTGAAATTCAAATTTAAACATAGAGAAGCAATTGTTATGAAGGAATTGTGACTAAATAGAAATCCTAACCTAGTCAAATTCCTAGATAAAAATAACACATCAACATGAACCTAAAGAAAGGTTTATGGGAAAAATGCTATATATGATAATTAAAATACTCATAAGGAGAATTAAATATTAAAAATGATATGAATATATAAATTGTAACAGCCCGGCCCACTAGTGATATTGTCAGCTCTGGGCTGAAGCCCTCACGGTTTTAAAACGCGTCAATAGGGATTACGAACCACCAACTTATAAACCCAGCATCTCTCCCGTGTTTTGCCGATGTGGGATTTACCTAGGGTGTTATAATCCACCCCCCTTATGGGACTCAACATCCTCGCTGAGGTTTGCCCCACCATCGTTCAAGGTTGCATGCGGAGCGGCTCTAATACCACAAATGTAATGACCCAGCCCACTAGTGATATTGTCCGCTCTGGGCTGAAGCCCTCACGGTTTTAAAATGCGTCAATAGGGGTTACAAACCACCAACTTATAAACCCAGCATCTCTCCCGTGTTTTGCCGATGTGGGATTTGCCTAGGGTGTTACATAAATTGGGACTAATGTCATATTAATATGAAATTAATGATACCAATGAACAGTACTAAAAAATAGTAATAGTGAATAGTGCTAAATTAATTAAAAATGTTTAATTGCCCATAGTATACCTAGACTTATTTATTTAGTTTGGATAAATTGGTATACCAATTAGGGACTATAGATAGTAGTACTGCTTACCGAGAAAATCATGAACTGACAATATATGTCTGGTATGATTATTCTACAGGCTATATGCCTACTTACTGGCCATTGTGCCTACTTTATTTCTGACTTTACAAGCCTGACAGCGGGTCTCGTGCCCAACAGCTAGCCTCGTGCTCGACAGTTGGCCTCGTGCTTGACAGACGTATACTGGATAGACATATGGCTGTCTAACTAGTATACACCCGTGCATCCAGCTTTTATAATTTGTTATAGGTTTTCTTGGGCACTGATAAAAATTAATTAAGACTTAAAATACAATAAGTAATCATAAAAGATCCCGATAATGTTAATTGTTCCAAAGAGTAACAAAAATATAAAAGACCCATAAATTATGAGTTGCAGATATTATTTCAAATGTTAAATTATTGTTATTATAAATTATGCACCACTAAGCGTTATGCTTAGCGCATTGGTTTTTCATCGCGTGAGGTCGGAGATCACCGCATCGGTCCAGAACGTGATAGCACCGATGGTGCAATCGCAGAGCTCGATCGATCCGCCATTGTCGAGTCACCTCACCGGCCTTTTGTATTTTGGTAGGGCCCATGTATAGACTAGTATTTTGGTTCATTATGTTTAGTCATGATGTAATTACTAGTTTATGATGTATTTCATTTTGGACTTGAAATGAAAACTTATAATTTATTATCTATGAATTTCCATATGAATGCAATAGATGACACTTCATTTTGAGATCTCATAAATAGTTGTGAATGATATGATAAAAGAGAATATGATATGGAAATATGTGAGATGACTATGAATATGTTAACAGGTGATAGTGGAACCCGCTAGATGCTAATAAAACAGAGGAGGATCTGTCCAGGTCTCCATAGAAAAAAGATAAAAAGAAAATTCTACACATAAATTACCTGATTTAAATGACATTAAAATTTATAATAGACATGACAAGACAAGATAGGGTGCTCCGGCATCGAATATGGCACTTCTTGCTCGGCTATACGATAGACGGGTAAGGGGCGTCACAAGGACCCAAGAGTTGTATGGGCAAGGACTTAAGCGTTCTACAAATGAAAACGGTTGTTGCTTCTGTTATTTGGAATTATTCTCTTCAAGTGGTTGAAAACCACCCTGTTAGTCCAAGAGTTTCTATAATACTTTCTATGAAAAAGGGTTTGACGGTTAGGGTTTTAAAAAGATTTGCTACTTGAAGAGGTTAATCCACCTCATGGAAAACCACTTATGTGTAATTAGTTTATAAGTTGATCATTAAGCATATCTAGTGTAATGGCCCGGCCCACTAGTGATATTGTCTGCTCTAGGCTGAAGCCCTCACGGTTTTAAAATGCGTCAATAGGGGTTACGAACCACCAACTTATAAACCCAGCATCTCTCCCATGTTTTGGCGATGTGGGATTTGCCTAGGGTGTTACAATCCACCCCCCTTATGGGACTCAGCATCCTGGCTGAGGTTTGCCCCACCATTGTTCAAGGTTGCACGCGGAGTGGCTCTGATACAACAAATGTAATGGCCTGGCCCACTACTGATATTGTCCGCTCTGGGCTGAAACCCTCACTATTGTTTAAGTGTAGTTCCAGACATCCTGACTGTCCGAACAGACAATAGTCGTCGGAACAGTAAAATGTACTTATTACCTACGGTGAGGGCGTTACATCTAGAGTCTTTAATTGTATTTTCCTAGTAATTGGAATAAAAGTTGCATTCTATTTTGTGGGGCATCATTTTCATTTGTAATATATTTTGAATGGATCAGTATGGAGCTTGAAGGTTTATCTTGAATTATCAACCAATCAAATTAATTATAATTTAATATTTAAATTTGGCCTGGTAAAAGAGTAAGGAGAGAAATGGAGGGGCCTTTTGCTTGGATTGGGTGTTTGTAATTATCTAAATAAATTAGACAAAACATTCTTTGAGTTATTAAATAACTTTATCGTTAGACTTACAATTGAATTAGTTAAATCAATTTTTTATTATTTATGAGCTTTAATTTAACAATATTAGACTCTTTTTAAAAGTGATAAATTCTCGAATAGTTAAATATATAAGTTCACCTCTAAATTTTATTAAAAAATACATGTGGCACTCTAAATTTTTAAAATGTTTCATGACTTACCTTAACTCTTGTAAAAGTTCTACGACACACCTCAACTCCTGTAAACGTCTATAAAAATAGAATTAAGACTAAATAATAACTCAAGTATCTTAATTTCACTTTTACAGGAATTGAAGTGTGTCATAGAACATTTTAAAAATTTAGAATTCTACGAGAATTTTTTTAATAAAATTTAAAGATGAAATTATGTATTTAACCTTCTCGAATTCGAGTCTCAATTAAAACCAACTAAAAAAAAAAAAATCAAAAAGAGCCAGCATATAATGGAAACTTGCCTTGTCCAAAAATTAAAGAAAAATTGTTAAAGAGATTTGTGCATATCCATAAATTACAAAATTCTGTTAAGGCAAAACCCTTCAAAAGAAAATTGTTGTTGAGGAGCATGAGCCACAATTATTCATAAGCATTTTTTTTTTGTTGAAGAACAATTAATGGACACAAAAAAACTTCAAGAAAATTATTGAGCAAATCTTGGAATGCTCTCAAGAAGTAGTTTTTTATGTGTATTTGAAAAAAAAAAGTCTTTTTGCACATAAGACTAAATAACATATTCAAAATTCTATGACTAACTCATTCGAGTATAAAAATATAAACACCAACTCATTAAAACTACCTTACAATAAAGATGAGATTATAATTTACGCTAAATTAAACTCAACAATCAAATTGGAATACTTGGGAGGCAATCTGTGGAGAAATTAATAACTTCTCCAATCTTAAGGCCAAAAACACTAATTATTTAGCCAAATTATTTAAATTCTAGATGTTCATTTGCCTCTTAGCAAAAGACTTATAACACTACGTAATCTATTAATTATGTAATCTAAAATCTTAACATTAATTATTGATTGACAGAATGTAATGTTACAATCGAGTGCAACGATGGAGAGGTCGAACTGATATACAAATGAGCTTAACAACCATTAGATCAAATTTGTATTTAGATTCAAATTTTCATTTAAATTCTTGAATTCATTATATATTTTTTCATTAATTTTATACAAATCTTGATATAAATATTTGATCTAATGATTGTTAAGTCTATTCTTGTTATTGCAGGCACACAAATCTAAAATATACATAATTGTAAAATCACATAAGATAGAAAAGAGAAAAAAAATAACAAAGAATTTATGTGGTTCAACTATAAGATCTACTTCCTTGGGCAAAATAAAAGAAAATTTTCACTATGATAAAAAAGAGTAAGATACAATAACTCAGAACTCACAAACATTAACCCAGTGTATTTCTCAAATATCTCATATATCTATCACAAAAGATAAAATATTATAATATTTATATTAGTCTATATTATGGGGTCATTGTCCCCTTGCAATCCCCAATGAGAACAGTGGTGGCCTATGGGTTCACGCCTATCAGAGCGTACAATCTATAAAATAAATTATTAATTTCTTTTGTAAAATAAATAATTCTTAAATTTTAAAATATATGATTAAAATTAATTAAAATATTTATATTAAATAAATTCCTTTCAATTGATGTTACATTTCAAATTTAAATAATTATATATTTTAAAATGAAATTATTAAGTAAACATTATCTACTACAAATAATAAAATATATAATAAAAATATGTTTTTATAAAATATGATTTTTTTCACTTTATATCTTTTGTGTTAGTTTTAAATTTATATAGATGCTTTCATTTTGTCAAATGAACATAATTAATAAGTTATTAGTGACCAATTGTATCAAGCTTTCTTTTTCATAGACTTGTCAAATAACATATACATTTTTTTAATTGCAAAATATAGATAAAAGAAGACAATGGTCTAGATTTAATCAAGCTTATTAAGCTATTTTCTTAAAAGTTTGTAATTATTTTCTACGTATATTTGCATCCTATTTTTAATTTAGTGACTTCATATAATTTAGATGATGCATAGTTTATTTAGCTGCTCATAATTTAATTTCAATTTTCTATTTTTTCATGCTCTCATAATATGATGAATTCTAATATCATATTATTTCAGTTGAGTATGCATTAAAATTGTGCTTCCACAATGATCAATGGCATGTATATGATTATGGGATGATCCTCAGCATGTTCTCCCATGTTTTGCATGAAATATGTTGCTTTATATTTTTGTTTATGTGCTATATCAATTTTGGGAAGATAGTTACCCCATTTTATTGTATGGATTATATCATGTGCTATGTATTATTATATGTTTATAAAATTAAAACCATTATTATATAAATGTAATATTTGAATTACTTAACGTGCAATAATTAAAGTATTTAAGCAGATAAAACATTGGCCGCAATGTCTTACAATTTGCAAAGAATTGCAATTTCTCCACTAATTTCAAACATTTTAGTGGAGAAATTTTTTCCCACTAAAGAGGAGATCAATTTGTGAGGGATTGCCATTTCTCCAGTTATTTCAAATATTTTACTGGGGAAATTTTTTTCTACTAAAGAAAAGATCAATTTGTAGTGGATTGCCCATTTCCCAACTAATTTCAAATATTTTAGAGGTAAAATTTTGTCCCTCTAAAGATGATACCTGTAACGGCCAGGCCCACTAGTGATATTGTCCGCTCTGGCCCGAAGCCCTCACGGTTTTAAAACGCGTTACTAGGAGTTACGAACCACCAACTTATAAACCCAGCATCTCTCCCGTGTTTTGTTGATGTGGGATTTGCCTAGGGTGTTACAATACCAATTTGTGGGGAAAGTAAATTTCCCTGCTAACGAGGAGACCATTTAGTGGGGAAGGTGATTTCTCCACTAATATTCATCTTTAGTGGTGAAATTTAATTTCCTCACTAATATTAATCTTTATTGGTGAAATTTAGTTTCCCTACTAATTGATTTAATGACACATTTTTAGTGAGAATTAGTAGGGAAATTAAAAAACAAAAACAAATTCTTGTACAGTATCTATCCTATTCTTTTTAGTTTTATTAACCGATAATAGCAGTAACATTTATATCCAATTTGATTAGTAGAAATACATGTAATTATAATAATATTAATCTTTTCTAATATTTAGTGTTTTTAAAAAGAAAAATTTTAGAAAAATAGTATTTATTATTAGCAGTATTGAAAAATAATAGAAATCATTTTTTTATTTATTATGCTAGCTTTGTGGATTTATAAATATGTTTCAATTCTAACCTATTAAATAGGATAAAATTGTTATCCATCTAATAGTTTAAGCTAAATTTTATAAATTTAAAAAAATTTGTAAAATTTAATATTCTTTATAATTCTTCTATATCTATAACATATATAAATGTGTGACTGAGAGAGAACATTGGGTTTGACAAAAATATCCATATTAATTTATTATAATACAATAAAGGACTATTATACTTTTTTTAAAAAGATATTATATTAATTTTTTTATTTTTCAGATAATGTCATGTAATATTAAATTTGTAAAGTCTTATATGAATCCAATTCTTGAATCCCAATTTTATTTGAACTCTAAACCATGGTAGGCATAATAATTTTGAACTGTAACAAAGCTAATAAATCAATATTTATACTAATATTCCACTTGCAAAGTCCTATATGTAGGAAAATGCTTTAATTTATCAAGTTTAGTGATTCGACCCTTTTTAACAAGGAAGTTTTGTGATTTACTTGGCTATTTTAAATATTATAATATTAATTTTTATTTATTGTGATTCTTTAACTTGAAAATATTGCTAATTCATGATGATTCTTTAATTTGTAATATTGAAATTGAATGTTTTAACCTAATGATTATTTGAATATGCAAAAGATTTTATAATTGTGCAGGTCCAAACTTGCAGATCGATGATAATAGAAGAACAATCATATGTAGTGATAATGCCCATGGAGTACCTTTTCACAGGTTATTGGTGTCTTATATCTCATCAAAGCTTCTATCTCCTGAAAGTACGGATTTAAAGCTAAAGCCAATAAAAACATGTGTTTCTCTTTTAAGTCAAAAAATATAGAATCTTATTATTATCACTTAAGCAATTTAAAATTACTTAATTTTTTGATTCTTTTATTTATTTATTTAAAAGAGTAAGTTGTGTTGGAGGAGTTAAAAATAAGAGAATAAGTGTAACTAATGTAGGAAGATGACTTGCATTCATTATTTTGTAGTAAGAAATTTGTATCTTCTAAAGAAGACTGAAATTTATTTATGATGACAATTAACTAATAATAGAGATGAAATCTCCTAAATTATACTATATGATTTCATATTTTATTTTTTATGTGTTTGTATTATTCTTGACACAATTCAATTAACAAAATATTATAGGATGTCAAAAAAAGCAACCTTAATATCTTAAAGCCTCTGCATATCTGGACTCAAGCATTAGCAAGCCAATTATTTGGATCCAAATTCATCTTTTGAAATCTAACTCTAATGAATCTATCGTTTGGGCCCAAATTCAATTAACAACAGGAAGACAATAAAGGAAGCAGAGTCAACACCAATGATTTGAAGTTGGTTTTTATTTTCTTCACCTATAGTTGTCAGTCACTTCAAAATTTAATTATTTATTTTAATTACATGTTAATTTGAATTTAATTAATGTGTCTAAAAGTTACATACTATTATTTTTTAATTATTATCCTCAAATAATCATAACATAAAAATAAAATTTATTATTAACAATATATTTTGTAAGGTATAATTTTAAATTCTAAATTTTAACTATTTCTATAATTATTATTTTTCGATTGTTATATTATAATTATCATATTTTTAACTATTTTTTCTTATTAGTTTTACTATCATTATATTTTAATTATTATAATATGTAATACTCTCACATTAGATAGTTTCGTACATTCTACTGTTCTGATAACTAATGTTTGTTCGGACAGTTAGAACGTCTGGAACCACACTTAAATCACATAGAGAAACCATAAATTAAATTAATAAAAATTAAATAAGGTTCAAGGAAAAAAAAAAGAGTATAAATCGATTAAATGAGCTTAAGTTCCCAGCGATGGGTGACCTATTCGGGAAGCGATTGTGAGTTTAGTTGTCACTCTAAATTCATGTGAAACTCTATAAAATCCTTAATTAAGGATTAATTAAGAAATTATTGGGAATTAATAAATCAAATAAATGAAAAGGACATAAGCACAAATAAGTAAATCAAAACCTAAGGTGAAAAAACAAATGCTAAGGACTTATCAGGTATTATATGAAGGATGAATAAAAACTCGGTAAGAGTAAAATTTTGTCAATTAATTTTAAGAGTCCAAAATTGACCAAAAGTGAGACAAATTAAATTAATGAAAATTAGATTTGTATAATAATTGTGATTATAAAAATTAAACATAATTATCCGAAGTCAAATTCTAATGATTATGGAAGACTACTTATTTACAACTTTGCCACCCACATAATTACCAAAATGCCATTAATGTAAATATTAAGGAAAAAAAAAATCATTCATCTTCCTCCCTTGGTTGTCGTCCTCCTCCCTCTTTCTCTACCTCCGTTGTTGATCAAATCAAACTCTAAAATCTTTGATTTCATCCATGATTCTCATAGCAAATCAAATTAAAACCTTGAATTAGCCCTAGATTAAAAGAAATGAAGCAAGGAACTCAAGAAATTTGGGTGATTTGTGAAGATAGAAATTAGGCCAAGTGAGGTAAGTTAAGATTCAAGTTTAATTATTTGTTTCATTGAATTTGAGTTGATTATGTAGAAATTGTTGTGGAAATTGCTTGAAATCATGCAAGATGTGAAGAAGTGAAATTAGGTCTAAGGTTATGGAGTTAGGGTTTTGATGGTATGAAACCTAATTGATGCTATTAGATGTGCATTATGACCATTTAAAGTGTATTTGTTAAGAAATAACTTTGGTTTGGTCAAGAAATTAATGAAATTAAAGTTGTGCTTGAGGTGTCATAAATGTTGAATCTAGATAGCTTATGTCCAGTGGGGTTATTAGCTCATAACTTAAGCTACGTAACTCCAAATGAGGTACAACCAATGGGAAATGAAACCTAAAATGCCAAAACTTTATGGAGGACACTTGACCAGAAAATGGCCGGAAGGTACCTCAATAAGGGCTAGAATCTGGCAATAAAAACCCTAAATAAGAAAAACTGACCAAATAAATAGTACTTACTTATTTAAGCATAACTCACTCTATAAAACTCCAAATTTAGTGAATCTTAAACCTTTGTAATCCTGAGACATAGGTGAACAATTCATATGAAGACCATAATGCCAAATTATGGTGGTAACCCACCCAAATTAGCTAAACAAAGTAGGACTAGAAACTTGACTGGATTCTGAAACTAACCTGAAAATTTGAGAAATTGCCACCTAAATAGTTTTGGCAAAATGGCCATAACTAAAGCTATATAGATGCAAATTTGGTGATTCTAAAGCCAAAATAACCATAAGACATAGAACTACAACTTTCATGTTTTGACCTAAATCCAGATATAAGGGCAAAGTGGTTGAAATGTTAAAGTAAGTTAGAACTTGAAAACTAAAATTTCCTGCAACTCAGCAATTTTGCCCTGTGACCTTCGTGTGGTTAACAAAGCATAACTTCTTTTGTACATCTCTATTTGAGGTGCTACAAAATGATTTAGAAACTTAAGATAAAGGCCTAAAACTTTGTTTTAGAGACCTACTATAAATTCTAGGAGTAAAGTACCTAAATAGTGAGTGCAAATTCTGTTGAAAATCTTGAAAATCTGTGAATCGCAGGGTAACATACCCAGGAGCAATACCTAGTATTTTGACTATAATAGATGATTTAGACCT
This sequence comes from Hevea brasiliensis, assembly GCF_030052815.1. Taxonomy (NCBI): domain Eukaryota; kingdom Viridiplantae; phylum Streptophyta; class Magnoliopsida; order Malpighiales; family Euphorbiaceae; genus Hevea; species Hevea brasiliensis. Next base: position 7,046,434 of record NC_079505.1, read on the forward strand.
CCAAATTGAGTGATTCAAAATGATAATTAAATCTAAGACATAGAGGAGCAATTTTTATGAAGCTTACTTTGAAAAATATGATTGGAACTACGTTAAAATTGGGTTCAAAGGTCATGTTCTAATGCTGCCCTGCAATTGGGTATGGTCAGAATGTATAGCAATCTTAGGAATTTAATTGATTAGATATGAGTGGAAGTTAAAATAAGTATTAAAACTTTGAAATTGTGTATTTTCAGTGGAGAATTGAAGTTTGTAACAAAGGGAGAATTAAGCCTAAGAAAGAAGTCTAAGTTAAGGTTTGTGCACAATTTGATTTCCTTGTATTTTAAATTTCAAATGAAATGAATGAACTTTCTATAAATCAAAATTGAGTTTGCTTTGTAATTGTGAAATGTTTCTATTGTTTTGGGAATATTTGAATGTTAAAATGAGTTTATTATTGTGTTGAAAAGGCGAATGCTGGCCATTGATGTTATTGTAGCAAGGGGGTGGCCAGAATGAATGTATTTTAGAAGTGTTTGAGAAATTGTTGTATTGCCAACCCTATGTGTTGAATTATGATGATTTGAAATGCTTGGGTATTTGAATGAAAATTATTTAAATTGTTTTGAAACCACAGTTGGCATGACAAATTTGTTTGCTTCTCTTATTAGTAATGGTTAGTGAGGTTGAGATTGTTTATATTACCTCCCTCTCTGACTTGCCAGTTAAGGTTGATATCGGATGAGTACTCATATTTACTAGCTAGCCTTCCCTAATTAATAACGGTTAGTGAGATTGAGATAACTTTGTCATAGTGTACAACTCGGCATTAATCGTGAAATTTTATGTCATGGCTTAAACTGTGTGATTGTTGGCAACACTAATTGTTTTTAAATGTTATTTGTGACATTGACTATTTCTACATGATTTGAGAAATGTGTTATTGAAGATTTTGATATTATTTTTATGTTTCATGGAATTATGAATAAGGAAATATTTTGTTGTGAAATGATTTCATGGTTTATGATGATTTTATAAATTATTAAGTTGTGCACCACTGAGTGAAATACTCAGCGATAGCTTTTTTCATGCTGTTGTAGGTAAAGGAAAAGAAAAGACTGCAGAGTGAGAGCAGTTGAAGCTGTGTTATTTTGGCACTCGGGTATATCTTAGTTATACCCTTTTTGAAGTTTGTTTTTTATGTAATGATAACTATATGTATGTAAGAATCATTTGTGAGCAGTTGTATAAAAGTGTTGTAACATTATTATTTTTTTTTTTTTGTGACCTTGAATGATTGTAAATTTGTAAAGAAATATTTATTTAGGTTGTAAATGGAAAAGTTTTATTCTTTTAGTATTAAATGAAGAAAAGCCCTTACTTGAATGTTGATTTGAGAAATTATTGATTTGATGAGTGATTGTGAATTATATATGTTGTACAGATTTTTGACAGGTTTCAAATTTTTGGTTAATCATGTTTTTAGCCGTCACCACGCCTATTTTCTACAAAATTTTTCTTTAAGTTTAAAATCTTTATTTTATTTCTTAATTATATTTACAATACTTCTTTTAACCTTTCATCAATAAGTTTATTTGAAAATGAATTTGAATCGTTTAAAATCCCTTACAGTATGTTTAATGAATTATCGGTTAATAGAGTGCAGTAATTCATTAGGCATATTACAGAATCATGTTATATCTTATGGAAGGATAAGGTGTGATATAATATATCTATATCTATATAACTATATAAAAGCAAAGAACAAGGGTACTTTTCTCTTTTCTACTTGGCAATTTCTACATGTTTTAAATATATTTTTCAATTTTCACAAAAAAATAAAGAATAAGGCAATTTTATCACTCCTATTTGACAAATTTTAATTAAGAGAAATAAGAGATTTTTTAATTTAAATTGATTTATTTAGTATTTGACAACTCCTATTTCTTAATTCATTTATTTTTATTTGAAATTTACACTACTTTTTTTTCTTCAAATTATGTTTATGGAATTTTTTTTTCACTGTTAGATTTTTTTTTCTCTAAATTATATTATAAAATACTTTACATATAATGTGAATCATTAGAGAAAAAATATATTGTAAAAATTAGAAGTAATACATAATAGAAAATATGTAAATGATACATTGAAAAGATAGGTAAGTAAGTAACAATAATAGTTGAATTTTATATTAAATAGGAAACAACATTTTATTAACCCATTTAATCTCAATTTCCTTTTCTTCTTATATCTTACATCTTTTTCGTTTTTTTGTTTTTGAGTTTTTTTTATATGTTTTGATTGAATCAATCAACATATTTTTTTCTAAATTTAAAAATTAATAATAATATTTATTTATAACTAATTATTATATTAATTATATCACTAAACATTAAAAATTCATTGTATATTACTAACATTTTCTTTTGTGATTTTAATATTTAAATAGAAAAATATTTTATTAGATTTTATTACATTGTCTTCTTTCAGGTTCTGGAAGAGGTGAAAACCACAATAGGGAATTGGCATTACCATTTTAGGTTCTTTCATGAGATGCTAAGGTGTATGCTACTTTATTTGTATATAAGGTAATTGGGCTGCCAAAAAAGTCTTATTCTTGATGAGAAATGATATAATTTCAATAGGCTTAAAAAAACTATGAATCCTGCATTTAAATGGGGGAAATCGGAGAGTGTTTAGATGATTACCTTTATATGAACCTGCTATAGATGGTTGCTAGCAGATTACCAAGCAACTCTCCTGCCATCAAATATGTCAACTATTATTTGAATTTCTACATTATGACATCTCACTTTCTTTTTTTCCATACCTTTCCTAATACTATTTGGAATATCTTGGGAAAAATGTGATTCTAAACATGAAATTGATATTTGACCAATAATCCTAGGCTCTTAGAATCCCAATTAATGAAATTAAAGTCTGAAATGGTTGTAGTCTAAGCAATGGATATTTTAAATGAAAGCAAAATTAAAATTGTCTAATGATCTTTTTGTGAATAAAAGTTTATAACTTAGGATTTTGCTTAATAAATTACAGCACAAAATTTTTCAATATTCCTAATGGAAGACGAGAAGTTTATTTTTGAAGTGCATAATTCACCACTATTTTTATACATTTAAAATCATTTAAACACATTAATGGCAAAAAAAATTGTTATAACAACTTTTGGTTATTAAATTGTGGTGAACAATATTGTATTATCATCAATGTAAAGAATTTTTATATTGTTTATTACTTCCATTATCATGAATTTATAAATGTTAAACCTATTTTTCTTTTTTTAAGGATTTTTGAGATTTTGTTTTATTTTTCTATGTTTTGATGAGATCAATTAATATATTTCTTTTAAATTTAAAAAATTAATATCTATTTATAATTAGTTATGACTTTGAAAGTCCAATCACATTAATAATATTATTAAATATTAAAAATTCATTACATATTGCTAATTTTCGATTTGTGATGTTTAATATTTAAAATTAAAAATATAGAAAATATAATCAACAACTATATACTTAAACTAATTTTATTTTCACAATATTTAAAATTTTTATGATCAAAATAATATTTAAAGTAAATAAAAATATCTTTACCAATATAATTATCTTTGTATATAAAAAATTAAATTAAATTAATTTAAATTATCAATAATATAAACCCGTGCAATGCATAGGCATACTACTAGTTAATTATATTATAAGGCAATTGTTCCATGCATATAAATTTTCTTAAAATACCACATGACGAGTTTTTATAAGAGTTTAGCTTGCTTTATATGTATAGATAAATTTTAGAACAATATATTTAAAACAAGTAGAAATTTTTAGAACAATATATTTAAAACATGTAGAAATTTTTAGAACAAATGAATGACATCAACCCATAAATATGTTATTGAAATTTTTTATTTATATCAAGATGTGTATACACATAATCAATAAAGAAAAAATCAACATATTATAAATATTATATTTATAACTAAGTATTATTATATTTTTAAATATTAAAATTCATCATAATTTTAGATGATATATCAATTTTAAATTGAATGTGTATACCACAAATATAAATAAAAATAATTCATGTTTTACGTTCGTATTTCATATATAATAATTACTCCACAAAAAAAAAATTCAAAGAAAATAGGTTATTTCACGTCATATATTAATTTAAAGGAGATTAAATGATCCATAATATAAAAGAAAAAAAAAGGAATTATCTCTATAAAAATCTTCATAGAGAAGATAGCTAAGTAAGATGAATTGATACCTTAATCAGAGAAATAAGGACACGTTTAATAGGGCGTAATCATAGTTATAATGTAATCCTGATTATATTATATATTTGATTACATTATTTAGTAACACAAAAAAATTAATGTAAGAATAGTAATTACGCAACGTAATTAATTATATTTAAAGTAACATAATAATCATTTACATACAAAAATTAATATAATCATAATTACTTATTTTATTTTATTTATTTATTATCAATATTATCACTACAATCACTATTTGATCATCACTGCTATTACCACTACTATTCCTATTCTGTCATTACCACCACCACTATTCTCATTATGTTACCACCACTGGATGTGGGATTTACCTAGGGTGTTACAATCTACCCTCCTTATGAGACTCAGCGTCCTCGCTGAGGTTTGCCCCACCATCATTCAAGGTTGCACGCGGAGTGGCTCTGATACCACAAATGTAATGGCCCGGCCCACTAGTGATATTGTCCGCTCTGGGCCGAAACCCTCACGGTTTTAAAATGCGTCATTAGGGGTTACGAACCACCAACTTATAAACCCAGCATCTCTCCCGTGTTTTGCCGATGTGGGATTTGCCTAAGTTGTTACAACGACGACCACCGCGACAACCACCACCGCGATGACCACCGCGACAACCACCACCGCCACCATTCTGTTATCACTTTCGCTATCACCATTATTTGATAATCGTTATCACCACTTAGTTATCGTCACCTTTATCGCCATCACTATTTCGTCTTGCCGCCACTACTATCTAACTACCGTTATCACTACAACCACTATTACCATCACTTAGTCATCACTACCATCCGACTATTAATCACTGTAATCATTATTACTTATTATAAACATTATAAATAAATTAAATATTAAAATAAAAATTATCATTACATTGCACTATTTATATTTTTATTTTACAATTAAACAAAGAAATATAATGATAATTACATTACATTCTAATTTTAATTGCATTATACAATTAATTATATTATTTTATATTATATTATACTCTACTAAATATAACATAAAAGTATAATATCTCATTACAATTATTTTTAATATTTAATAAATAGATAAAATACCAAATGTATTATATTCGGCCATGTAATATCTAAATATTTTTGTTCGATAAGAGCCATACAATAAGATATTTGACTGTCACGTTAAAAGTACAATAATTTGTGTCTCAAGAATTTTCAACTGTAACGCCCTCACCATAGGTAGTCCGTACAATTTACTGTTCCGACGACTCATATCTGTTCGGACAGTCAAAATGTCTGGAACTACACTTAAGTTATAGTAAAGAGGCATAAATTAATGAAATAAATAAAAAAAAATATAGGAAAAATTTTGAGAAAAATAAATTAAAGTTTAGAGAATTTATAAATTGGTATAAAATAATAAAAATAACCCGATGAGTACCATGAAAGGCATTTTGGTCATTTTACCCCTAGAGGTGAATTTTGACTTAAATGTCAAATTAAAATTTGGAAATAGAATAATTAACATAAATTAATTTTATGAATTTGAATTTGGAAAATGGAAAGGGCAAGAAAAGAAAAGGAAAGAAAAGAAAAGAAAGGAAAATAAAAAGACTTATGGCATTTAAAGAAAAGAAAAAAATAAGCTTATGAAAATTTAAAACAAAATTAAGTACGATAAAAATATAAATATATAAAGCACAAGAGACAAAACCCACCTACTTTTCGCTCCATCTTCTTCCCCACTCTCCCTCTCTCTTGCCGTCCACCCTTGTGCTCCCTCTCCACCATTTTTGTCAAGCTTTCAAGCTTGATTTTCCAAGCTTCCACACACCAAAACTTATAGCTCCCTTTATAAAAAATACTCCCTACACCCTAAGGAAGCTTTAGATACCCATTTGAAGAAGAGAAATTGAAGTTTGGCAAGACACCCAAAAAGGTTAGTGCACTAATCCCTCTTCTTCTCTTTATTAAACATGAAAAGCATGTTTAGCTAAGCATAAATACCATTAAAACAAAACGAAAATCTAGAGGAAAGAACCCTTGAATTTTTGGCAGCCATGGAACTTGAAGTTGATTGCTTTTATGAAAAATGGTTCCATGAGAATGTGTAATTAGTTGAAATGTTTGGGTGTTTGATTGTGTAGTGTTTGTGTAAATTTGAAACTTTGAAAAGTAGGGTTTGTGTAAATGTTGAGGACTTTGTGTAAAATGTTGAAATTGATCTATTGGGATGAGATTGTTGCTTATAGAAGTGTATTACATGCAAATTGAAGTAAGGAAATTGGAGGAGATTGAGTTTTGGAAGTGTCAATTTTCTGCAGGTTGTGTTTGTTGAGGGCAGTGTACATTTTAGGCCATAAATAAAATTGTGTGACCCCAATTGGTATGAGGCCAATTGGAGGTGAAACTAGACCCAAAATAGCCCATTTTCCATGAAGAAACCATGCCCAAATTCTGTCCAAAACTTGACCTAAATACTGCCCAAATTCGGATTTCCTGCAACCCAACCCAGAAAATGACCAAATGAACAGTACGTGTTCATTTGGTCATAACTCTCTATACTGGTCCAAATGACCTAAAATTTTAACCATGGAAAGTTTAGACATAGGGCTACACTTTTCATGAAGACCACTTAACCCAGTTTTGCCTTTAACCAATTCAAATTGTTAGCACAAGTTGGGTCACTGAAACTGCCAACCCAGAAAATGACCAAATGAACAGTACGTGTTCATTTGGTCATAACTCTCTATACTGGTCCAAATGACCTAAAATTTTAACCATGGAAAGTTTAGACATAGGGCTACACTTTTCATGAAGACCACTTAACCCAGTTTTGCCTTTAACCAATTCAAATTGTTAGCACAAGTTGGGTCACTGAAACTGCCAACCCAGAAAATGACCAAATGAACAGTACGTGTTCATTTGGTCATAACTCTCTATACTGGTCCAAATGACCTAAAATTTTAACCATGGAAAGTTTAGACATAGGGCTACACTTTTCATGAAGACCACTTAACCCAGTTTTTCCTTTAACCAATTCAAATTGTTAGCAAAAGTTGGGTCACTGAAACTGCCAACCCAGAAAATGACCAAATGAACAGTACGTGTTCATTTGGTCATAACTCTCTATACTGGTCCAAATGACCTAAAATTTTAACCATGGAAAGTTTAGACATAGGGCTACACTTTTCATGAAGACCACTTAACCCAGTTTTGCCTTTAACCAATTCAAATTGTTAGCACAAGTTGGGTCACTGAAACTGCCAACCCAGAAAATGTCCCAAAATACTATTCCTTTGGTATTTTGACCATAACTTGAGTTCTATAACCCCAAATTCAGTGATTCAAAAACTGAAATTCAAGTTTAAACATAGAGGAGCAATTGTTATGAAGGAAGTGTGACTAAATAGACATCCTAACCTAGTCAAATTCCTAGATAAATATAACACATCAACATGAACCTAAAGAAAGGTTCATGGGAAAAATGCTATCTATGAAAATTAAAATCCTCATAAGGATAATTAAATATTAAAAATGATATGAATATGTAAATTGGGACTAATTTCCTATTAATATGAAATTAATAGTACTAATGAACAGTACTAGAAAATAGTAACAGTGAATAGTGCTAAATTAATTAAAAATGTTTAATTGCCCATAGTATACCTAGACTTATTTATTTAGTTGGATAAATTGGTATACCAATTAGGGACTACAGATAGCGATCGCCTCCGAGAAAATCATGAACCGACAATATATGTCCGGTATGATTGTTCTACAGCTATATGCCTACTTTATTTCTGGCTTTACAAGCCCGACAATGGCCTCGTGCGACAACCGCCTCGTGCGATGTGACGTATACTGGATAGACATATGGCTGTCTAACCAGTATACACCCGTACATCCAGCTTTTATAATTTGTTATAGGTTTTCTTGGGCACTGAAAAAAAAAAATAAATAATTAAGACTTAAAATACAATAAGTAATCATAAAAGATCCCAATAATGTTAATTATTTCCAAAGAGCAATAAAAATGTAAAATACCCAGAAATTATGAGTTGCATATATTATTTCAAATTATTAAATTATTGTTATTATAAATTATGCACCACTAAGCGTTATGCTTAGCGCGTTGGTTTTCCATCGCGTAGGTACTGGAGATCAGCCGCAGCAGCCGCCGCAGCAGCAGCACCAGTAGTACACTGACAGAGCTTTGATCAGATCTGCCATTGTCCAGAGTCACCTCACCGGTCTGTTGTATTTTGGTAGGGCCCATGTATAGACTAGTATTTTGGTTCATTATGTTTAGTCATGATGTAATTACTAGTTTATGATGTATTTCATTTTGGACTTGTAATTAAACTTTGAGATTGAAATGAAAACTTGTAATTTATTATCTATGAATTTCTATATGAATGCAATAGATAATACTTCATTTTGAGATCTCATAAATAATTGTAAATGATATGATACATGAGAATATGATATGGAAATGTGTAAAATGAATATGAACATGTTAACAGGTGATTAGTGGAATCCGCCAGATGCTAATAAAATAAGGGAGGCTCTGTCCGGGTCTCCACAGAAATAAGATATAAAAAAAAAAAAAAATTCTACACATAGAATACATGTTTTAAATGACATAAAAAGTTTACAATAGATATGATAAAACAAGATAGGGTGCTCCGGCACCGAATGTGGTACTTCTTGCTCGGCTATACTGTAGACGGGTAAGGGGTGTCACATTTAGTGGTATCAGAGCAGAGGTTTAGGCGGTCCTAGACCTAGATAGATAGAAAGAAATAGTTGCATCACTTGCATGGGCCTTTAAATAGAGTCGAGGTGACACTAATGCAGATCTGTTCTTTATGCATTTTATAGGATCGATGGCATCGATCCTTGAACACGGACCTCTGAGACCGATAGAGGAGGAAGTAGAGAGTCACTTTGCTCCTAGTCGGGAGAAGTGGTAGTAGAGCGAGTCATCTCGAGTGCTTGTGAGTAGGGCCTGGCAGGCCTTATGAGCAGATGACACGGTATGTTCGTCGATTCGGAGCCATTCCACGGCCACGGCCACGACCACGACCACCTCCACCTCCTGACCACGACCACGGCCACCTCCACCTCCACCTCCACGGCCACGGCCACCACCACCACCACCACCACATGTGACCACCTCCACCCCTACGACGCAACCTATACACAGATCTCCACTAGAGAGCTGCGAAAGTATGGGGCGATTGACTTCAGAGGTAAGAGGATGATGATCCAAATGCAGAGTATTGGTGGAGAGGACAGAGAGGTATTGCAGCGATTGCATTGCACCCAGAGCAACGATTGGAGTGTACTCTATCAACGCTACAGGAGGATGCATATAGATGGTGGGTGATATCTAAGTAGTCTGACTGCACAGATCACACAGGAGTTCTTTACGGCTGAATTGAGAAAGAAATACATCGTCATGTGTACTTGGAGGCGAGAAGAAGAGAATTCTGGCCCGAGACGAGCGGTGTGATCTCACGAATATGGCGAATTCGTGAGACTTAGCGAATATGCATTGGAGTTGATGCCATGAGAGGTTCATAAATGCGAGAAGATTTGAGGATGGGTGAATGACAACATCAGGTTGATAGTGACATCTCACCACTTCACGATTTCTCTCTATTGATAGCATCACCCTTGATGTGGAGAGAGTCGAAATGAAGAGCGATCCAGAAAGGATAGGCAACGCAAGAGGGTTCTAGGTGCAGTCGGTCAGGTTCAGCGAACACGGGTAGTAAGAGACCCAAGGTGTCTCGGGAGTCGGACTCAAGGTCGGGGCAAGAAAGCGAAGTCTCGGTTTGCTCCAAGGAGAGGAGGAGGACAATCGGTGCATCGGTGGGTAGTTCACCAGTGCGATTACACGGGGATCGGCCCACCACACCTTGTGTACATTGTGGTAGACCCCACAGAGGAGAGTGCAGTTGTTGTGGTGGATGTTTCAGATGTGGGTCTACGGATCACTTTACGAAGGATTGTCCACAGAGGAACACTAGTGCTCCCCTGCTCCACCTCGGATGGAGAGGTGCGCCCCATGGCCTGAGAGGGTAGGAGACTGCGAGGCTGTCTGGTGGCACATCACGAGGCCTCTGCGAGAGGCAGTCCGGAGGCGGGAGATTAGGGTAGCACCTCGTGCTTATGCCATGAGAGCTCGAGATGAGCGAGCGGTGATGTCATTAGAGGTACATTTTCTTTTATGACGTGCTAGTATGTGCATTGATTGATAATGGTTCCACAAATTCAAATGTGTGAATCACACAACAAATAGATAGAGGGGAACAAGTAGAGGAGCTAGAGGAGGACATACAAGTCACAAACACTTTAGGCCATAGTGTAATGTTGAAAAAGGTCTACAAGGGTTGTCCTCTGAAAATACAATGGTATGTGTTTTTAGCTGACTTGATTGAGCTACCATTCCATGAGTTCGATGTGATATTAGGTATGGACTGGTTATCACGTCATCAGGCGATGGTAGATTGTTGGATAAAGAGGATGTCACTACAGACAGTAGATGGGGATGTGATTACATAAGAGCGAGAAGGAACGGGTTGACTTTCCACCATCATATCAGCCACAACGACGGAAGATTGATAAGAAAGGGTGAGGCTTTCTTAGCACATGTGGTTGATACTAGGAAGACTAGCCCAAGCATGCAGGAGATCCCCATCAGATGTGATTTTAGGATGTGTTTAGGAAGAGTTTCCTGGATTGCCACACAATAGAGAAGTGGAGTTTGCTATAGAGTTTAAGACGTGTACTGCACCAATGTCCATTGCTACATATAGGATGGCACCTACTGAATCGAGAATTGAAAGTTCGATTCTGAGCTACTAGACAAAGGCTTTATACGCCTAGTGTGTCACCAGGGAGCACCAGTGCTATTTGTGAAGAAGAAGGGCGGTACCCTTGGCTATGTATAGACTATGCGTTTGAATAAGGTGACTGTGAAAAACAAATACCCTTTACCTAGGGTAGATGACCTATTTGATCAGTTGAGGGGAGCTGGAGTATTCTTCAAGATAGATCTCAGATCAGGCTATCACCAGTTGAGAGTGAAGGAGACAGATGTTCCTAAAACTGCTTTCAAGACCCGGTATGGACACTATGAGTTCCTAGTGATTTCATTTGGGCTAACAAATGCACCAGCAGCTTTCATGGACCTAATGTGTCACACCCTGGCTTAGGGGGCCCCAGCTCAAGCCCCTCTATGGGTGGCCTTCTTGCCAGCGTACCCTTCTAGAGGCCGGACCTGCGACTCACAAGGTACTGTCCGCTTTGTGGAATTAAATCCCTTCACCCTGCAGAGCTAGGATTCGAACCCTTATCACTCACGGATTTGCTTCGCCTCTCACCAATTGCAGCTCAATTGGTGAGAAAGCTGCCGTGATAGTTCAATCTAACTGCAGTGAAGGGATTTAATTCCACAAAGCGACCTGTGAGTCGCAATCCTCTAGAGTCTGAAAAACACCATAGAGGCTGAGCTGCCGAGTGTGACAATAAAAAGCGCCTTTTTATTGTCACACCCCTGCTTAGGGGGCCCCAGCTCAAGCCCCTCTATGGGTGGCCTTCTTGCCAGCGTACCCTTCTAGAGGCCGGACCTGTGACTCACAAGGTACTGTTCGCTTTGTGGAATTAAATCCCTTCGCCCTGGAGAGCTAGGATTCGAACCCTTATCACTCACGGTTTTGCTTCGCCTCTCACCAATTGAGCTTAACAGCCCGATCCTTCTCCAGATAGTATTGTCCGCTTTGGCCCATGGGCCTCACGGATTTGTCCCTTGGGAGGTTTCATTCCCAAAAGCGCGCTAACCAGGTGAGGAAGGCTCCCACATATATGGCCCAAATCTTTCCTTCCCGTTTCCGATGTGGGACACGAAGTTTCCACCCCAGTGCGTAGCTGGTTGAACAAGCACGTCCCAACCCCATCCCTAGGTCGTGATAAGCCCACCAGCTTCCGCCTGGTGCGTCCTCGCACCACACACCGTACTAGAGGAGTCGGCTCGATACCAAATTGTAACGGCTGATCCTTCTCCAGTTAGTATTGTCCGCTTTGGCCCATGGGCCTCACGGATTTGTCCCTTGGGAGGTTTCATTCCCAAAAGCGCGCTGACCAGGTGAGGAAGGCTCCCACATATATGGCCCAAGTCTTTCCTTCCCGTTTCCGATGTGGGACACGAAGTTTCCACCCCAGTGCGTAGCTGGTTGAACAAGCACGTCCCAACCCCATCCCTAGGTCGTGACATAATGAACCGCATCTTTCATCCCTACTTGGATCGGTTTGTTGTGGTCTTTATAGATGATATCTTGGTGTATTCTAAGAACCGGGAAGAGCATGATGAACACCTGAGAGTAGTACTACAGACACTGCGAGAAAAGCAGTTGTATGCCAAGTTATCCAAGTGTGACTTCTGGTTGGATGAGATATCCTTTCTTGGACACATTGTGTCAGCAGATGGAATCAGGGTAGATCCAAGGAAGATTGAAGCAATAGTTGAATGGAAGCCTCCCAAAAATGTAACAGAAGTCAGAAGCTTTTTGGGGTTAGCTGGATACTACAGGAGATTTGTGAAGGGATTTTCCCTTATAGCAGCCCCACTGACTAAGTTACTGCATAAGAATGCAAAGTTTGACTGGAATGAAAAATGTCAAACCAGTTTTGAGAAGCTAAAGGCTATGCTTACAGAAGCTCCAGTGTTGACACAGCCAGAGTCAGAGAAAGACTATGTGATCTATAGTGATGCCTCTCACAATGGGCTTGGGTGTGTTCTAATGCAGGAAGGGAAAGTAGTTGCCTATGCTTCTAGACAGCTAAGGCCACATGAAAAGAACTACCCAACTCATGATCTGGAATTGGCGGCAATAATATTTGCATTGAAGATATGGAGGCATTACCTATATGGTGAGAAGTGTTACATCTACACTGATCACAAGAGTCTAAAGTACTTGCCAACTCAGAAGGAACTCAATCTGAGACAGAGGAGATGGATTGAATTCCTTAAAGACTATGACTGTGTGATCGACTACCATCCTGGGAAAGCAAATATAGTGGCTGACGCCCTAGCGAGAAGTCCATGATGGCTTTGAGAGCATTGAATGCTCATTTGTCTTTAGCACAGGATGGGGTACTTTTGGTGAGTTGTGTGTAAAGCCAAGTTTGTTCTGACAAATACAAGAGGCACGATTAAGGGATGAAAAGTTGCTAATCATTGGGAGTAACTCAAGAGGAAGGAGGCTGATTATGAGTTTAAAGGAGATGGGTGCCTGCTATAAAGGCGTAATATGTGTACCAAGAGATGAGGAATCGAAGAAGAATATCTTGAAAAAGGCGCACAGTAGCTTCCATGCTATGCACCTGGAAGTACCAAGATGTACCAAGACACGAAAACACATTATTGGTGGCTGGAATGAAGAAAGAGATTGGTGATTTTGTGACTAGATGTTTGACATGCCCGAGTTAAGGCTGAGCATCAGGTTCCATCAGGGTTGTTACAACCTATATCCATACTAGAGTGGAAATGGGACTGCATCACCATGGATTTTGTGACTGGGCTACCATTGACACAAAGGAAGCATGATACTATATGGGTAATTGTGGATAGATTGACAAAGTCAGCTCATTTCTTACCAGTTAGAACCATTTACTCATTAGAGAGATTTGCAGAAATTTACATAGATGAGATAGTCCGGCTACATGGAGTGCCAACATCGATCATATCTGACCGAGACCCGAGATTTACTTTGAGGTTTTGGAAGAGGCTACAGGAGTCTTTAGGCACTCGACTACACTTCAGTACGGCTTTTCATCCACAGACGGATGGGCGATCGAGCAGGTGATTCAGATAACCCTTAGAACCTAGTAAATTATTATAAATGTTAAAAGACTACTAAAAATGACATGAATCACATAATAGGTATTGGAGGATATGTTGAGAAGCTGCATCATTGATTTTGAAGGAAGTTGGGAGAAGTATCTTCCTTTGGTAGAGTTTGCTTACAACAACAGCTACCAAGCCAGTATAAAAATGGCTCCATATGAAGCGTTGTATGGGAGGAGATGTAGAACTCCCTTATGCTGGATAGAAATGGGTGAGGAGAAAATAGTGGGCCCAGATTTTGTGAGACAGACAGAGGAAAAAGTGAAACTCATCAGAGACAATTTAAAGGTCGCCTTGGACAGACAGAAGTCATATGCCGACCTGAGGAGAAAGGATATAGAGTATGAGGTTGGCGAGAAGGTGTTTCTAAAGGTATCACCTTGGAAAAAAGTGCTAAGATTTGGTAAAAAGGGTAAGTTGAGCCCTAGGTTTATTGGTCCATACGATGTCATTGAGCGTGTGGGTCCAGTAGCCTACAGGCTAGCTTTACCACCTGAGCTGGACAAGATCCACAGTGTATTCCATGTGTCGATGCTCAGGAGATACAGATCAGATCCTTCACATGTCATTTCAGCAGAGGAGATAATTGTGCAACCTGATTTGACATATGAAGAAGAACCAGTTAGAATCTTGGCACGGGAAGTGAAAGAACTCAGAAACAAGAGGATCCCACTAGTGAAAGTCTTGTGGAGACACCACAACACGGAAGAAGCGACATGGGAGAGCGAGGAGACGATGAGGCAGCAGTTCCCTCAGCTCTTCACATTAGGTAAATTTCGAGGACGAAATTTCTATTAGAGGGGAAGAATTGTAACGCCCTCACCATAGGTAGTCCGTACAATTTACTGTTCCGACGACTCATATCTGTTCGGACAGTCAAAATGTCTGGAACTACACTTAAATTATAGTAAAGAGGCATAAATTAATGAAATAAATAAAAAAAAAATATAGGAAAAATTTTGAGAAAAATAAATTAAAGTTTAGAGAATTTATAAATTGGTATAAAATAATAAAAATAACCCGATGAGTACCATGAAAGGCATTTTGGTCATTTTACCCCTAGAGGTGAATTTTGACTTAAATGTCAAATTAAAATTTGGAAATAGAATAATTAACATAAATTAATTTTATGAATTTGAATTTGGAAAATGGAAAGGGCAAGAAAAGAAAAGGAAAGAAAAGAAAAGAAAGGAAAATAAAAAGACTTATGGCATTTAAAGAAAAGAAAAAATAAGCTTATGAAAATTTAAAACAAAATTAAGTACAATAAAAATATAAATATATAAAGCACAAGAGACAAAACCCACCTACTTTTCTCTCCATCTTCTTCCCCACTCTCCCTCTCTCTTGCCGTCCACCCTTGTGCTCCCTCTCCACCATTTTTGTCAAGCTTTCAAGCTTGATTTTCCAAGCTTCCACACACCAAAACTTATAGCTCCCTTTACAAAAAATACTCCCTACATCCTAAGGAAGCTTTAGATACCCATTTGAAGAAGAGAAATTGAAGTTTGGCAAGACACCCAAAAAGGTTAGTGCACTAATCCCTCTTCTTCTCTTTATTAAACATGAAAAGCATGTTTAGCTAAGCATAAATACCATTAAAACAAAACGAAAATCTAGAGGAAAGAACCCTTGAATTTTTGGCAGCCATGGAACTTGAAGTTGATTGCTTTTATGAAAAATGGTTCCATGAGAATGTGTAATTAGTTGAAATGTTTGGGTGTTTGATTGTGTAGTGTTTGTGTGAATTTGAAACTTTGAAAAGTAGGGTTTGTGTAAATGTTGAGGACTTTGTGTAAAATGTTGAAATTGATCTATTGGGATGAGATTGTTGCTTATAGAAGTGTATTACATGCAAATTGAAGTAAGGAAGTTGGAGGAGATTGAGTTTTGGAAGTGTCAATTTTCTGCAGGTTGTGTTTGTTGAGGGCAGTGTACATTTTAGGCCATAAATAAAATTGTGTGACCCCAATTGGTATGAGGCCAATTGGAGGTGAAACTAGACCCAAAATAGCCCATTTTCCATGAAGAAACCATGCCCAAATTCTGTCCAAAACTTGACCTAAATACTGCCCAAATTCGGATTTCCCTGCAACCCAACCCAGAAAATGACCAAATGAACAGTACGTGTTCATTTGGTCATAACTCTCTCTATACTGGTCCAAATGACCTAAAATTTTAACCATGGAAAGTTTAGACATAGGGCTACACTTTTCATGAAGACCACTTAACCCAGTTTTGCCTTTAACCAATTCAAATTGTTAGCACAAGTTGGGTCACTGAAACTGCCAACCCAGAAAATGACCAAATGAACAGTACGTGTTCATTTGGTCATAACTCTCTCTATACTGTCCAAATGACCTAAAATTTTAACCATGGAAAGTTTAGACATAGGGCTACACTTTTCATGAGGACCACTTAACCCAGTTTTGCCTTTAACCAATTCAAATTGTTAGCACAAGTTGGGCCACTGAAACTGCCAACCCAGAAAATGACCAAATGAATAGTACGTGTTCATTTGGTCATAACTCTCTCTATACTGGTCCAAATGACCTAAAATTTTAACCATGGAAAGTTTAGACATAGGGCTACACTTTTCATGAAGACCACTTAACCCAGTTTTGCCTTTAACCAATTCAAATTGTTAGCAAAAGTTGGGTCACTGAAACTGCCAACCCAGAAAATGACCAAATGAACAGTACGTGTTCATTTGGTCATAACTCTCTCTATACTGGTCCAAATGACCTAAAATTTTAACCATGGAAAGTTTAGACATAGGGCTACACTTTTCATGAAGACCACTTAACCCAGTTTTGCCTTTAACCAATTCAAATTGTTAGCACAAGTTGGGTCACTGAAACTGCCAACCCAGAAAATGACCAAATGAACAGTACGTGTTCATTTGGTCATAACTCTCTATACTGGTCCAAATGACCTAAAATTTTAACCATGGAAAGTTTAGACATAGGGCTACACTTTTCATGAAGACCACTTAACCCAGTTTTTCCTTTAACCAATTCAAATTGTTAGCAAAAGTTGGGTCACTGAAACTGCCAACCCAGAAAATGACCAAATGAACAGTACGTGTTCATTTGGTCATAACTCTCTATACTGGTCCAAATGACCTAAAATTTTAACCATGGAAAGTTTAGACATAGGGCTACACTTTTCATGAAGACCACTTAACCCAGTTTTGCCTTTAACCAATTCAAATTGTTAGCACAAGTTGGGTCACTGAAACTGCCAACCCAGAAAATGTCCCAAAATACTATTCCTTTGGTATTTTGACCATAACTTGAGTTCTATAACCCCAAATTCAGTGATTCAAAAACTGAAATTCAAGTTTAAACATAGAGGAGCAATTGTTATGAAGGAAGTGTGACTAAATAGACATCCTAACCTAGTCAAATTCCTAGATAAATATAACACATCAACATGAACCTAAAGAAAGGTTCATGGGAAAAATGCTATCTATGAAAATTAAAATCCTCATAAGGATAATTAAATATTAAAAATGATATGAATATGTAAATTGGGACTAATTTCCTATTAATATGAAATTAATAGTACTAATGAACAGTACTAGAAAATAGTAACAGTGAATAGTGCTAAATTAATTAAAAATGTTTAATTGCCCATAGTATACCTAGACTTATTTATTTAGTTGGATAAATTGGTATACCAATTAGGGACTACAGATAGCAGTACTGCCTACCGAGAAAATCATGAACTGACAATATATGTCTGGTATGATTGTTCTACAGGCTATATGCCTACTTTATTTCTGGCTTTACAAGCCTGACAGCGGGCCTCGTGCCTGACAGACGTATACTGGATAGACATATGGTTGTCTAACCAGTATACACCCGTACATCCAGCTTTTATAATTTGTTATAGGTTTTCTTGGGCACTGAAAAAAAAAATTAATTAAGACTTAAAATACAATAAGTAATCATAAAAGATCCCAATAATGTTAATTATTTCCAAAGAGCAATAAAAATGTAAAATACCCAGAAATTATGAGTTGCATATATTATTTCAAATTATTAAATTATTGTTATTATAAATTATGCACCACTAAGCGTTATGCTTAGCGCGTTGGTTTTCCATCGCAGGTAGTCTTGGAGATCGACCACGACGCGCAGCAGACACGATGAGTACAGCGAGCTTTGATCGGATCGCCATTGTCGCAGTCACCTCACCGGTCTGTTGTATTTTGGTAGGGCCCATGTATAGACTAGTATTTTGGTTCATTATGTTTAGTCATGATGTAATTACTAGTTTATGATGTATTTCATTTTGGACTTGTAATTAAACTTTGAGATTGAAATGAAAACTTGTAATTTATTATCTATGAATTTCTATATGAATGCAATAGATAATACTTCATTTTGAGATCTCATAAATAATTGTAAATGATATGATACATGAGAATATGATATGGAAATGTGTAAAATGAATATGAACATGTTAACAGGTGATTAGTGGAATCCGCCAGATGCTAATAAAATAAGGGAGGCTCTGTCCGGGTCTCCACAGAAATAAGATATAAAAAAAAAAAAAAAAATTCTACACATAGAATACATGTTTTAAATGACATAAAAAGTTTACAATAGATATGATAAAACAAGATAGGGTGCTCCGGCACCGAATGTGGTACTTCTTGCTCGGCTATACTGTAGACGGGTAAGGGGTGTCACATCAACACTAGTCATTTATTTATGTTAAAACATCATCATTTAGTTTCTAGTGTTTAGTGGTTCATCCTATTATTAATAAAATTTATTTAGTAAATATAAAAATATAAATAGAGAAACTTCTAAATTAATTAAATTATTTTATATTTTTTTAATTTATAATAAATAATAATTAATAATTTTGTTGTAAATTCTATTTTAAAAAATACTTATAGACATGTAATTTAAAGACTTAGCATTAGATTTTTTTTATATATAATTTTGTATTGATTTTAAAAGTTTTTTTAATAAATAGTCAAAATTGATTTAAATAAGTTAACATTAAGTTAAAAATTGACTATAAAGAATTGACTAAACTTTCACAAAATTAAAGAATTGATTATAATAGTAAAAAGTTAAAAAAATAAATTATTATTTGGACTAATTTAAATTGTTTAAAAAATTATAAATAATAATAAAATTTGAGAGTGGAAAATAGTATATATACCTAATAAGACAGATTTTTGAATCTTATTTAGGTAAAACAAAAGATATTATTAATAAATAAAAATACATCTTTTTAACTTAAATACATATAAGTAGAATATAATGAAAGTGTGTTTTTAGATATTTGTATAATTTTAATTTAAATCCTTCCTTTAGTTTTCTTAATTTTAAGGTTTATTAATTATTTAGTATGAAAAATTGTCTAAAATTGTATATCAAAAAAATTAATTCACGAGTAATTATATAACAAGTATAAACAATGTGAAATGCACATTCAAAAATGCTAGTTATAATAATAGTGGACTATATATAATTTAATATTATCTTTCATTTTTCTATATTTTCTTAATAATTTTATTTATAAATATATTAAATCACCTTGTAATTCTTAATTGTAAGTGTGTTAAAATATGTTATATAATATGTTTAATCATTAATTACATATATATCTTATAGTTAAAAGATCATATAATTAAGAAATAGCTAAAATATATATATACCATGTATTAACAACTAATTTTTATTTTTATTTTTATTTTTGTCAAACTTAATTTACAAGAATGTCAACGATTTGATTTAGTATGATTTAAAAATAATTTCTTAATAAAATTAAAATTTTTGGTTTAATATTTTTTAGTAAAAAACAAGCATGACTATCTATCAATCCCTTAAAATTTTAATTTTTAATTAAGAGTAAATAGAGAGTTGAGATCAATAATTTTATTTATTTATGTGTGTGTATATATATAAAATAATTTTTAAATTTTAATAGAATAAAGAAAACGAAATGAGAGAAACAGAGAGCAAAAGCAAAAATAGAAAATTTATCTTGTGACTAGAAAGGATTCAAATTGTTCGAGTGATTTCATTCAAGGAAAAATAGGTCCACTTCAGATAATATCATCATTATTAGCCCATAGATAAGTTTTAGCCTATATTAAATAGGGGTTATTATCACTCAAACTCATTAATTTTGTAAGTTATTTCAATTAATTCAGTTAATTTTATTTTTTTTAATTTAATTTTAATTTAAGTATCATTAAAGTTAGATATTATAAGTTTTCAATTTAACTTGAGCTAATTTTCACTCACAATCACTTAAATTTAGGTATTTTTCAATGTAATCACTCAACTTTCAATTTCTTTCTTAAAACTCAAAATTTTTTCAATTTTATTAATCATTTTAATATTTTTTAATATATTTTGAAATTTATTTTAAAATATTAAAATTTAAATTTCTACTTTTAAATTTGGGTATACTTAGTGTAGTACTATTTATTTATAATTTGAAATAATAAATTGAAATAATTATGTTTTCTATATTATTATTATTATTATTTAAGAATATTGAATTTTAAATTAATAAAAGATATTTTTGGGTTTAATGTTAATTTATTAATTATATAATAAAGATTATATAATTAAAAATTATTAATAAAATAATAAATCTAAAAAGAATTGATGGAACCCATAGGTCTATATACGGCATTGCATTTATTATTGGTCCCTATATTGCTGCAATTGTCATTGAGCATGAACATCGTGCTACATTTGCCTAATAATTATATAGTACGAGATATCTAATTTTAGGTAGCTTCCCAACTAAAACAATTAATTGATCAAAGAGGAAACAATATTTTTAGACATTCATCTTCATGGAAGAGTGTTCACAGTATAAATCTTTGATTAAAAGGGTTCAAATTGTCTAATAAAAATTCAAAGTCTTTAATTTTTATCAATATATATATTAAATAATTTTATTTTTATAGTTATAGAACGATTCTATAAAAAATAAAAATTAACAATTACAAAATTACTATCATCACTCAATTAATTTTTTCAATCAGTATCTAAATAAATGATTATTCAGTAACTTAAGGTTGATATATAAAATCTTCCTTTTTAATTCAATACTGTAATTTAACATAATGTGCTATTCACCTAATATGAAAGGGAACTGCTTATTTTTTTTATATAATTAAAATTTTATTAATAAATTAAAAAAAAGATAGAAGAGTTATTTAGAACTTTAAAGTTATGCTAAATAATTATATAAGTTCTTAAAGTATTATGGGTCTAATAAAATCCTTCAATATTTAAAAAAATTAAATAAGTCCTTTAAATTTTAAAAAATAGATTAAATAAGTCTTTTTACTATTTTATGGATAAATAAACTTTTTTATTATTTGATGGAAATTTGCTATATTATGGAGTAAATTGATAAGTTACTATTTACAAAATAATTTAAAAAACTTATCTAAAAAAGTTTCTTGAACCTATAGAGAAATTTTTTTAATTATTTGATAAAACATAATGTATTAATCTTTTTAATTATTTGATAAAAAAATAATTTATTAATTTATTTCAGAATATAATAAATAATTACTAAGATATTATAAATTAAATATGTAAAAGTATTGATGAGAACCTATAATTAAAAGATTTTCATAAATATGTTTAGTTGAATTTATATTAAAGGTAAATTATAATTTATTTTTTTATTTATTTTTAAAAAATTAAAAATTTTATTTATTTTCAAAATTATAAAAAAACTTATTTAATTTATTTTTAAATTTAAAAAATTTATTTAACTTTTTTTTAAAATTTAAAAACCTTATTTAAACTTTAAAACATTTTAAAAGTTTACATAACTATTACTGTATTCTTTACGAATTAAAATAGACTTTTTACGTAAAAAAATATATACAATGTGAGAGCATCCATATTTTAATTGGACCACTTAAAATGAATTCCTAACTGTCCAACTGGCTCTATCATAAGTGGTTTTCTTTATTGAGGCCAGAGGATCCCCACTTCGTACGGAGGGTCCAGGACACTGACCAAAGACCTAGAATTAATTTTGATGACTGTAAACTAGGCTGATGAGTGACCTATTATTAGGGTAGGTTCAGGTTCTGTCTGCAATTTAATTCTGGCGCATGGGTTAGGTTGTGTTTAAATTGATGCATTTAAAACTATAAATTTGGGTTTGGATCAAATAATTTGAATTTGAATCTCTATGAAATTCAAGGAAATTATAGATATTTAAAAAAGTAAAAATTTGAAATACTAATAATATAACATATGTTATTTGAAATTTAAAATCTATTTAAGATTTTTTACTTTTCTAATACTTACTTTTATTTTATATTTTAAATTTAAAATTTTTTTAATTATTTAAACAAAATATTTTAAAATTTTAAATTTTTAATTTTTTTATCAATGAATAAAATACACTCAAACATGAGTTAATAATAAAAATAAATCACTGTTAAAATTATAATAATTTTAATAAAATTTTTATTTTTATATAGTCTACACAAACACATATTTTATATTTAATATGAAATATTAAAAAATTAATATTTAAGTACGTCATTCAAAATCTAAATTTTAAATAAAAAAATAATCATTTATAATCCAAGTAAGCTAAACTTTACGGTGATTAAAAAAAAAAAAAACTCTATAAGTAACTCCATCCCCTTATCTTCTGCAAGATATCAAGATTTTTTTGGCATGGCATGTCACTAAGAATGGCATGTTCTTGGTTCGTAGTGCTTATCATCTTGCAATTATTATTTATTATTATTTCTATTGTTAAATTTTTAGTAGCAATAATAATAATTATTATTATTAATTTTTTTAATAATAGTAATAATAATAAATAATAATTTATTAATAATTATTTATGTTGCTATTGAATATTAACTTTATAATAATAAAATTAATATCATTACAAAATTTTTTGTTAGTAATTCTAACATCTCATGTAGTGAGATCTTGATTTAGAGGGCAAGGAGAAATTCTCCATGATTTTATGGGATTTATGGAATAAAAGGAATAAGGGAAGAGAAAAGAGAAATTTTTCGAAAAGGAAAAGATCGATAATAATTTTAAATAAGTGTTCAAAATTTTTTAGAGAAATATTTAATAGATATGTGTTTTTAATCTTTTACACTCAGATAAAAAAATAATATTAAAATTACTAACGTGACATTAATATCAGTGCAATGTCAGTCACCTCAGTAACATGCCAGTAAATAAAAAATATATAAAATAATAATAAAAAAAATAAACAGTTATTCACTCTCATAAGTTGGAGAAATTAACAGAGGGGACATGAAAAAAAAGTTCGAAGGGAATGCAGATATTTCTCTTCTATTTTTTCACAATTTTATTAATTATAAAAAAATTCTATTATCATATATTAATGTCGAATATATACATGAATATTAAATTTTAGACATTCAAAAATAATAACACTTATGGTATTCTTAGTTTACGTTAATTGAGATTTTTTTATTGTCATTTCTATATTAATTTAGTGTATTTAAAATTATTATTTAAAAATATTTTTTAATAAAATTAAATTTTACTTTATATATATATACACACACAGCAATAATTCATTGTGATTGATATATATTATTGACAGGACACAATTTTTTTTTTATTAAAATGCTAATTTAAATCCCAAAATAGTCATCACTTGATCTATAAATATCCATAGCTTGGCTTAGGCTATTTCAAAGCGAAGCAACATAGCGGAGTTGCTTATCCAAAAACAAAAAAGATACTCAACATAGCTTGAATGAACATGTTCGGGTCTACACTGATAATAGCAGCATTTCTCTCCATTGTTTTTATTCTTCTTCTTCTATGGCTTTCGAGGTGGAATAGAAGAAGTAGCTATGTAAGCATCGATTGGCCTGTTTTCGGGATGATTCCTGGTCTTCTTTGCAACTTGTCTCATATCCATGATTTTGCCACTTTTATTCTTCAACAAAATAAAGGCACTTTTCTGTTCAAAGGACCTTGGTTCTTTGGCATGGATTTTTTGTTGATTAGCGATCCCATGAACGTCCATTATGTTCTGAGCAAGAACTTCCCCAACTATCCCAAGGGCCCTGAGTTCAGAGAGATTTTTGAACCTCTGGGAGATGGAATTTTCAATTCTGATTCTGATAGCTGGAGCATTCAGAGGAGAATATTTCACTCTTTATTAGTCAAGAACAAGAGGTTCGATTTGGCTGTAGAGATCACTTTGAGGCAAAAGATCTTAAATGGCTTATTTCCACTTCTGGAAAATGTTTCACAAGTAGACATGCAAGATGTGTTTCAGCGATTCACGTTTGATAATATCTGCCGGTTGGTTTTAGGCTTTGATCCAAATTCCCTTTCTATTGAATTCCCTGAAATTGCTTATCAGAAAGCTTTTGATGATATAGAGGAGATCATCATTTACCGGCATGCATTGCCTGCAAGCATTTGGAAGTTGCAAAGATGGCTTCAGATTGGGAATGAGAAGAAGTTCAAGAAATCTTGGAAGATTTTTGATGATTTTTTGGAGCAATGTATTATAAGAAAGCGAGAGCAAGTAGGCCAAAGCTGCAAAGATCAAATGGAAGGAGAGGGTTTCGACTTGTTAACATACTTTCTGGCAGAAGATAATGATTTTGCAAAAGTAGCAGCAGAAAGTGGCATTCTGATTAAATCAAACAAGTTTCTAAGAGACATGGCATTTAATCTCTTGGTAGCTGGGAGAGACACCATAGGTGCTGGTCTTGTCTGGCTCTTCTGGCTTGTCGGAACTCACCCATTTGTAGAGCAAAAGATTTTGGAAGAGATCAAAGCAAATTTAGGTGCAAAAACAAGTGAAAAATGGAGGGTTTTCAGTATTGAAGAGGGAAGGAAACTAGTTTATCTACATGCAGTTATATGTGAAGTTTTGAGGCTGTATCCACCAGCACCTTTCGAACACAAAGTGGCAATTGAAGAAGATATTTTTCCAAGTGGACATAATGTTCCTAGAAATATGAGGATTCTGTTCTCTTTCTACGCAATGGGCAGGATGGAAGAAATATGGGGTAAAGATTGCTTGGAATTCAAACCAGAGAGGTGGATTTCAGAGGGAGGAAGAATCAAACATGTGCCGTCTTACAAGTTCGTAGCATTCAATGCAGGACCCAGGAGTTGCATAGGTAAGGAGTTGGCATTCATACAAATGAAAGCGATTGCTGCTTCTGTTATATGGAATTATTCTCTTCAAGTGGTTGAAAACCATTCTGTTAGTCCAAATGTTTCTGTATTACTTTATACGAAAAGAGGTTTGAAGGTTAGGGTTTTAAAGAGATTTTCTCCTTGAAGATATTAATCTACCTCATGGAATCACTTATGTGTAATTAGTTAATAAGTTGGTCATTAAGCAAATCTAGAAGTTTTTGTATTCCAATGTTATCTATGCAAGTCTTATCTTAGAATCGGATATATATACCTTATTAATGTATGAATATCACGTTATGCAAAATTATGGTAAGTCCAGTCTAAAATTATATGGTGCAACCTATTTAAAAATATGATTTATTAAATTTTTATTAGTTAGATATATTTTAATAAAATCGATCTCTAAAATAAATTCACTTCAAAGTAAGCACTCCATTATTTTTTTTATTTATCTATTTTATTATTACTATTATTTAATATGAGAAAAAAAATCTTAAATTTAGAATTAATAAGTAAAATTATTAAAAACATAATTAAACAACAAAGTACTCATTTTATAAAATATTAAAATGAACAAAATTGTACCGTACTTACAAAAACAAACAACAGTGATAATTACCTATTTATCTTAAAATCATATCAGATCACATCAAACAAAAACATACTCTTCAGACCTCTATACCTTCTATGAAGATGGATTACTATCTCCTTCTATGAAGATGGATTACTATCTTCTCTCCCGTCTCTACCTGCCAGGCACTCTTCTCCTCGAGCCATTTTTTGTGTAGCAACACTCATCAAATTGTTTAATTGTGTCATCTGCTGCAGAGAAATTGACGAGGCTTTTATGAAAAATGATAAATTGGAGGCTTTGCCATTCCTAGACTGACGCATTCACTTGAATCTCGTACTGAAAACACCTTCCGTAATCTTTCAGCAGAAAGGGCTACTCTTTTATTAGTTGGCTCAAGCACCAGGGCATATTTAAAGTCTACAGGCACACAAGTGTCAATGAGATTAACTAAGATTTAAATTTAAACTCCATATGGTGAATCAATGAAGGGGAAAAGAAGGGAGGGGATGGAGAATGCAAGAAGAGAGAGAGGGGAAAGATTTTTAAGTCTATCTTTTTGCTGGGATTGGTTGAAAATGGAAGGAGAGAAAATGAGGAGAAAGGAACTTGCTTTTGTTTGGCTACCAAGAGTTTTGAAAAAAAAAAAAGAAAAAATCTTCAAAGTTAAAATTATTATATCCTCCATTCATTTAGAAGCTATAACACACTTTTGTTTATCACAACAGAATAACAGTTGTATCATATTAATGATTGGGGTTGTGCACCGTTCTCGAAGGTCTCGCACTAAATCGAAAAATTGTATCGAACCTATAAAAATTATGCTGAATTAAAGTTATTTTGATTTGATTTTAGCTCTTCACTAAAAACCGAACTAAAATCATACCAAAACCGAATCGAAACTGAATTTATACGAGTTTTTTTTATGTTTTTTAAATGTATTATATATTTTTAATATATATATATATATATATATATATATATATATATATATATATATATATTAATTCATAATTATATTTAGTATCTTATAGTTAAATATTGTATCATTAATAAATAGTTAAAATATGTATATTATATTATATACTTATACTATTGTATTTTATAATATACTTAATTCTAAATTATATGTGCACTTTATAGTCAAAGATTATATATTTAAAAATATCTAAAAGACGTATTATATGATATATTATGTATTAATAATTCAATTTAAAATTTAAATGCTAATTAAAATATAACTTTTTTAAGGAAATAATTACATAAAATTATTTCAAAAACTAATAAACGAATAGGAACTGAAGAACTGAGAACGTATTGAACTAAAACCGAAACAACGAAAAACCAAACCAGAATTGTACAGAAGTTTTGATTCGATTCCAGTTCCTAAGTAGACCTCGAATCAAACCAAAATCGCACACCCTTATTAATGACATTATAATAATTGGAAAATACCAAAAAGAAAGAGCTTCTTTTTGTTTAGTTTAAATTCAGATAATATTAGATAAATTACATATTAATTTGAGCTTATATAAGTGATTGAGTAATTTTATACATCAAAATGACTAGTCAATTTAATATTACAATCAAACTATTTATTTATTGCTCTTTTACTTTATATTCTTTTAACGTGAAATTCTCAATACTCCCCTTGTTATTTAAGTGATTGAATTATTTTACATATCAAAATGATTAACAAATTTAATATTTTAACCCAATCACTTATATATTGCCATTTTACTGCATATTATTTCAATGTAGGATTGCCAATATTTCCCCTTATTATATAAGTTATTAAGTTACTTTATACATCAAAATGATTAATCAATTTAATATTACAGCCCAACCACTTATATATTACTCTTTTACTTCATATTCATATTTTTTCAACTTGAGATTCCTAATGCTTTTCAAATATAACCACTCTATCAATTATCATGGTGATTTTGAAGATACCCTTACAAAAAAATAATCAATATGACTAACTATAAAAATCCCCTCAAGATATTTTTTAATATACACTTTGCTCTTTGCTATTTCAAAATTAGCAATTTTGATCCTTGTGATATGCTAATGGCTCTACACTTTAGTCCTTTGACTTAAAAAATTATAAAATCTTGGGATAATTACACAAATACACCATGTGGTTTAGAACTATCACTTCAGGGACAACTTTCATGTCTATCAAAACAGTACCTCGAGTTATTCTCCGTTAACGACTCACTAATTTGTTACCACGTAATTTCAAAAATATTGCCGCGCATTATGTAAATATTCCATTTTTGTAAGATCCAGCACAGCCAACATAGATAAAAAGTCGATAAACAAGGAAAAATCTACTTAACAGGCAGAAGATGCATATAAAATATGATGCTATCCTCACCATCAATTGCCTCCTTATAATAACTAAGCATCTCTCTTGCTGTGCCTCAGCGTAAATAGGCCTTTACATTTTGAATGAATGAAGAGCAGGAAACGATGTTACAGGATTCAATAATGGCCTTCAGACATTCTATGACAAAGAACACAAGAAATAAAAAGAGACTTCCATTGAAATGTTCAAAATTAAACCGTAGGTCACAAGAGATATAATGTATATATCCGAACCTAGGAGGATGGCAGGTGAGTTCTCAAAACCCTAACTTTGAGGGATTTCACTAGATGAAAGATTTTGAACAAATTTGATCATATTTTACTCAACCAATCAATGGATTTTACTCAAATCCATTAATTCTTCAAGATCCCTCCTCTGGAATCGCTAAAACAAAACACGCCCTTAGATCATCAAAAACGTATGTGTTTGCAATAAGGAGATCTGGTTTTGCCAAAATGATAATATAAACAAAGAAATTCAACAAGGAAAACAACTTGATCTTTATGGATCAGCTGAAGACCCCTTGCTGGCTAATATCACATGAGAGATTCTATTGAATAATTAAACTGACCACGTCACATCGATTTACTGATTCAACCGTTGAATCGATCGGGTCACACTAGATCACTTAGTTATCTAATTTAATTACAATTTTGAACTGATTTGAAGGCCACTTCACCAATTTACTGATTCAACTAGCCGATTTGATCTAAATTTAATAGCTATTATTTCACCCATTTGTTATTGTTTATCCTTATAATGATAATTTATTTAATTTACATATATATAATTTCCCAGAAAAAACAAGGGCGCTACAAAATTAGTAATCTATTGCGTCTTTTTGCAAGAATTTTTTTAATGTGTATATATATATATATGTTTGCTTTGTCTTAAATATTAGGAAAAAATAACTACTTTGGCAAGCAAGGACATGGCAAAGCCAGCCCATGCTTGACCCAGTGCTATCCATATCAAATTTCTTAGTGTAGGTTTAGTTTATTACAAGCTCTAAAAGTTCACACGTGTTGCGGATATTATTATTTTTATTTATTTTTTAATATAATTAATAAATAAAAAATATTTATACTTAAAATATATTCAATTTTATTTTATAACAATAATATAACTATTATACTTATAAATTATAAATAATTTTTTTAGAAATTATTAAAGTCATTTAATCAATTTAAAAGTAAATAAAATTCAATTATTAGTTACTTATAAACTAAATTTGCACATTTAATTGGGAGAGAATAATATTCGGTTTAAACCAAATAAATCGAACCAAACAGACTTAATTCAATAATTCAATTCGATTTTTAAGATAATTTAGTTCGATTAGATTTTACATTTTAAGAATTTCGATTATTTTAATTTGGTTTGGTTTTGAAGAGAAAAAAATTAGTTGAATTGAAATGAATCGAATTGCTTTATTTATTTTTAAATTGATTTATTTTTATAGAGAATTTATGAATTATATGTAATTATATATATATAAATTATTTAATTTAATTTATTAATGGTTATTAGGTTCAAATAAATGTCAAAATCAAACCAAATAATTTGAAAATAAATCTAAATTAAAAAATCAATCAAAACTCAAAAATTGATTAGTTTGAATCGAACCAAACCGAAATAAAGTGGTTTGTTTCAATTCATTTTTTATTCATTTCAGTTTAATTCGATTTCTAAAATATGATAATTCAGTTAATTCAGTTTTAATTATTCAGTTTGGTTTGGTTTGAACTAAATGCTCAGCCCTATATTTAATATACTGAATAACTCTAAATAAATATTATGAAAAACTTTATAGATATTATTTTTTTAATATTTTTTACATAATAATAATTATATTACTATTTTAAAATAGTAGTTTATAAAAAGAAAAAAGGTGGTGTAAGTAATATTAGTAAAATAGATTAACAACATAATATGGAATTCTGATATTTCATTTATATAACGTTAATGTATAAAGTGAAAGTCATTATATCACAAAATAGAAATACCGATAATAACAACTAATGTAAATTTCATAATGAAATAAAATAATAAAAAAATTAAAATGATAATAACAAAAAAAGAAAAAGAAAAATTAATTTGAATTTATGTGATTTAAAAATTAAAATAAATTAATAAAATTTAAAACAATTAATAAATAAAATATCCAAATGACTTGAAGGGCCCATTTATTTTAGTTTAGAAGATTCAACTAATTAAAAAAGGAAAAAATAATAATAAGTTAGCATTTTAAAAGATTTCAAAGTATATCATTGAAAATTGAAAAAAAAGTTTTTACTTTTAACAATGAAAAAAAATATTTTAAAAAATTAAGATATTAAAAATAAAGAATCAAAACAGGTAAGATAAAATGTAATTCACTTTATTATAAATAAAATTATTTTTAATAATGATTAAATAATTTAAAAACAATTAAAATTGAAATCAAAATTTGAAAAGGGAAATAATTTGAATATATATATATATATATACTGCTCTTTAAGATGTTATAATTTTGGGGCTATTAAATTTCTTCAAAACAAAAATGAAAAGGAATAAAAATGAAAATGATAAAATTGCCTTATAAACAGTAAAAAGGTTGTTTGTTTTGGTTATATATAATAATTAGTCTTTTTCAGGTTTTCTAAGTCAAAATAGTAACATCTGTGACTTTCCTTTTAGAAGCCAACTCTTACAAGTCTAAATTTAGGATATAACTCTGCAAGTCCATCATGCATGTGTATAATACGCATTGGCATTCACATTGTTTGTAACATATTAAAGCTTAAATTTCAAGAAAGAAATGAGCATCAATTTTAAAGAAATTAGAAGGTTTCTGGTGCTCTTTGAGATCATTTGAAATGGACATACTTCCAAAAAGCTTACACCAAATAGAACCTTACACCAAATCATGGTGACAACCTCTGCATTGAACTCGGATTTCATAACTTAAATGTTCTGCAATTTTTGGGAAGATATTAGATATCAATGCATAAAATCTTACAGAAATATCGAATCAAATTAAATCAGAATTGATCAAATATTGAAAAACCAAACTAAAATCTTATTGAAAATTCATTTGTATAATCAATTGTTTTTAGTTTTTTTTTTTTCTCAAACTTAATTTACAAGAATCTGAACGGTTTGATATAGAATGATTTAAAAATAATTTCTTAATAAAATTGAAAATTTTGGTTTAATACTTTTAAGTAAAAACCAAGCAATGACAGGCGGGGTACGAAAGGATAGCTATACTTCCTTTGCTTTGCTACCTGGTCTTCCCTCCGAAAGAAGTGAATCCATAGTAACCATAGAAAGGGAAACTATTTGAACAAGGGCAAGCGAACCAGAGAAAGCATATTTGTAGTTGGAAACCATTCCACTAGTTATGGAAAATGATTGACATCTGCTCTTGTCTATGGTACGTCTGCTCTTGTCTATGGTGCTCCCCTCTTCCCAATCCCCTCTCATCGATCCACCTCTACCAGAGGTAAAAATCCAGGTTCTGATAAAAGGAAAGCTTCTTTGAGTCTCTTTGATGCAAGGGGATTGACAGGGTTATCAGTTCCTTATTGAGAGTAAATTGAATGTTAGCATGTATTTAATAGACTTTCATGTATAAACCTAACAAATTTTTCTAATTAAAATGTTAATATTTGTATATTGAATCAATTAAACGGAAAAAAAATTAATTAGCTTATATTAATTATATTAGCTTATTTTTTATTGGTCAAATTAAAATAAAAAAAATTAATGACTTATATTTTTAAATTTTTTTAAAGTAAAACAAATAATTTTAAAAAAACTAAAATTGTAGGTGAAACACATTAAAAGATACATAGATTTTAATGTTATGTTTATCATTGGCCTCTCAAATTTAAATGCAGGACATCTTGCATTCATTGAGGGATGAAGTTAGAAAATTTTTTAAGTCGGGTCAATTATAATACATTAATAAAATATTCACACACATATATGTGCTTGTGTGTACATATGCACACATAGATATATATATATATATAATATGCAGTAAATATAGTACATAAAAATAATAAAAAATATCAATTTATAAAATTTTTTCATCGATTAAAAAAATTATAACAAAAAAAATATAATAAATATAGGTTCAAAAAATTATTGTATTATTATATCAAATCCTTACATAAGATTCAAAGTGTAAAAATAAACATAAACTCCAAATAATTAGATTATGTGGTATAATAGCATAAAACTAAAAATAATAATAATCATTAAAATTAAATTGACATAAAAATTAAAGATTAAAAAAATAATAAAGTAAATATATCAGATAAAAAATTGCTATTTAAGCGGATTAAATCAAAATTTGTGCATCAATAATTTCATTTACTTGTATAAAGGTAAATAAAATAATTTTTTTAAGTTTAATAAAATAAAGAAGAGAAAGTAAAGTGAGAGGGATGATAAAAAAAGAATATTTACCTATAAAATGAGAAGGAGAGCAAAAATAAAAATATAAAAATTTCATCTATTTTAGATTGGATGATAAGAAATTATTAGATTAATTTGCATTTAATTTTCAATTAACAATTTCTATTCAATTTTTAATTTGAAAATATAAAAATTTGGATAAATAATTTTACTAAATATTTGTATTTTTTAATGAGAACAAAATAATTTTATTGCTTTTATCCATGCTAAGTTTTTTCCTGGTTTCATTAATAAAATTTTAGTTTATGAAAATTAATTTTATTCCTTCAATTTAATTCATAATATATAACCTATAAATTATTAGAGAGACTAATAAAAATTATGAGGAGGCCAATTAATAAAAAAAAATAAAAAATTTATGATACCAATTAAAGATTTTTTTAAAATATTTGAAGACTAATAAAAAATTTAGAGATTAATTAATAAAGAATAAAATTTTATTATACTTAATAAAATATTTTTAAAAATTTGTGGGGCCAAGGCTTATAATATAATAATACACTATATTTTAAATGTTATTCATTAATTTTGAAGGTGTCAATAAAAATAATTAAAAATTATTAATTATGTAATAAATATAAAAACTTTTTTATGAAAGTTTGGTGGTCAATTCCCTACGCCACTATATTCATTGTTGGCCTCTACATCTAAATGTTGTGTATTTCACTAAAAATGAATATCATGGCATCTTTTATAAGTCACGTATCATATGAATATATGTTGTCTTTTATCTCATAATTAATAATTTTTAAAAATTACTAATTATATATTATATGTAAAAAAAAAATGATGAAAGTTTGGTGATCAACTTTCTTTGCCACTGTATTTATCTTTGGCCCCTACATCTAAATTGCGTACCTCATTGAACACAAATATCATAGTATTTTTTTATAAGTCATGTATCACATGAGTATCTAGTGTCCTATATCTCATAATTAAAGAGTTTTAAAAATTATTAATTACATAATATATGTAAAAAAATTTTGATGAAAGTTTGATGATCAACACTTTTCACCATTCTCTTAAACATTGTATTCATTGTTGGCCCCGACATCTAAATGTGGCGTATCTCACTAAACATAAATATTGTAGTATCTTTTATAATTCATGTATCACATGAGTATCTTGTATCCTTTGCCTCATAATTAATGAGTTTTAAAAATTACTAATTATATAATATGTAACACCCCTAATTTTTAAATTAATTTTTTTATGGATAGATATTAATATTTTATTTTGTTTAAATTTTAGAAAATTATTTGAAATTTTTCAGATTTTAGAAATCGGGTTCGATTTTCTGAAAATATAAAACTTTGATGATTTTTAAAAATTAATTTAAAGACCACGTGGCAAAACTAAAAATATATTTAGACTCTACGAATTTTTCTGAGTTTTCTAGAATTTTTTCGGAATTTTTGGGCCTCATTTTCGGTCCCAAGGCAGAGTAAAAATTCAAAATTTTGTATCCTGAATCGAACTGGCCGAATCAAACCAGATCGGATTGGATCGGTCGAATTAGACCGGCCCATTTCCTTTTCTTCTTCCTAGGGGTGTGCAAACGGTCGGTTCGGTTTCAAACCGAACTGAACCGATAAAACTGAAAACAGAAAATTAAAAATTTTAAAAACTGAACCAAACCGATTAATAAGAGAAAACCGAACTAAATTGAACCGATAAATATCGGTTCGATTCAGTTTTAAACTGATCAAACCGAAATTTATAAAATTTCATATTTTTAACATTAAAACATAAAAACAAAAAAAAATTAGAAATCAAAACTCAAAAATCTTAAGGTTCAGTTCGGTTTTCTTTGATTTTGGTTCGATTCGATTTGGTTCGATTTTTTTATTTCCTATATATATTAATAATTTCGGTTCGGTTCATTTTTTTTTATTTTTTTTATAAAAATAACCGAACCGAACCGATTAACTGAAATTATCAAAATTATAAATCGAATCGAACCGATTGAATTTTAAAACCGAACCGATTGAACCGAATTGAATATGTTCGGTTCGATTTTTCGGTTTAAACCAAAAACTGCTCTCCCCTACTTCTTCCCTCCGTGCGTGCCCGACACTCTCTCTCTCTCTCTCTCTCTCATTTTCTCTCTCCTCTCTCCTCCCTCCTCCACTTACTGCTCCACTGCCGCCCCAGCCTTCCTAGCTCGCCGGCGCACCACCCGAGCCTGTCCCCCTCGCCGGCCGTCGCCTAAGGCACCGGGAAAACACACCTAAAGACGCCCCAACACGCAACGCGCCGATTCGGCTTCTGGAGTGGATTTCGACCGATCCGGCCACCAATTGGATCAGGTCTTGTGCCAAACCTCATCTACACCTCAAGAGCTTTCCATAGACATCAAGAACATCAAAATTCATCGAGCAGTTTGCCCAATTTTTGTTTGGGAAGTTTTAGCCCATTTCGACTTTTGGGCTAAATTTCTCGCAAACCGTGAACCCCACGAGAAAACTAAGAGTACCGGAGTGCTCTACTCGTCGAGAGCTTCGCGGCAATACTAATTTCAAAATTTTTCGATACCATTTTTTAGTGGGTCCCACGAAACTTTATAGTGTTTTTCTGAGTACTAAATGAGCTTAGAAAATTTCATAAAAATTATATACTAACCCCCATGTTGTGGGCTTCGTGTAGGTACCATCAATTCGTGAAAATTCAACGGTTTCCTAGGTCTGTAAATTTCGAGCCGGGCTGACATGCTATCGAAAAAGTCTTAGAATTGGATCTAGATTTTGACTACCCCATTGTTGTCAGATGTCCCGAGCGCATTCCTGGGGTCGAAATCGGCATAGGTAAACCTGAACCTTATTTTTTCTTAATTATCTAGCGCTTGAATTTGATTAAAAATCTATAAAATATTTGTGGTAGGTTAGAAAATTATAATTCATTTTGCATTAGCTTAGTAATAATGCTAAGGACCGCGAGGCAAAATTTTAAAATTTTTAGAGTTCATTTGGGTAGTTTTTGCAAAAAAGGTTAATTATAAGGACTAAACTGTAATTTTTCACATTATGATTGTTGACTATTTGGATGGGCTCAGGAGGGGCTATGTGATGTGATTGAGTTGTGGATGTATGATTTGTGGATATAGAAGTGCATTTTGAGCTCTTTTGCAGGTTGGGTAGGTCCTAGGTATAGGGAAGACTCTGCTGGATTTTCGGCACGACTTAGGACATGTTTAGTCTTTTCTTAGTTTGTGTTAAGTCAAATATATTAAATAATTATAATAAAATTGTCAGGTGAGCCGGGACAGCCTTCCTCCTTCGCCCAGCCGCCACAGTGACTTCGGTTAAGTCTGTGAGTAAAATATTAATTTTAATTATAATTTCGATATTATTATACGTTTAAGCATGCTCATGCATCATTTATAAATATATATCTATGTAGTTAAATATTAGGCATGATTTATGTTGCATTTTAAATTGATGAAGTGTTATGAATGTTGTTTGTGGTAATTTGGAGCAGTGTGTGTGCGTTGGCATACGTGTGGTATGGTATTGGGTATGGATAGGATGGGTAGACATGGCTTGAGAGACACTCGCTGGAATCCGGTCCTTTATGGATAAGTCGGGATAGACACAGCTTGAGAGACACTCGCTGGGACCCCGCACTTGGTTTATTAAGCGAAAGTCCGGCTTGAGAGACACTCGTTGGCAGAGGTTGGATTAAGAGGGCTGTATAGGGGATCAGCTCCCATATATGTATTTCTTGACAGTGTTGGGCGTGTGAGTGCTCCAAATTGCCTTTTTGCTGTTATGATATGAAAATTATGACGATGTTACATTTCACTCCACAGGGTGCATTAGCTTTAGATAACTATAGAGATTATGGTTAAAATTGATATTTTACTCTCTGAGTCGAACGCTCACTCCTGTTCATCTATTTTTCCAGGCTACAGGAGGATTATTTGTTGTGGCTAACCTGCTCTTCTTCTTCGCAGGTCCATTAATAGTATTTAATGTATTTTGTATAATTGAGTTAAATTTTAGACTCCTCATGTGTTAGAAGTACTTATTTTTATTTTGGGCCTATATTATAAAAGTTATGTTGGACCTGTAAAATTATTGACTGTATGCATGATGGGATTGGATGAGGAAACTGAGCTCCCATTTGAGTTATGACATTTTGATTATGTGGAGGGTGAGCTGAGCTCCCCAATTTATTATATATTGTGTTTACAGGTCAGGCGAGTCAAAAACTCCCTATTAAATGGTCCATTTTATGGCCGGACTCTGTCCAGTTGAATTCTTGAAATTGGGTCCAAATGGGCCTTAGAGTTTGATTGAGGAATAGTTAGGCTTACTACGGGCCTTGGGGGCTTTAGACTGGCCCAGGTCCTAGTGTCGGTTCGGCCCATAGGTTGGGTCGTGACATAATATATGTAAAAAAAATATTTGATGAAAGTTTGATGTTCCATTCTCTTTACCTTTTTATTTGTTGATGGCTCCTACATCTAAATGTTACATATCTCACTAAACATAAATATCGTAGTATCTTTTATAAGTCATGTGTCACATGAGTATCTAGTATCCTTTGTCTCATAATTAATGAGGTTTTTTTTTTTTTTTTTTATGTTAAAGTTTGCTACTTTAGGTGGCTTCTTAATGCTCACAACTCAAAGAAGAAACAATATTTTGGACATTCATCTTCAATGACTTATAAAATTATATAATTAACTTTGCATCTATTTTGCATTTATATAAAATGTAAATTATATAAAATTTAAATGTAAAATTCATCTTAAATTATTTGTTTTTAATAATATACTTTTTGAGGAAAAAATTTATTATTCTCTTAATGATAAATTATTTATTTCTAAAGATGAAGTTTTTGAGACAAAAAAAACTTATTAGTCTCTAAATGTTATATGTTTCTAATTAATTCACTACAATTAATTTTAATTGAATAAAAAGCTTTAATTATTTTTTTAATTTGTCAATAAAAAAGTTCTTTTTCCCATGTCAAAAAAATATATATTTTTAATAACTAATTAAACTATATATGAGTAAATTATATTAGATGTTAAGTGTGTATATAAATTATAAAGAGTTAAATAATAACAGTAATTTAAAAAAAAAATTAAACATGTAATATACACATATATACTTCTCTTATATTATATTTGTATGTATTAAAATGAAGATATTATATACTTCTCTTTCAATCTAATTTGCATATGATTAAAGTTTTTAATCAACTTATTGTTCTTAATTATTAAGCTAATAATGTTAATAATAAAAAGTTGCAATTAATCACATATATAATAATGAATTTTGAAATCTTAAAAAATTTTTTAAATATCAATCAAAATAAATCATATATTTCTATTATATAAGAACTTGTACTTGTATCTCAAAGTAATTTTAAAATTAAATAATTTAAAAAAAAACTAAAAAATTAGGTGAAAACACTTCCACATCTAAATGTTGCGTATTTCACTAAAATTGAATATTGTGGCATCTTTTATAAGTCATGTATCATATGAGTATCTGGTGTCTTTTACCTCATAATTAATAATTTTTAAAAATTACTAATTATATAATATATGTAGAAAAAAAATTGATGAAAGTTTGGTGATCAGCTCTCTTTGCCACTATTTTTATCTTTGGCCCCTACATCTAAATTGCATACCTCATTGAACATAAATATCATGATATTTTTTGTAAGTCATGTATCACATGAGTATCTGGTGTCCTATACCTCATAATTAATGAGTTTTCAAAATTATTAATTACATAATATATGCAAAAAATTTTTTATGAAAGTTTGATGATCAACACTTTTCACCATTCTCTTTGACATTGTATTCATTGTTGGCTCCTACATCTAAATGTTGCGTATCTTACTAAACATAAACATCGTTGTATCTTTTTTATGTTATGTATCACATGAGTATTTTGTGTCCTTTGCCTCACAATTAATGAGTTTTAAAAATTAATAATTATATAATATACGTAAAAAAATTGATGCAAGTTTGGTGATCAGCTCTCTTTGCTACTGCATTTATCATTGGCCCCTACATTTAAATTGCGTATCTCATTGAACATAAATATTACAGTGTCTTTTATAAGCATATATCACATGAGTATTTGGTGTCGTCCTATACCTCAAA
Organism: Hevea brasiliensis; assembly: GCF_030052815.1. Taxonomy (NCBI): domain Eukaryota; kingdom Viridiplantae; phylum Streptophyta; class Magnoliopsida; order Malpighiales; family Euphorbiaceae; genus Hevea; species Hevea brasiliensis. The sequence goes on from NC_079505.1 coordinate 7,085,332, forward strand.
ATTAATGAGTTTTAAAAATTATTAATTACATAATATATGTAAAAATTTTTTTATGAAAGTTTGATGATCCATTCTCTTCACCATTTTATTTATTGATGGCCCCTACATCAAAATATTGCATATCTCACTAAACATAAATATTGTAATATCTTTCATATATAAGTCATGTATCATATAAGTATCTAGAATCCTTTGTCTCATAATTAATGAGTTTGTTCTTTTTTTTTAAATTTTTTTTTATGTTAAAGTTAGCTAGTTTAGGTAGCTTCTCAATGCTCACAACTCAAAGAAGAAACGATATTCTGGACATTCATCTTCAATAACTTATAAAATTATATAATTAACTTTGCATCTATTTTGCATTTATATAAAGCATAAATTATATAAAATTTAAATGTAAAATTCGTCTTAAATTATTTGTTTCTAATAATAAACTTTTTGAGGTAAAAATTATTCTCTAAATGATAAATTATTCTTTTCTAAAAATGAAGTTTTTGAGAAAAAAAAAATTTATTAATCTCTAAATGTTATATATTTCTAATTAATTCACCACAATTAATTTATTTGAATAAAAAGTTTTAATTATTTTTTTTTAATTTGTCACTAAAAAAGTTCTTTTTCCCATGTCAAAACAATATATATTTTTAATAATTAATTAAATTATATATGAATAAATTATATTAGATGTTAAGTGTATATATAAATTATAAAGAGTTAAATAATAACGGTAATTTTTTTAAAAAATTAAGCGTGTAATATACACATATACTTCTCTTATATTATATTTTTATGCATTAAAATGAAGAAATTATATACTTCTCTTTCAATCTAATTTGTATATGATTAAAGGTTTTAATCAACTTATTGTTCTTAATTATTAAGCTAATAATGTTAATAATAAAAAGTTGCAAGTAATCACATATATAATAATAAATTTTGAAATCTTAAAAATCTTTTTAAATATCAATCAAAATAATTCATAAATTTCTATTGTACAAGAACTTACACTTGTATCTCAAAGTAATTATAAAATTAAATAATTTAAAAAAAAAACTAAAAAATTAGGTGAAAACACTTCTAGGATTTAACGACAAGCATTTTGATGATTTCAATTTATATTTATTATACATTTATTAACATATTTTTGAAATTTTATATCTATTACATTTAATTAAATTTGTAATTCAAAATTTATAAATATTATAAAAATGTAATAAAATTTAATTATATTATAATATGTTATTAATTTTTCATCATAATAAATTATTTATATAAAATGAAAATTTAAATTATAAATTAAAATTAATGATATACTATTAAAAATAAGTAATGTGTTATTATTTGCAATAAGTGAGACGGAGGAATCAATATGAATTAATATTGGCAGACAAAATAATTTGTCTCTATTAAAGATAAAAATTATCTCTAAAAATAGTTTTGGGGGTAAATAATATAGTTTGTAAAAATATATAGAGGTAAATTTTTAATCTCTATAAATTATTTTTACAGATAAATATATTTAGGGTCAGCAATTTTCATATTTTAATTCTCATTTTAACTTCAATTTTTAAGTTAAGATTAAGTTTTGTCCATCCTCTATATTTAATCCTGCATCTGCTCTGATGCCAATCTAACAAAAAATTATCCTAAACTTTCTGCAAGAAAACAACGAAAGTCTCACAGAGTAGTAGTCTATCGGAGCTGACAGAAAACTAGATAAAAATTTAAACATAGGGCAAAGGTAAAATGCATATCTAAATTTTTTTAGTAAAATTGAATCTTAATTAATAAAATAAATTTATACTTATATAGGAGAGTATTAACACTTTATATTAAATAGTATATTTTTTAAATTAATGAGTCACCTTCAAAATTGTGAAATATTTAGTTTGATTCGGATTAAAATTAATTGTATAAAAGAAATAATACATTTTTAAAAGTAAATAAACTTTTTCATATACCAAATTTATAATAAGAATATATATATATATTCTCAATAATTCATATGACTGAAGCAAAATTAGAACCGAACCAAAATAATAAAATCACTTTGTTTTGGTTTGGTTCTAACAGTTTTTTTGGATTTTAATTTAGTTCAGTTCAATTTTTCTATTCAATTTGAATCTCTAAGAATCGTGCACAACCCTATTATTTCTATTATTGATGGGACACAATTCTTTTTATTTCTTTATTAAAACTCAAACTTAAATCCCAGAATTGCCATCACTTGATCTATAAATATCTATAGCTTGGCCATTTCAAAGCAAGGCAACATAGCAGAGTTGCTTATCCAAAAACAAAAGATACTCAACATAGCTTGAATCAACATGTTCCAGTCTGCAGTGATAATCGCAGCATTTCTCTCCATTGTTTTTATTCTTCTTCTTCTATGGCTTTCGTGGTGGAATAGAAGTAGCCATATACTCCTCAATTGGCCTGTTTTTGGGCGGATTCCAGCTCTTCTTTACAGCTTCTCAAATGTCCATGATTTTGCCACTATTGTTCTCCAAAAAAGAAAAGGCACGTCGCGGTTTAAAGGACCTTGTTTTAGTGGCATGGATTTTTTGGTGACTAGTGATCCCAGGAACGTCCATTACGTTTTGAGCAAGAACTTCCCCAACTATCCCAAGGGTCCTGAGTTCAAAGAGATTTTTGAACCTCTGGGAGATGGGATTTTCAATTCTGATTCTGATAGCTGGAGTATTCAGAGAAGAATATTTCACTCATTATTAATAAAGAACAAGAGGTTCGATTTGGCTGTAGAGATCACTTTGAAGCAAAAGATCTTAAATGGCTTATTTCCAATTCTGGTAAATGTTTCACAAGTAGACATACGAGAAGTGTTTCAGCGATTCACGTTTGATAATATCTGCGAGTTGATTTTAGGCTTCGACCCAAATTCCCTTTCTATTGAATTCCCTCAAATTTCTTATCAAAAAGCTTTTGATGATATAGAGGAGGTCATCAGTTACCGGCATGCATTGCCCGGAAGCATTTCGAAGTTGCAAAGATGGCTTCAGATTGGGCAAGAGAAGAAGTTAAAGAAAGCTTGGAAGATTTTTGATGATTTTTTGGAGCAATGTATTACAAGAAAGCGAGAGCAAGTAGGCCAAAGCTGCAGAGATCAAATGGAAGGAGAGGGTTTCGACTTGTTAACAAACTTTCTGGCAGAAGATAATGATTTTGCAGAAGTATCAGCCGAAAGTGGCATTCTGACTAAATCAAACAAGTTTCTAAGAGATATGGCATTTAATCTCCTTGTAGCTGGGAGAGACGCCATAGGTGCTGGTCTTGTCTGGCTCTTCTGGCTTGTCGGAACTCACCCATTTGTAGAGCAAAAGATTTTGGAAGAGATCAAAGCAAATTTAGGAGCAAAAACAAGTGAAAAATGGAGGGTTTTCAGTATTGAAGAGGGAAGGAAACTAGTTCATCTCCATGCAGTTATATGTGAAGTTTTGAGGCTGTATCCACCAGTACCTTTCGAACACAAAGTGGCAATTGAAGAAGATACTTTTCCAAGTGGACATAATGTTCCTAGAAATATGAGGATTTTATTCTCTTTCTACGCAATGGGCAGGATGGAAGAAATATGGGGTAAAGATTGCTTGGAATTCAAACCAGAGAGGTGGATTTCAGAGGGAGGAAGAATCAAAACGTGCCCTCTTACAAGTTCGTAACATTCAATGGAGGACCTAGGAGTTGCATAGGTAAGGAGTCGGCATTCCTACAAATGAAAGCGATTGTTGCTTCTGTTATATGGAATTATTCTCTTCAAGTGGTTGAAAACCATCCTGTTAGTCCAAATGTTTCAATATTACTTTATATGAAAAGGGGTTTGAAGGTTAGGGGTTTTTAAGAGATTTGCTCCTTGAAGATATTAATCTACCTCAAGGAAACCACTTATGTGTAATTAGTTAATAAGTTGGTCATTAACCAAATCCAAAGGTTTTCGTATTCATATGTTATTTATATATGTATTATACCTTATTAATGTATACATGTCATGTTATATAAAATTATGGTAGGTCCTATCTAAAATTATATGGTATAACCTATTTAAAAATATAACTTATTAAATTTTTATTGATTGGATGTGTATTAATAAAGTCGATCTCTAAAATAAATTCACTTAAAAGTAAGCATTCTATTATATTTTTTTTTTTCATTTATCTATTTTACTCTATCTAATTATTACCATTATCAAATAAGTTATAACAATCTAATATATCACATTTAAAATTTATAATTTTAATTAAAATTATCATTTTATAAAAAAATTAAAATTTTTACGAAAGATATGATGATTTAAAATAATTCCACAACTCACCTTATACTATTTTCATAAAATAAAACTTTTTTCTGTAAAGTATATGAGTATATAATATTAGTATTGTTTTAATTATTTTAGCATTTCCTATAATGAATGAGTAACCTGCTATATTTAGTAGGTAACCTATTAGTGTAGGTAAATATAATTTTATATTTATAATTTTTTAAAAAAACTTACAAGATACAATTTATCGATAGGAATTTTTTTAAAAAAATTATATGTGTTTTTTTACATAAAAAAATTAATTTTTTCATTAAGTTAATAACTTTTTATGCTTAATTTTTTTTTTTAAAAAAAGTATTATTTTATAAAAAATCTTATTAAATGAATTATGAAATTTTGTTAAATCATTTTATTTTTATAAATAAATAATTATATTTTATAATAAACTAAATAACCATAGAATACACCATAAATCAAATACAATCAAATCAAATTGAATCATTTAAAGAGTTAAACTAAACTAAATTAATAAAATAAATTCGATTTGGTTCAAATTGACACTTTAAATCAAATTATACATATCCTTACATATTTATATGTGAACTATAAAAATTAGAGTGGTTTTATTTACTAAATTATTATTATTATTATTATTATTATTATTATTATTATTATTATTATTATAAAGTCAGTTTTATGGTTACAAGAAAGGGAGTAAGAGAAATAATACATTTGAAATTTTAATCTTAATGTATATATTTATTTAAAAAGAAGAGAAGGCCAGGGCCTCGAGGGTAGAGGCAGAGGCAGAAGCAGAGGGACAAGGGTAACCTTAGCCCCCCCGCCCCGCCCCCCTCGCCCCCCAAAAAAAAACCTTTTAAAATCATTATAAATATATAGGTTGCATTTAGGAAGAAAAAATTTCCTTTAAAAATAATTTATATTTTTATTATATTAGAGATAATGTAAAATATTAAAAAATATATTTCTTATTATATATATAATAAATTTTCATATATTAATTAAAAAAATATAGTTGAGTTGCATAATATTACAACAAATTTTTAATATATAATATGATAGACAATATATAATATGATAGATAATAAATATAAATTATTTTTGAATTAATTTTTATGTATAATATTAATTTCTCAAAAAAATTTTTGTAGCTCCGCTCCTACACGGCTCTCCTCACTGCCCCTGCAGTGGTTGGTCAAGGAATTTATCGGTGCAAACTTTTCAAAAAGCTACTTTATTAAAAAAAAAAATGAAGAAAACAAAAAGAAAAGGAAATATCCTTTTCTAGGTCTTAAATTCAGTGGCCTCCACTGTCCACAGTTGGTATTATCCCAATTCCAACCCACTTGCTACTTAAATACTTCCACACATGCCAAATGTGGTACTATGGTTTGAATTTAATTTTTATTTTAAAGAAACTAAAAAAATAATAATATCACTAAATCATAAAATAATAATTAATATTATTAAGACATTAGCATAAAAATATACATTTAAAAAATTATACATTCACGTTTTAGATATTAATAAAGGCTCATCAATAAACGGATAATATTAATCTCTTAGCAGCTGAGAGAGACACCATAGGTGCTGGTCTTGTTTGGCTCTTCTGGGTTGTTGGAACTCACGCATTTGTAGAGAAAAAGATTTTGGAAGAGATCAAAGCAAATTTAAGAGCAAAAGCAGGTGAAAAATGGAGGGTTTTCAGTATTGAAGAGGTAGGGAAACTAATTTATCTTCATGCAGTTATATGTGAGGTTCTGAGGCTGTATCCACCTTTACCCTTTGAGCACAAAGTGTCAATTGAAAAAGACATTTTTCCAAGTGGGCATAATGCGCCTAGAAATATGAGGATTCTATTATCCTTCTACTCAATGGGCAGGATGGAAGAAATATGGGGTAAAGATTGCTTAGAATTCAAACCACGAGTGGTGGATTTCAGAGGGAGGAAAAATCAAACATGTGGCCTCTTTCAAGTTCATAGCATTCAATGCAGGACCCAAGAGTTGTATGGGCAAGGACTTAAGCTTTCTACAAATGAAAACGGTTGCTGCTTCTGTTATTTGGAATTATTCTCTTCAAGTGGTTGAAAACCACCCTGTTAGTCCTTAATACTTTATATGAAAAAGGGTTTGAAGGTTAGGGTTGTAAAAAGATTTGCTACTTGAAGAGGTTAATCCACCTCATGGAAAACCACTTATGTGTAATTAGTTTATAAGTTGGTCATTAAGCAGATCTAGAGTCTTTAATTGTATTTTCCTAGTAATTGGAATAAAAGTTGCATTATATTTTTTGGGGCATCATTTTCATTTGTAATATATTTTGAATGGATCAGTTGTAACGCCCACACCGTAGGTAGTCCATACATTTCACTGTTCCGACAACTAATGTCTGTTCGAACAGTTAAAATGTCTGGAAGTACACTTAAACTATAGTGATGAGGCATAAATTAATGAAATAAATATTAAAAAAATATATATATAGGAAAAATTTTGAGAAATAAAATAAAATTTAGAGAGTTTATTAATTAGTATAAAAAAATAAAAATAATCCGATGAGCATCATGAAAGGCATTTTGGTCATTTCACTCCTAGAGGTGAATTTTGACTTAAATGTCAAATAAAAATTTGGAAATAGAATAATTAACATAAATTAATTTTATGAATTTGAATTTGAAAAATGAGAAGAGAAAGAAGAAGAAAAGAAAAGAAAAGAAAAGGAAAGAAAAGAAAAGAAAGAAAATAGATTTATGAAATAAAAAAAATAAAGTACACATAAATGTATATATATAAATACCCACAAGAGACAAAACCCCACCAACCATCTTCTTCTTCCTCTTCTCTCTCTCTCTCTCCTTGCTGTCTCCCTTGCTCTCTCCCTCCCCACCATTTTTATCAAGCTTAAAGTTTAATTTCCCAAGCTTTCACTCACCAAAACCCATAGACCCCTTCACAAAAAATTTAGCTCACATCATAAGGAAGCTTTAGATACCCATAAGAAGAAGAAAGATTAAAGTTTGAAGTGGGTCACAAGAGGTTAGTGCACTAATCCCTCTTCTTCTCTTTATTAAACATGAAAAGCATGTTTAGCTAAGCATAAATACCATTAAAACAAAAAGAAAATCTAGAGGAAAGAACCCTTGAATTTTTGGCAGCCATGGAACTTGAAGTTTATTACTTTTAAGTGATGAAAAATGGTTCCATGAGAATGTGTAATTAGTTGAAATGTTTGGGTGCTTGATTGTGTAAATTTGAAACTTTGAAAACTAGGGTTTGTGTAAATGTTGAGGACTTTGTGTAAAATGTTGAAATTGACCTATTACGATGAGATTGTTGCTTATAGAAGTGTATTGCATGCAAATTGAAGTAAGAAAGTTGGAGGAGATTGAGTTTTGGAAGTGTTAATTTTCTGCAGGTTGTGTTTATTGAGGGCAGTGTACATTTTAGGCCATAAATAAAATTGTGTGACCCCAATTGGTATGAGGCCAATTGGAGGTGAAACTAGACCCAAAATAGCCCATTTTCCATGAAGAAACCATGCCCAAATTCTGTCCAAAACTTGAGCTAAATATTGCCCAAATTCGGATTTCCCTGCACCCAACCCAGAAAATGACCAAATGAACAGTACGTGTTCATTTGGTCATAACTCTCTCTATACTGGTCCAAATGACCTAAAATTTTACCCATGGAAGGTTTAGACATAGGGCTACACTTTTTATGAAGACCACTTAACCCAGTTTTGCCTTTAACAAATTCAAATTGTTAGCACAAGTTGGGTCACTGAAACTGCCAACCCAGAAAATGACCAAATGAACAGTACGTGTTCATTTGGTCATAACTCTCTCTATACTAGTCCAAATGACCTAAACTTTTACCCATGGAAAGTTTAGACATAAGGCTACACTTTTCATGAAGACCACTTAACCCAGTTTTGCCTTTAACAAATTCAAATTGTTAGTACAAGTTGGGTCACTGAAACTGCCAACCCAGAAAATGACCAAATGAACAGTACGTGTTCATTTGGTCATAACTCTCTCTATACTGGTCCAAATGACCTAAAATTTTAACCATGGAAAGTTTAGACATAGGGATACACTTTTCATGAAGACCACTTAACCTAGTTTTTCCTTTAACCAATTCAAATTGTTAGCAAAAGTTGGGTCACTGAAATTGCCAACCCAGAAAATGTCCCAAAATACTATTCCTTTGGTATTTTGACCATAACTTGAGTTCTATAACCCCAAACTTAGTGATTCAAAAACTGAAATTCAAGTTTAAACATAGAGGAGCAATTGTTATGAAGGAATTGTGACTAAATAGACATCCCAACCTAGCCAAATTCCTAGATAAAGATAACACATCAATATGAACCTAAAGAAAGGTTCATGGGAAAAATGCTATATAGGATAATTAAAATACTCATAAGGAAAAATTTAATATTAAAAATGATATGAATATGTAAATTAGGACTAATGTCCTATTAATATGAAATTTATGGTACCAATGAACAGTACTAGAAAATAGTAATAGTGAATAGTGCTAAATTAATTAAAAATATTTAATTGCCCATAGCATACCTAGACTTATTTATTTAGTTGGATAAATTGGTATACTAATTAGGGACTACAGATAGCAGTACTGCCTACCGAGAAAATCATGAACTGACAATATATGTCTGGTATGATTGTTCTACATGCTATATGCCTACTTTATTTCTGGCTTTACAAGCCTGACAGCGGGCCTCGTGCCCGACAGCTGGCCTCGTGCCTGACAGACGTATACTGGATAGACATATGGCTGTCTAACCAGTATACACCCGTACATCCAGCTTTTATAATTTGTTATAGGTTTTCTTGGGCACTGATAAAAAAATTGATTAAGACTTAAAATACAATAAGTAATCATAAAAGATCCCGATAATGTTAATTATTTCCAAAGACCAATAAAAATGTAAAAGACCCAAAAATTATGAGTTGTATATATTTTTCAAATTATTAAATTATTGTTATTATAAATTATGCACCACTAAGCATTATGCTTAGCGTGTTGGTTTTCCATCGCGTAGTCTTGGAGATCGGTCCCAAGCAAAGACACCACAAGAGTGCAATTGTGAGCTCGATTAGATTTGCCATTGTCCAAAGTCACCTCACCGGTCTTTTGTATATTTGGTAGGGCCCATGTATAGACTAGTATTTTGGTTCATTATGTTTAGTCATGATGTAATTACTAGTTTATGATGTATTTCATTTTGGACTTGTAATTAAACTTTGAGATTGAAATGAAAACTTGTAATTTATTATCTATGAATTTCTATATGAATGCAATAGATAATATTTCATTTTTAGATCTCATAAATAATTGTAAATAATATGATACATGAGAATATGATATGGAAATGTGTGAAATGAATATGGACATGTTAACAGGTGATTAGTGAAACCCGCCAGATGCTAATAAAACAGAGGAGGATCTGTCCGGGTCTCCACAGAAATAAGATATAAAAAAAAAAAAATTCTACACATAAATTACCTGATTTGAATGACATTAAAATTTACAATAGACATGACAAGACAAGATAGGGTGCTCCAGCACCGAATGTGGCACTTCTTGCTCGGCTATACAATAGACGGGTAAGGGGCGTTATATTTAGTGGTATCAGAGCAGAGGTTTAGGCGATCTTAGACCTAGATAGATAGAAAGAAATAGTTGCATCACATGCATGGGCCTTTGAATAGAGTCGAGGTGACACTAATGCAGATCTATTTCTTTGTCTGTTTTATAGGATCGATGGCAACTGATCCTTCAGAGCACGGACATCCGAGACCGATAGAGGAGGAAGTAGAGAGTCATGCACCTGCTCCTAGTCGGGGGAGAAGTGGTAGTAGAGCAGAGTCATCTCGAGGTACTGTGAGTAGGGCACAGCTGGCCTTCTATGAACAGATGACACACTGTTCGTCTGGCCTGAGCCATTCCCACCACGACCACCTCCACCTCCACAGCCACAACCACCTCCACCTCCACAGCCACAGCCACTGCCACAGCCACCTCCACCTCCACAGCCACAGCCACAACCACCACCACCTGTATAGCCACCTCCACCCCCACAGCCGCAACCTATACACAGATCTCCACTAGAGAGACTGCAAAAGTATGGGGCAATTGATTTCAGAGGTAAGAGGAATGATGATCCAGCCGCAGCAGAGTATTGGCTGGAGAGGACAGAGAGGGTACTGCGGTTAGCAGACCGCACGCAGCAACAGTTGGAGTGTGCTCTGTCACTGCGACAGGAGGATGCATATAGATGGTGGGTGACAGTATCTAGAGTAGTATAGCCAGCACAGATCACCTGGGAGTTCTTTCTGGCTGAATTCAGAAAGAAATACATCAGTCATGTGTACTTGGAGGCCAGAAGGAGAGAATTCCTGGCACTGAGACAAAGGCAGCTGACAGTCTCCGAATATGAGCGAGAATTCGTGAGACTTAGCGAATATGCATTGGAGTTGATGCCGACAGAGGTTGATAAATACAGAAGATTTAAGGATGGACTGAATGACAACATCAGGTTAATAGTGACGTCTCACCACTTCACATATTTCTCTCTGTTGATAGCATCAACCCTTGATGTAGAGAGAGTCAGAAATGAAGAGCAGTCCAGAAAAGATAGGCAACGCAAGAGGGGTTTTGGGTCTGGTCAGTCCGGTTCAGCAGACACGGGTAGTAAGAGACCAAAGGAGTCTCAAGGACAGACTCAAGGTCGGGGCAAGAAACAGAAGTCTCGGTTTGCTCCAAGGAGAGGAGGAGGACAATCTGGTGCATCAGTGGGTAGTTCACTGTGCGACTACACGGATCGGCCCACCACTGCTTGTGTACATTGTGGTAGACCCCACAGAGGAGACTGCAGATTGTTGACAGGTGGATGTTTTAGATGTGGGTCTACGGATCACTTCCTGAAGGATTGTCCACAAAGGAACACTAGTGCTCCCACTGCTCCACCTCAGATGGAGAGGTCTCGCCTCAAAGAAGACAGGGGTAGGAGACTGCGAGGGCACGTCTGGTGGCACATCACAGAGGCCTATTGCAGAGACAATCCAGAGGTAGGAGATTAGGGTAGCACCTCGTGCTTATGCCATGAGAGCTCGAGATGAGCCAGAGCCAGCTGATGTCATTAGAGGTACATTTTCTTTTATGACCTGCTAGTATGTGCATTTATTGATCCGGGTTCCACACATTCATATGTGTGTATCACGCCACCAATTGATAGAGGGGTACAAGTAGAGGAGCTAGAGGAGGACATACAAGTCACAAACCCTTTAGGCCATAGTGTCATGGTGAAAAAGGTCTACAAGGGTTGTCCTCTGAAAATACAAGGGTATGAGTTTTTAGCTGACTTGATTGAGTTACCATTCCATGAGTTCGATGTGATATTAGGTATGGACTGGTTATCACGTCATCAGGCAATGGTAGATTGTCGGCTAAAGAGGATGTCACTCTGATGCATAGATGGGGATGTGATTACGGTTGTGGGTGAAGGCAGGTTGTCTTTCCACCATCATATCAGCCACAAATGTAAGATTGATAAGAAAGGGCTATGAGGCTTTCTTAGCACATGTGGTTGATACCAGGAAGACTAGCCCAAGCATGCAGGAGATCCCCACTGTATGTGATTTTTCGGATGTGTTTCCGGAAGAGTTGTTGGGTTTGCCACCCAATAGAGAAGTGGAGTTTGCTATAGAGGTTATGCCGGGTACTGCACCAATGTCCATTGCTCCATATAGGATGGCACCTACTGAACTGAGAGAGTTGAAAGTTCAGTTACAGGAGCTACTAGACAAGGGCTTCATACGCCCTAGTGTGTCACCCTGGGGAGCACCAGTGCTATTTGTGAAGAAGAAGGACAGTACCCTTCGGCTATGTATAGACTACCGGCAGCTGAATAAGGTGACTGTGAAAAACAAATACCCTTTACCTAGGGTAGATGACCTTTTTGATCAGTTGAGGGGAGCTGGAGTATTCTCCAAGATAGATCTCAGATCAGGCTATCACCAGTTGAGAGTGAAGGAGACAGATGTTCCTAAAACTGCTTTCAGGACCCGGTATGGACACTATGAGTTCCTAGTGATGCCATTTGGGCTAACAAATGCACCAGCAGTGTGACGCCCCTTACCCGTCTATTGTATAGCCGAGCAAGAAGTGCCACATTCAGTGTCGAAGCACCCTATCTTGTCTTGTCATATCTATTATAAATTTTAATGTCCTTTAAATCAGGTAATTTAAGTGTAGAATTTTTTTTTTTTATATCTTATTTTTATGGAGACCCGAACAGATCCTCCTCTGTTTTATTAGCATCTGGCGGGTTCCACTATCATCTGTTAACATATTCATAGTCATCTCACATATTTCCATATCATATTCTCTTTTATCATATCATTCACAACTATTTATGAGATCTCAAAATGAAATGTCATCTATTGCATTCATATTGAAATTCATAGATAATAAATTATAAGTTTTCATTTCAAGTCCAAAATAAAACATGACTAGACATAATGAACCAAAATGCTAGTCTACACATGGGCCCTACCAAAATACAAAAGACTAGTGAGGTGACTCTGATCGGTGGCAGATCTGGTCGGAACTCTGTCCAAATACTACTGTGGCGACTGCTGATCTTCAGTACCTATGCGATGGAAAACCAACGCGCTAAGCATAACGCTTAGTGGTGCATAATTTATAATAACAATAATTAAACAATTGAATTAATATTTACAAATCATAAATTCTGGGTCTTTTACATTTTTTTATTACACTTTGGAAACAATTAAAATTATTGGGATCTTTCCTATTTACTTATTGTATATTCAGTATTAATTAATTATTATCAATGCCCAAGAAACCTATAACAAATTATAAAAGCTGGATACACGGGAGTATACAGGTTAGACAGCCATATGTCTACCTCAGTATACATCTCATCACGACGAGGCCACCCGGGCACGGACCATTGTCGGGCTTGTAAAGCCATAAATAATGTAGGCACAATGGCCAGTAAGTAGGCATATAGCCGTAGAACAATCATACGGACATATATTGTTAGTTCATGATTTTCTCGGTAGGCAGTACTGCTATCTATAGTCCCTAATTGGTATACTAATTTATCCAAACTAAATAAATAAGTCTAGGTATACTATGGGCAATTAAACATTTTTAATTAATTTAGCACTATTCACTGTTACTATTTTCTAGTACTGTTCATTAGTACCATTAATTTCATATTAATAGGACATTAGTCCCAATTTACATATTCATATCATTTTTAATATTTAATTTTCCTTATGAGTATTTTAATTATCATATATAGCATTTTTCCCATGAACCTTTCTTTAGGTTCATGTTGATGTGTTATCTTTATCTAGGAATTTGACTAGGTTAGGATGTCTATTTAGTCACACTTTCTTCATAACAATTGCTCCTCTATATTTAAACTTGAATTTCAATTTTTGAATCACTGAATTTGGAGTTATGAAACTCAAGTTATGGTCAAAATACCATAACTGGTCCCTTTGCCTCTAAGCTGTCCAGAATTTACAATTCCTGGTCAATAAACTTTGACCAGTCATTTGATCATTTTATGGTCATTTTTAGACTTAGGTTCCTTCACAAGATATGTTCCTCTATGTCTTAGGGACTCCGAGGTACAATTTCATAATTTTTCAAGCTTGGTATAGTGAGTTATAGTCAGTGTATTAACCTGGACTCTCAGTGCTATAAGGGCAATAACCAACTTTCAGGGCAGTATGTTTGACCCTCTTTTTAGGGTCTTTACACTTAGAATTTGGCAAAGGTATCTAAATCAATGTTGTAGCCCTAGTATCATGTTTCCAGATCATATTGGACATCTCAAATGGAATTTCCTAGTTGGAGTTATGGCCAAATGAACACACAGGTATCAAATGGCATTCTGGGTTCAACTTAACATTTTCTAGATTTCAATTCCTAACTTTGGCTAATATTTTCCCTAGGATGCAATGGTTTCTAGAGCTTGGTCAAAACATAAAAATTGTTGTGCTATGTCTTATAAAACTTTTGGCACTAGTTTCACTCAATTTGCAGCTTTGGAGACCAAGTTATGACATTTTTGCCAAACCTGGTCAAGCATACCAAAGGAACAGTATTTTGGACAATTTCCGGGTTGGCAGTTTTAGTGACTCAACTTGTGCTAACAATTTGAATTGGTTAAAGGAAAAACTGGGTTAAGTGGTCTTCATGAAAAGTGTAGCCCTATGTCTAAACTTTCCATGGGTAAAATTTTAGGTCATTTGGACCAGTATAGAGAGAGTTATGACCAAATGAACACGTACTGTTCATTTGGTCATTTTCTGGGTTGGCAGTTTCAGTGACCCAACTTGTGCTAACAATTTGAATTTGTTAAAGGCAAAATTGGGTTCAGTGGTCCTCATGAAAAGTGTATCCCTATGTCTAAACTTTCCATGGGTAAAATTTTAGGTCATTTGGACCAGTATAGAGAGAGTTATGACCAAATGAATACGTACTGTTCATTTGATCATTTTCTGGGTTGGCAGTTTCAGTGACCCAACTTGTGCTACCAATTTGAATTTGTTAAAGGCAAAACTGGGTTAAGTGGTCTTCATGAAAAGTGTAGCCCTATGTCTAAACTTTCCATGGGAAACATTTTAGGTCATTTGGACCAGTATAGAGAGAGTTATGACCAAATGAATACGTACTGTTCATTTGGTCATTTTCTTGAAGTTTATTGCTTGAAGTGATGAAAAATGGTTCCATGAGAATGTGTAATTAGTTGAAATGTTTGGGTGTTTGATTGTGTAAATTTGAAACTTTGAAAAACTAGGGTTTGTGTAAATGTTGAGGAATTTGTGTAAAATGTTGAAATTGACCTATTGGGATGACATTGTTGCTTATAGAAGTGTATTGCATGCAAATTGAAGTAAGGAAGTTGGAGGAGATTGAGTTTTGGAAGTGTTAATTTTCTGCAGGTTGTGTTTGTTGAGGGCAGTGTACATTTTAGGCCATAAATAAAATTGTGTGACCCCAATTGGTATAAGGCCAATTGGAGATGAAACTAGACCCAAAATAGCCCATTTTCCATGAAGAAACCATGCCCAAATTCTGTCCAAAACTTGAGCTAAATATTGCCTGAATTCGGATTTCCCTGCACCCAACCCAGAAAATGACTAAATGTACGTGTTCATTTGGTCATAACTCTCTCTATACTGGTCCAAATGACCTAAAATTTTACCCATGGAAAGTTTAGACATAGGGCTACACTTTTCATGAGACCACTTAACCCAGTTTTGCGTTTAACAAATTCAAATTGTTAGCACAAGTTGGGTCACTGAAACTGCCAACCCAGAAAATGACCAAATGAACAATACGTGTTCATTTGGTCATAACTCTCTCTATACTGGTCCAAATGACCTAAAATTTTACCCATGGAAAGTTTAGACATAGAGCTACACTTTTCATGGAGACCACTTAACCCAGTTTTGCCTTTAACAAATTCAAATTGTTAGCACAAATTGGGTCACTGAAACTGCCAACCCAGAAAATGACCAAATGAACAGTACGTGTTCATTTGGTCATAACTCTCTCTATACTGGTCCAAATGACCTAAAATTTTAACCATGGAAAGTTTAGACATAGGGCTACACTTTTCATGAAGACCACTTAACCCAGTTTTTCCTTTAACCAATTCAAATTGTTAGCACAATTTGGGTCACTAAAACTGCCAACCCAGAAAATGTCCCAAAATACTATTCCTTTGGTATTTTGACCATAACTTGAGTTCTATAACCCCAAACTTAGTGATTCAAAAACTGAAATTCAAGTTTAAACATAGAGGAGCAATTGTTATGAAGGAATTGTGACTAAATAGACATCCCAACCTAGCCAAATTCCTAGATAAAGATAACACATCAATATGAACTTAAAGAAAGGTTCATGGAAAAAATGCTATATAGGATAATTAAAATACTCATAAGGAAAAATTTAATATTAAAAATGATATGAATATGTAAATTAGGACTAATGTCCTATTAATATGAAATTTATGGTACCAATGAATAGTACTAGAAAATAGTAATAGTGAATAGTGCTAAATTAATTAAAAATATTTAATTACCCATAGTATACCTAGACTTATTTATTTAGTTGGATAAATTGGTATACCAATTAGGGACTACAGATAAGCGATCGCCTCTGAGAAAATTATGAACAGACAATATATGTCTGGTATGATAGTTATACAGGCTATATGCCTACTTTATTTATGGCTTTACAAGCTCGACAAATGGGCCTCGTGCGACTTGGGTTAACCTTGTGCACGACAGACGATATCGGATAGACATATGGCTGTCTAACCAGTATACACCCGTACATCCAGCTTTTATAATTTGTTATAGGTTTTCTTGGGCACTGATAAAAAAATTGATTAAGACTTAAAATACAATAAGTAATCATAAAACATCCCGATAATGTTAATTATTTCCAAAGAGCAATAAAAATGTAAAAGACCAAAAAATTATTAGTATATATTGTTTCAAATTATTAAATTATTGTTATTATAAATTATGCACCACTAAGCGTTATGCTTAGCGCGTTGGTTTTCCATCGCGTAGGTACTGGAGATCGATCCCAAGACTCGCAAAGAAGCACCACCGATCATGTGAGCTCGATCAGATTTGCCATTGTCCAGAGTCACCTCACCGGTCTTTTGTATTTTGGTAGGGCCCATGTATAGACTAGTATTTTGGTTCATTATGTTTAGTCATGATGTAATTACTAGTTTATGATGTATTTCATTTTGGACTTGTAATTAAACTTTGAGATTGAAATGAAAACTTGTAATTTATTATCTATGAATTTCTATATGAATGCAATAGATAATACTTCATTTTTAGATCTCATAAATAATTGTAAATGATATGATACATGAGAATATGATATGGAAATGTATGAAATGAATATGGAAATGTTAACAGGTGATTAGTGGAACCCGCCAGATGCTAATAAAACAGAGGAGGATCTGTCCGGGTCTCCACAGAAATAAGATATAAAAAAAAAAAAAATTCTACACATAAATTACCTGATTTGAATGACATTAAAATTTACAATAGACATGACAAGACAAGATAGGGTGCTCCAGCACCGAATGTGGCACTTCTTGCTCGGCTATGCAATAGACGGGTAAGGGGCGTCACATCAGTATGGAGCTTGAAGGTTTATCTTGGATTATCAGTCAGCCAATCAAATTAATTATAATTTAATATTTAAATTTGGCGTGGTAAAAGATTAAGGAGAGAAATGGAGGGGCCTTTTGCTTGGATTGGGTCTTTGTAATTATCTAAATAAATTAGACAAAATATTCTTTGAGTTATTAAATAACTTTATCGTTAAACTTACAATTGAATTAGTTAAATCAATTTTTTATTATTTGTGAGCTTTAATTTAACAATATTCGACTCTTTTTAAAAGTGATAAATTCTCAAATAGTTGAATAAATAAGTTCACCTCTAAATTTTATTAAAAAAATACATGTGGCACTCTAAATTTTTAAAACGTTTCATGACATACTTTAACTCTTATAAAAGTTCTACGACATACCTCAACTCCTGTAAACATCTATAAAAATGGAATTAAGACTAAATAATTACTCAAGTATCTTAATTTCACTTTTACAGGAATTGAAGTGTGTCATGGGACATTTGAAAAATTTAGAATTCTATGAGAATTATTTTAATAAAATTTAAAGGTGAAATTGTGTATTTAACCTTCTTGAATTCGAGTCTCAATTAAAACCAACTATAAAAAAAAATAATAAAAAAGAGCCAACATATCCACAATGGAAACTTGCCTTGTCCAAAAATTAAAGAAAAATTGTTAAAGAGATTTGTGCATATCCATAAATTACAAAATTCTGTTAAAGGCAAAATCCGTCAAAAGAAAATTGTTGTTGAGGAGCATGAGCCACAATTATTCAACTCAACTCAACTCAACTCAACTAAGCCTTTATCCCAAAAATTTGGGGTCGGCTATATGGATTCGCTTTCTCCACTCTAAACGATTTTGAGTTAAATCCTTAGAAATTTGTAATGCTTCTAGGTCATGTTGTACTACTCTCCTCCAAGTCAATTTAGGTCTACCCCTTTTTTCTTTCTATCCTCTAACCTAATGTGCTCTACTTGTCTAACTAGAGCCTTCTTATGTCTACGCTTCACATGACCAAACCACCTCAATCTCCCTTCTCTCAACTTATCCTCAATTGGTACCACTCCTATCTTTTCTCTAATATTCTCATTATGGACTTTATCTAGTCTAGTATGGCCACTCATCCACCTTAACATTCTCATCTCTGCAACTCTTATCCTAGACGCATATGACTCATTCAATGCCCAACACTCACTACCATATATAAGCATTTTTTTTTTTGTTGAAGAAAAATTAATGGACACAAAAAAACTTCAAGAAAATTATTGATCAAATCTTGGAATGCTCTCAAGAAGTAGTTTTTTATGTGTATTTGAAAAAAAAAAAGTCTTTTTGCACATAAGACTAAATAACAGATTCAAAATACTTTGACTAACTCATTCGAGTCTTAAAATATAAACACTAACTCATTAAAACTACCTTATAATTTACGCTAAATTAAACTCAACAATCAAATTGGAATACTTGGGAGGCAATCTCTGGAGAAATTAATAACTTCTCCAATCTTAAGGCCAAAAACACCTATTTTTTAGCCAAATTATTTAAATTCTAGATGTTCATTTGCCTCTTAGCAAAAGACTTGTAACACTACGTAATCTATTAATTATGTAATCTAAAATCTTAACATTAATTATTGATTGACGGATGAAATTGAAATGTAATGTTACAATCGAGTGCAACGATGGAGAGGTCGAACTCATATACAAATGAGCTTAGCAACCATTAGATCAAATTTGTATTTGGATTCAAAATTTCATTTAAATTCGTGAATTCATTATATATATTTTCATTAATTTTATACAAATCTTGATATAAATATTTGGTCCAATGATTGTTAAGTCTATTCTTGTTATTGTAGGCACACAAATCTAAAATACACATAATCACAAAATCACATAGTATAGAAAAGAGAAAAAAAATAATACAGAATTTACGTGGTTCAACTATAAGATCTACGTTCATGGGCAAGACAAGAGAAAAGTTTCACTATGATAAAAAAGAGTCAGATACAATCACTCAGAACTCACAAAAGCTAACCCAGTGTATTTTCCAAATATCTCATAAATCTATCACAAAAGACAGAATGTTATAATATTTATATTAGTCTATATTATGGGGTCATTGTCCCCTTGCAATCCCCAATGAGAACAATAGTGGCCTATGGGTTCAGGCCTATCAGAGCATACAATCTATAAAATAAATTATTAATTTCTTTTATAAAAAATATAATTCTTAAATTTTAAAATATATGATTAAAATTAATTAAAATATTTATATTAAATAAATTCGTTTCAATTGATGTTACATTTCAAATTTAAATAATTATATATTTTAAAATGAAATTATTAAGTAAACATTATCTACTACAAATAATAAAATATATAATAAAAATATGTTTTTATAAAATGTGATTTTTTTTCACTTTATATCTTTTGTGTTAGTTTTAAATTTATATAGACGCTTTCATTTTGTCAAATGAAAATAATTAATAAGTTATTAGTGACCAATTGTATCAAGCTTTCTTTTTCATAGACTTGTCAAATAACATTTACATTTTTTTAATTGCAAAATATAGATAAAAGAAGACAATGGTCTAGATTTAATCAAGCTTATTAAACTATTTTCTTAAAAGTTTGTAATTATTTTCTACGTATATTTGCATCCTATTTTTAATTTAGTGACTTCATATAATTTAGATGATGCATAGTTTATTTAGCTGCTCATAATTTAATTTCAATTTCTATTTTTTCATGCTCTCATAAGAAGATGAATTCTAATATCATATTATTTCAGTTGAGTATGCATTAAAATTGTGCTTCCACAATGATCAATGGCATGTATATGATTATGGGTTGATCCTCAGCATGTTCTCCCATGTTTTGCATGAAATATGTTGCTTTATATTTTTGTTTATGTGCTATATCAATTTTGAGAAGATAGTTACCCCATTTTATTGTATGGATTATATCATGTGCTATGTATTATTATATGTTTATAAAATTAAAACCATTATTATATAAATGTAATATTTGAATTACTTAATGTGCAATAATTAAAGTATTTAAGCAGATAAAACATTGGCCACAATGTCTTACAATTTGCAAAGAATTGCAATTTCTCCACTAATTTCAAACATTTTAGTGGAGAAATTTTTTCCCACTAAAGAGGAGATCAATTTGTGAGAGATTGCCATTTCTCCAGTAATTTCAAATATTTTACTTAGGAAATTTTTTTCTACTAGAGAAAAGATCAATTTGTAGTGGATTGCCCATTTCCCAACTAATATCAAATATTTTAGAGGTAAAATTTTGTCCCTCTAAAGATGATACCAACTTGTGGGGAAAGTAAATTTCCCTGCTAACGAGGAGACCATTGAGTGGGGAAGGTGATTTCTCCACTAATATTCATCTTTAGTGGTGAAATTTAATTTCCTCACTAATATTAATCTTTATTGGTGAAATTTAGTTTCCCTACTAATTGATTTAATGACACATTTTTAGTGAGAATTAGTAGGGAAATTAAAAAACAAAAAAAAATCTTGTATAGTATCTATCCTATTCTTTTTAGTTTTATTAACCGACAATAGCAGTAACATTTATATCCAATTTGATTAGTAGAAATACATGTAATTATAATAATATTAATCTTTTCTAATATATAGTGTTTTTACAAAAAAAATTTTAGAAAAATAATATTTATTATTAGCAGTATTGAAAAATAATAGAAATCATTTTTTTTATTTAGTATGCTAGCTTTGTAGATTTATAAATATGTTTCAATTCTAGCCTATTAAATAGGATAAAATTGTTATCCATCTAATAGTTTAAGCTAAATTTTATAAATTTAAAAAAATTTGTAAAATTTAATATTCTTTATAATTATTCTATATCTATAACATATATAAATGTGTGACGGAGAGAGAATATTGGGTTTGACAAAAATAGCCATATTAATTTATTATAATACAATAAAGGACTATTATACTTTTTAAAAAAGATATTATATTAATTTTTTAATTTTTCAAATAATGTCATGTAATATTAAATTTGTAAAGTCTTATATGAATCCAATTCTTAAAAATCCCAATTTTATTTGAACTCTAAATCTTATGTTAGAAAATTTTAAACCATGGTAGGCATAATAATTTTCAACTGTAACAAAGCTAATAAATCAATATTTATACTAATATTCCACTTGCAAAGTCCTATATGTAGGAAAATGCTTTAATTTATCAAGTTTAGAGATTCGACCCTTTTTTTAAGGAAGTTTCGTGATTTACTTGGTTATTTTAAATATTATAATATTAATTTTTACTTATTGTGTTTCTTTAACTTAAAAATATTGCTAATTCATGATGATTCTTTAACTTGTAATATTAAAATTGAATGCTTTAACCTAATGATTATTTGAATATGTAAAAGATTTTATAATTGTGCACGTCCAAACTTGCAGATCAATGATAATGGAAGAACAATCATATGTAGTGATAATTCCCATGGAGTACTTTTTCACAGGTTATTGGTATCTTATATCTCATCAAAGCTTCTATCTCCTGAAAGTACGGATTTCAAGCTAAAGCCAATAAAAACATGTGTTTCTCTTTTAAGTAAAAAAATATAGAATTTTATTATTATCACTTAAGCAATTTAAAATTACTTAATTTTTTGGTTCTTTTATTTATTTATTTAAAAGAGTAAGTTATGTTGGAGGAGTTAAAAATAAGACAATAAGTGTAAGTAATGTAGAGAGATGACTTGCATTCATTATTTTGTAGTAAGAAATTTGTATCTTCTAAAGCTGACTGAAATTTATTTATGATGATAATTAACTAATAATAGAGATAAAATCTCCTAAATTATACTATATGCTTTTATATTTTATTTTTTGTGTGTTTGCATTATTCTTGGCACAATTCAATTAACAAAATATTATAGGATGTCAAAAAAAGCAACCTTAATATCTTAAAGCCTCAGCATATCTGGACTCAAGCATTAGCAAGCCAATTATTTGGATCCAATTTCATCTTTTGCAATCTAATTCTAATGAATCCATCGTTTGGGCCCATAGTACATCAATTAACAACAGGAAGACAAGAAAGGAAGCAGAGTCAACACCAATGATTTGAAGTTGGTTTTTATTTTCTTCACCTATAGTTGTCAGTCTCTTCAAAATTTAATTATTTGTTTTAATTACATGTTAATTTGAATTTAATTAATGTGTCTAAAAGTTGCATACTATTATTTTTTAATTATTATCCTCAAATAATCATAACATAAAAATAAAATTTATTATCAACAATATATTTTGTAAGGTATAATTTTAAATTCTAAATTTTAACTATTTCTATAATTATTATTTTTCAATTGTTATATTATAATTATCATATTTTTAACTATTTTTTCTTATTAGTTTTACTATCATTATATTTTAATTATTATAATATGTAACACTCTCACATTAGGTAGTTTCGTACATTCTACTGTTCCGATGACTAATGTTTGTTCGGACGGTTAGAACGTCTGGAACCTCCCTTAAATCATAGAGAGAAACCATAAATTAAATTAATAAAAATCAAATACGGTTCAAGGAAAACAAAAAAATTGAAGTATAAATCGGTTAAATGAGCTTAAGTTCCCGGTGATGGGTGACCTATCCAGAACTCGACTGTGAGTTCAGTTTCCACTCCAAATTCGTGTGGAACTCTATAAGATCCTTAATTAAGGATTAATTAAGGAATTATTGGAAATTAATAAATCAAATAAATGAAAAGGAAATAAGCACAAATAAGTAAAGCAAAACCTAAGGTGAAAAAACAAATGCTGAGGACTTATCAGGTATTATAGGAAAGATGAATAAAAACCCGGTAAGAATAAAATTTGGTCAATTAATTTTAAGAGTCCAAAATTGACCAAAAGTGAGACAAATTAAATTAATGAAAATTAGATTTCTATAATTAATTGTGATTATAAAAATTAAACATAATTATCTGAAGTCAAATTCTAATGATTATGGAAGACTACTTATTTACAACTTTGCCACCCACATAATTACCAAAATGCCATTAATGAATTAAATAGGTTAAATATTAAGGAAAAAAAAATTCATTCATCTTCCTCCCTTGGTTGTTGTCCTCCTCCCTCTCTCTCTACCTCCATTGTTGATCAAATCAAACTCCAAAATCTTTGATTTCATCCATGATTCCCATAGCAAATCAAATTAAAATCTTGAATTAGCCCTAGATTAAAATAAAGGAAGCAAGGAACTCAAGAAATTTGGGTGATTTGTGAAGATGGAAATTGGGCCAAGCGAGGTAAGTTAAGATTCAAGTTTAATTATTTGTTAATTCATTGAATTTGAGTTGATTATGTAGAAATTGTTGTGGAAATTGCTTAAAATCATGCAAGATGTGAAGAAGTGAAATTAGGTCTAGGGTTATGGAGTTAGGGTTTTGATGGTATGAAACCTAATTGATGCTATTAGATGTACATTATGACCATTTAAAGTGTATTTGTTAAGAAACAACTTTGGTTTGGTCAAGAAATTAATGAAATTAAAGTTGTGCTTGAGGTGTCATAAATGCTGAATCTGGATAGCTTGAGTTCAGTGGGGTTATTAGCTCATAACTTAAGCTACGTAACTCCAAATGAGGTAAAACCAATGGGAAATGAAACCTAAAATGCCAAAACTTTAATGTAGGACACTTGATCAAAAAATGGCTGGAAGGTACCTCAATAAGGGCTAGAATCCGGCAATAAAAACCCTAAATATGGAAAATTATCCAAATAAATAGTACTTACTTATTTAAGCATAACTCACTCTACAAAACTTCAAATTTAGTGAATCTTGAACCTTTGTAATCCAGAGACATAGGTGAACAATTCATATGAAGACCATAATGCCAAATTATGGTGGTAACCCACCCAAATTAGCTAAACAAAGGAGGACTAGAAACCTGACTGGATTCTGAAACTAACCTGGAAACTTGAGAAATTGCCACCTAAATAGTTTTGGCAAAATGGCCATAACTGAAGCTATATAGATGCAAATTCGGTGATTCTAAAGCGAAAATAATCATAAGACATAGAACTACAACTTTCATGTTTTGACCTAGACCCAGATATAATGTAATGGCCCGGCCCACTAGTGATATTATCCGCTCTGGGCCGAAGCCCTCACGGTTTTAAAATGCGTCACTAGGGGTTACGAACCACCAACTTATAAACCCAGCATCTCTCCCGTGTTTTGCCGATGTGGGATTTGCCTAGGGTGTTACAATCTACCCCCCTTATGGGACTCAGCGTCCTCGCTGAGGTTTGCCCCACCATCGCTCAAGGTTGCATGCGGAGCGGCTCTGATACCACAAATGTAACGGCTCGGCCCACTAGTGATATTGTCCGCTCTGGGCCGAAGCCCTCACGGTTTTAAAACGCGTTACTAGGGGTTACGAACCACCAACTTATAAACCCAGCATCTCTCCCGTGTTTTACCGATGTGGGATTTGCCTAGGGTGTTACATATAAGGGCAAAGTGGTTGAAATGTTAAAGTTAGAACTTGAAAACTAAAATTTCCTGCAACTCAGCAATTTTGCCCTGTGACCTCCGTGTGGTTAACAAAGCATAACTTCTTTTGTACATCTCTAATTGAGGTGCTACAAAATGATTTAGAAACTTAAGATAAAAGCCTAAAACTTTGTTTCAGAGACAGGGTATAAATTCTGAGAGTAAAGTACCTAAATAGTGAGTGCAAATTCTGGTGAAAATCTTGAAAATCTGTGAATTGCAGGGTAACACACCAAGAGCAATACCTAGTATTTTGACCATAACGGATGATTTAGACCTCCAAATTGAGTGATTCAAAATGATTGGATTACTTTGACAAATATGATTGGAACTACGTTAAAATTGGGTTCAAAGGTCATGTTCTAATGCTGCCCTGCAATTGGGTATGGTTAGAATGTGTAGCAATCTTAGGAATTTAATTGATTAGATATGAGTGGAAGTTAGAATGAGTATTAAAACTTTGAAATTGTGTATTTTCAATGGAGAATTGAACTTTGGAACAAAGGGAGAATTAAGCCCAAGAAAGAAGTCTAAGTTAAGGTTTGTGCACAATTTGATTTCCTTGTATTTTAAATTTCAAATGAAATGAATGAACTTTCTATAAATCAAATTTGAGTTTCCTTTGTAACTGTGAAATGTTTCTATTGTTTTGGGAATATTTGAGTGTTAAAATGAGTTTATTATTGTGTTGAAAAGGCGAATGTTGGCCATTGATGTTATTGTAGCAAGGGGGTGGCCGAAATGAATGTATTTTAGAAGTGTTTGAGAAATTGTTGTATTGCCAACCCTATGTGTTGAATTATGATGATTTGCAATGCTTGGGTATTTGAATGGAAATTATTTAAATTGTTTTAAAACCACAGTTGGCATGACAAATTTGTTTGCTTTTCTTATTAGTAATGGCTAGTGAGGTTGAGATTGTTTATATTACCTCCCTCTCTGACTTGCCAGTTAAGGTTGATATCGGATGAGTACTCATATTTACTAGCTAGCCTTCCTTCATTAATAACGGTTAGTGAGATTGAGATAGCTTTATCATGATGTACAACTTAGCATTAATCGTGAAATTTTATGTCATGGCTTAAACTGTATGATTGTTGGCAACACAAATTGTATCTAAATGTTATTTGTGACATTGACTATTTCTACATGATCTGAGAAATGTGTTATTGAAGATTTTGATATTATTTTTATGTTTCATGGAATTGTGAATAGGGAAATATTTTTTTATGAAATGATTTCATGGTTTATGATGATTTTATAAATTATTAAGTTGTGCACCACTGAGTGAAATACTTAGCGATAACTTTTTTCATGCTGTCGTAGGTAAAGAAAAGGAAAAGACTGCAGAGTGAGAGCAGTTGAATCTGTGTTATTTTGGCACTCGGGTATATCTTAGTTATACCCTTTTTGAAGTTTGTTTTTTATGTAATGATAACTATATGTATGTAAGAATCATTTGAGCAGTTGTATAAAAGTGTTGTAACATTATTTTTTTTTGTAACCTTGAATGATTGTAAATTTGTAAAGAAATATTTATTTGGGTTGTAAATGGAAAAGTTTTATTCATTTAGTATTGAATGAAGAAAAGCCCTTACTTGAATGTTGATTTGAGAAATTATTGATTTGATGAGTGATTGTGAATTATATATGTTCTACAGATTTTTGACAAGTTTCAAATTTTTGGTTAATCATGTTGTTAGCCGTCACCATGCTTGTTTTCTACAAAATTTTTCTTTAAGTTTAAAATCTTTATTTTATTTCTTAATTATGTTTACAATACTTCTTTTAACCTTTCATCAATAAGTTTACTTGAAAATGAATTTGAATCATTTAAAATCCCTTGCAGTATGTTTAATGAATTATCGGTTAATAGAGTGTGGTAATTCATTAGGCATATTACGGAATCATGTCATATCTTATGGAAGG